>NC_137083.1:1526259-1722605 GCF_951640355.1 Cnephaeus nilssonii
CCTCTCTCTCTCTCTCTCTCAGCCCCGGCTCCCCGCCCCCTGCTCTGCGGAGGGGACACAGCTTCCAGGGTCTGTCTTTTCTTTCCTTTATTTTTATTGATTTCAGAGAGGAAGGGGGAGGGAGAGGGAGAAGCATCAATGACGAGAGAGAATCATTGATCGGCTGCCTCCTGCACGCCCCCCACTGGGGATCGGGCCTGTAACCCAGGCATGTGCCCTGACCGGGAATCGAACCCTGATCTCCTGGTTCATAGGTCAGCATTCAACCACTGAGCCACACCAGCCAGGTCAAGGGTCTGTCCTTTCTGTCTCCACTGAGACACCGGCTCCCTGCAGGGCCCGTTTCTCTCCTTGGGGTCACACCGCACACGCACACGCGTGTGTGGGAGCAGGGCCCAGGGTGTTCCTCTCTGTGGGGCGCTCGCCGGCTCACGGGCTTGTGCCTCGAGGGTCCGTTCTAGTTCGCGCACCCTGGCTCCCGCCGGCTCGGCGCTGACCCTCTCCGCTCGGCGTCCGTCCAGGCGGTTTGGGCGCGGACCTCGTGCCTCCCGGTCAGTGTCAGGACCCTCCCCCGGGCTGCGGTCACGTCCCTGCGCGTTAGCCCGGCTTGCCCAGCAGCACCCCCTTCCCAGCAAGGGCGGCGGCTGGTGACGAGGCCGCGGCGGGTCCCTCCGGGAATCCGCTGGGAAGACTGAAACACGCATCGTCAGAGGTTCGTCTTCCTGAGGAAAGTCCGTCCCCAGGAGCGTGTTTCCGCGGTAACCCAGCGCCAGGCGCGGGGGTCGTAGGGCATCCGTTTTGGGGGGGATGCCGTGTCCCCGAACAGGACACAGGCCTCACCCGTGAAAGCGAGCGCTGCGTGGCCTGTCCCAGCCCCGCGTCCAGCACCCGCACTGCCCGGAGCGCGTTGTGCCGGCGCCCGTGGCTCCCCTGCTGGGCCCGGAATTTGGGGGCGCGCTGCCCACACCGCAGAGGGCGGCCCGTCCTGGGCCTCCTCGCCCACTGCCCCCCGAGAGGATTCCGAGGCGCAGCTAACGGCACCCGCGAGTATCGGCAGTGAGGGTGCGCGCACCTTCTGTGGACACACCCGCGTGGCCTGCGGGCTGGGACGGCGGGCCCGGGGGCGCGGGGCCTTTCGGACGGACCACGCGCGTTTCCATCCCGGTCTCCACGCCGCGTTTCTCGGCGCTTCCTCCTCCTGCCTGTCCCCGCACTCGCTCTCCGTCCGTCTCCTTCCTGATGGCCTGCGGAGGGACAGACAGGTAATGGAGACGAAATTGAAAGGGGGAAGCAGGGAGATGTAAATGAAAAGGAGTTATTATAAGTGTTATAATGAACTGCCTTTCATTTAAATATAAGAATGTAACGCTGAAATGAACTTGTGATCCTGAAATGCATTTTTAATGAGTTTCCTTTTTATTTTGCTGCTTCAGTGGCGTATTTTAAAGACCCTTTTGAAAAAAGCCACATTAAAAAGCCCCACCAAATGCCACAACACGCGGAATTGGATATTGGTTTATTCCAAAACTGCTGATCAGGAAGAGCGGTTCCTCATCACAGCACGTTGCAGTCACTTTATTCAAATGAGCCTGAATTTGCATTGTGATGTGCCGTTCTGATTTAGGGGAAAAAATTAGATTTTCAGATCAAATTGACCCAACCAGTGAAGCGTGAGGGGCTGGCAGGTTGCGTCTGAGAGCCGGATGTTCTATCAGACCTGCAGCGGTGGGCGTCGTGGCCCGTGGGAGCAACTTTCTTGTCCGCGTCCCCTCTCGTCCAGGGCCACGTCCCCCTCTCGTCCCGCCGTGTCCCCCTCTCGTCCAGGGCCGCGTCCCCTCTTGTCCAGGGCCACGTCCCCCTCTCGTCCCACCGTGTCCCCCTCTCGTCCAGGGCCACGTCCCCCTCTCGTCCATCGCCGTGTCCCCCTCTCGTCCAGGGCCACGTCCCCTCTCGTCCAGGGCCACGTCCCCTCTCGTCCAGGGCCGTGTCCCCCTCTCGTCCAGGGCCGTGTCCCCCTCTCGTCCAGGGCCACGTCTCCTCTCGTCCAGGGCCACGTCCCCCTCTCGTCCCACCGTGTCCCCCTCTCGTCCAGGGCCACGTCCCCTCTTGTCCAGGGCCACGTCCCCCTCTCGTCCAGGGCCACGTCCCCCTCTCGTCCAGGGCCACGTCCCCTCTCGTCCAGGGCCGTGTCCCCCTCTCGTCCAGGGCCGTGTCCCCCTCTCGTCCCGCCGTGTCCCCCTCTCATCCAGGGCCACGTCCCCCTCTCGTCCAGGGCCGTGTCCCCCTCTCGTCCCGCCGTGTCCCCCTCTCATCCAGGGCCACGTCCCCCTCTCGTCCAGGGCCACGTCCCCCTCTCGTCCAGGGCCACGTCCCCTCTCGTCCAGGGCCGTGTCCCCTCTCGTCCAGCGCTGCGTCCCCTCGGGTCCGTGCCGGGTCTCCCTTGGGTCCGTTCCAGGTCTCCCTCGGGTCCGTTCCGGGTCCAGGGCCGGGTCCCCCTCGGGTCCGTGCGGGTCCCCCTCGGGTCCGTGCGGGTCTCCCTTGGGTCCGTTCAGGGTCCCCCTCGGGTCCGTGCGGGTCGGCCGCGCTCACCGCCCCGTCTCCCCCCAGGCGAGCGGCCCTTCCAGTGCAGCCAGTGCGGGGCCTCGTTCACGCAGAAGGGCAACCTGCTGCGCCACATCAAGCTGCACTCGGGGGAGAAGCCCTTCAAGTGCCACCTCTGCAACTACGCCTGCCGCCGGCGGGACGCCCTCACCGGCCACCTGCGCACGCACTCCGGTAGGTCCTCTGGGCGCGCGGGCCGGGGCCTCCCTGCTGGGCCCGCTCCCTGGGGGCGGCCCTCCGTCGAGCGCGGGCCACCCTGATGACCTGATGACCGGGCGGCATCCGTGTCCCGTCGTCCTGTGGTTTCCCCGGCAACCGGAGGAGGTGGGTGGGGCACATCGCCCAGGAAGTCCCGCCTCAGGGAGAGTATTTCCACAGAGGCCCCGCCCCCTTCCCATCAGGTCAGTGGATCTTTTTAAAGGATTTCCTAGCTGACTGTCATTGGGCGTCACGCTAATGCCCCGAAAGCCCAGATACACGTCTGTGCTGCTTGCCAAGCCACACGGGCTCCTGCCACACACAGGGTTTTAGGAGCTCAGTGGCCATCATTGCAAAGGTGATAGCCGAGCCTCACGGGGCCTGTCCTGATGGGTGGACGCCTGTCACCTGAGGGCACGCTGTCCCCCCTTGGGCCCGAGTGTAACGCCCACACCGGGAGCCATCACGCCTCCATTAAGAGGACACGTGCCGTGTTTTGGCCACACATCCAGGGAGCGGGAGGGCCACTGAGCCGCAGTGAGCAGGAGGCTCCCGTCAGCTCCCCCGTGAAGCACGGCATTCAGTCAGATCGCTGCCGCCTGAGAGCCTTGCTGTTTTCCGTTATCCGGTGGCCCCTGATCTGACAGGTCAGAGGAGGGAGGTGGGCCTGCAGGAGGCCCTGGGGACCGAGGAGTCTTCAGACCAGCTCCTTCACGGCCTCCCGGGCGGCTCCGACCGGAGGGGCCACCCTGGGCCCGGGGCAGGTCCTCCCGTGTTCAGGCCCGCTCCCTCCCGAAGGGGAATGAGTGTGGCTAGTGTCGGGGTTCAGAGGCCTCTGGCTGGGTCCGTTTATGTCCCTGTGTCCCAAGCACCCAGGGACCCCTCTCCCGTGGAGGAGACCGGCGCCAAGCAGCGAAGCCCATCCTCCCAGGGCTGTGACGCAGCGTCGCGGGGGCGGGAGCACGCGGAGGGGCAGTCGGTCTGGGGGGAGGCATCAGGGAGACGCCAGTAGAAACGGGCTCGAGTCCCGGCTGAGAGCTGAGGTTCTGCTTCGCCTTCAGAGACGTCCCCTGACGCGCAGTTCAGCGAGGGGTCCCCGAGAGGGGCTCGGGGCGCCTGTGAGCCCGTGCCGTGGACACTGTCATGGTCCCCACGGGCCCAAGTGTAACGCCCACACCGGGAGCCATCACGCCTCCGTCAAGAGGACACGTGCCGTGTTTTGGCCACACACCCAGGGAGCAGCCTGCGGAGTTCATCCAGGAGCAAGGGGGCAGGGGTCCTGGGGCCCAGGCACCCCCTCTCCATCCTGACCGCCGTCCCGGCCACCAATGAGGAGGAGGCTCCCACAACACGCGCCGTCGTTACCTGGTGACGGTTGGGGTCTTAAATCTGCCGGGAAAGGAGCCGCACGAAGCGGGGGAGTGGCTCCTCCCAGCGAGCGAGCCGGCCAGCCAGGGTCACGGTGGGGTCAAGGTCACCTCCCCATCGGGGACGGGGCAGGCGCTGCAGGCCGGGGAGGGCGTCGCTGAGGCGACAGGGACTCTCCCAAGGAGGAGACCGGGGCCTCCCCACGGAGGAAGGTGGTGAGTGACAGGGGGCGTTGTTAACGTCCCCGCGTGTCGGTCACGAGAGGCGCATGTTGTCCACGTGGAGGGGAGGGTGTGCGGGGACTAAGTGACACGCAGGCCCTGAGGCTCCAGGTGTGAGGAGGCGGCCTGGGTGCCAGGCCTGCAGGTGACCGGGTCGGGAACGTGGCAGACACGCCGCCAAGGTGTCAGCTGGACATCCGCCCGGTGACAGGAACCGCCAGGCAGGAGCCACCTCCCCGCGGGCTCGTCCTCCGCCCGCGGCCAGCCCTGGTTGCGCTGGTTGACACCAGAGGTCTCCCCTGCGCCTTCGCCAGCCCAGGACCTCCGGGGGGCTGCCCGCGCCCTCCTGCCGCGGCGTCGGGAGGGCGGCCCGGGGGTCAGGCTTCCCCGCTGCATGCCTGCTCGTTCCTTCGAGGCGCGGCGGCGTCCTGCCCGGCTGCCTGAGGACTTCTCCGCGACAGAGCGGGCCTCCTGCCGGTCGGGGCCCACTGAGGAGCGAGGGCCGTCCTGCCGTGGGGAAGCCGTCCCTGACCCCCGGCTGCCGGCGACGCTGACGTCTGTCGGTGCCACTGACACGCGGCTCGTGGGAAGGACTCAGGCTCCACAAGGAGATTCCCCGGAGACGCCTGTGTCTGCACCCCGAGGTGGCCGCCTCCGTGCCGTGGGCAGCAGCCGCTCCTCCGTCTGCCGAGACTCGGTGCGGCTCCCGGCTCTCCGGCAGCGCTGGTGGCCCGAGTAGCGAGGTCACCGTCCGGCTGCCCCACACTCACAGCAGGGGCTTGGGGGGCAGGCGGGGGCGGGCCCCTCCTTCACCGCTCCCCTCGGAAGCTGCGTGTTCGCCAGAGACGCTTTCCTGGAGAAGGCGGGCGACGCTCCGCGGCGTGCCTCAGTCCCTGTCACCGTGAACGCAGAGTCAACACGGATCCCACGCTCAGCATGCCGGCGTCCAGACCCCAGGACCCACCCCAGGCGCTGGCTGACGCCCTGGCTTTCTCAGGAGGGGCTCGGGGGCGTCCGGTTCTGTTGGTTCCTGAGGAGACGCCCGAGGAAGCAGCTCAGCCAACGCCGCCGTCTCCGCGTCCCTTCCTCGCGTTAGGGACACGGCACCTCCGGCCGGCGGAGACCCTTTCTTCTGCTGAACGTTCCGGATGCTGCCTTTGTCTCCGTCTCTGAGCCATCGCTCCGGCCACCTGCGGACAGCTCACGCTTCGGTTCACCCGCTTTACCCAGCATTCCTGCTGGGGTGGTTTTGATTTTTATGTGATTCTTTCAAGTTAGTGAATCAGATGTGAGGAGAGGGAGATTGTCCTGGTCTTAGAATGGAAGTGCGTATTCTTTTTTTGTTAAGCCTCACCCGAGGATGTTTTCCCATTGATTTTAGAGAGAGTGGGAGAGAGAGACGGAGAGAATCATGGATGTGAGAGAAACACATCGATTGGTTGCACGCGCCCTGAACAGGGCCTGGGCTGGGGAGGAGCCTGCAACCGAGGCACATGCCCTTGACCGGACTCGAACCCGTGACCCTTTGGTCCGCAGGCCGACGCTCTATCCACTGAGCCACACCGGCCAGGGTGGAAGCGCGTATTCTGTATCAGAGTCGTTGAAGACACTTTGTCTCTCTCACCCCTTCAAGGTCCGGGTAGAAAAGTCTGAAACTCAGGCGCGAGGGGAATCCTCGTCCCCTTCCCGCAGTCCCGCCCCTTGAAGTGCGGGAAGATCCCGCTCAGGGCCTAGGGCCGGCCGCCCGCCACGTGGTAGTGGCACTCACCTCGCAATCGTGAAAGCCAAACGGAGTGAGCGCTCCGTCCGCCGTGACCCTTGTCGCCGTCCAGAGCTCGGCAGGCGGTGGCCGCCGCGTCGGACGCTCAGGCAGAGAAGGCCCCTTCGTGGTGCGTCCAGCTGGACGGGACGGATTAGAAGCCTCGCCCTCCTGCGGCTCTTTGGGAGAAACACGGAGCTTGGCGTCAGACAACACAGCGCAGTTTGGAACACGCGTGCTCACGCCATTGGAGACCCTTGTCGCCGTGGTTTCCTGGAGACGCCGTCACCCCGTCATGCTGGGACCGAGTTCACTCTGGTGGCCTTAGGTCTGGCCCCAGTGCCATGCCAGCCCGGCCCCGGGACACGTCCGACCAAGGAAATGAATCTCCCACGACCAGCCCACACGCGTCCCCCCTCCCCGCTCTGCCCGGGGACCCGGCCCCCGTCACACCGCGGAGGCGCGCGCCCGCCTGTGGAGGACAGTGACTTCCTAGGAGCCTTGGGAGAGGGGCGGGTCGGAGGGAGCAGGACTCGCAGGGTCGGGCAGCACGAGGAACCCCTCGGCGTGGGCCCGGTCACCGTTGGCCATTCTGGCGTCCGGGCGCTCTGAGCCTGAGGCAGGGCCCGCTGCCGGCGGTAACGACTGTGTTGCATGCTCCCCCCGACTCCCCGAGGCCGGCGTTTAACCGGGGTCTCGCACTCGATTCTGTTTCCTGCAGTCGGCAAACCTCACAAATGCGGATACTGCGGCCGGAGCTACAAGCAGCGGAGCTCCTTAGAGGAACATAAGGAGCGTTGTCACAACTACCTGCAGACCATGGGCCTGCCCAGCACGCTCTACCCAGGTAAGCGCCCGCCGCCCGCCGCCCGCCGCCCGCATCGTCGGTAACTGTTGTTTTTCTCCTCACCCGAGGAGTGAGGACGCTTCTCCATCGATTTTCAAAGAGCGGGAGGGAGGGCGGAGAGGAAAGAGAGACACACATCGACCTGAAGGACACGCATCGATGGTTGCCTCCCCCTCGCGCCCCAAAGGGCCTGGGACTGAACCTGCGGCCGAGGTGCCCGCCCTTGACCGGGGATCCGGCCTGCGACCCTGCAGTCTGTGGCCGACGCCGACCACGAGCACCCGGCCAGGCTGGTGACTCTCGTCGCCGGGGCGCTGGGCGCTTCTCTGTGCCGAGTCGCCGGGACGGGACGTGAACACGCGGGAAGACGGCTTCCGTGAGGCGTGCCCGCCAAGAGCGCGGCTGGGCTGTTCCGGCCGTGGGCGCAAGAGCGCGGCTGGACGTGGCCCCGCCGTCGGCGGCACGCGCTGCCCGGCACTGGGGACTCTCCCCTGGGACGTGACAGCCGCCAAGCCCTGGCCGGGTGGCTCAGTGGGCAGAGCGCCGGCCCGCAGACCTGAAGGGTCGCAGGTTGGGTTCCGGTCAAGGGCGGGCACCTTGCTTCAGGCTCGATCCCCTGCCCGGGTCCGGGCCGAGCGGGAGGCAGCCAGTGCAGGAGTCTCTCAACCAGTATCTCCTCTGCCTCCCCCCCCTTCCACGCTTCCTGCACATCAACGGGAACGTCCTCGGGGAGGCTCGGCCACAAGAGAGAGGAGGTGGGAGGCACTTCCTGCCGGGCCGACGGCACAGGAAGAACCAAGAGGAGCAGGCATGAGCGCGTGGAGCGCACACGCGGGTCACACGTGTACCTGGACACGTGGTCAGGCCACCCGAGGGCTGCCCGTGACACTTGGTTCTTTTCCGCCCTCGATGGCGGCCGTCGGTGTGCTCCACAGCCAGGACCACCTCACCCTGCACATCCGCTCAGCACTGCTGGCGCGCAGGCAGCCTGGGTCCTCCGTGATGTCCCGAGGCCGGAGGGCCCCGGGGTGGCAGGTGCTGGCGAAGGCTCTGGGAACCTACAAGGCGTGAGGATGAGTCCCCCAGACGCGGCGGGGATGGGGGGCGGGGCTCCTGGCTGCTGGGCGGGGCTGTGCCCCCCGCCCCGCGCCCCCGGCCTCTGGTCCCTGTCCTCCCACGCCCGCCTGCCCAGTGGGCGCACAGCTCCTGCCCCCTCCCCGTTGGCCGGGCCCCTTTAGGACGAGGTGCGAGCAGAACGGAGCACACGGGACGCAGAGGGGACGGATGGTGGTGGCCACGCAGCTTTGCGTTGAGCGCTCTGGTCACCGGGGTAACTGTCCTGTCCATGTGGACACGGGCTCCGCGGGAGGCTCGGGGCCCTTAGCGGGAAACGGGGGCGGGCGGGCGGGCGGCGTGGCCGCGGCCTGGGAGCTGGGGCTGGCAGGCCCCTCCCTGGCGGCTCTGAGGTCCGCTCAGGACCAGCTCCTGGCAGAGAGGAGCCCGTGGCGGCCGGGCCAGGCCCCCGAGGGAGAGGGCCGGACCCTGCGGACGCCATCCGGTCAGAGAGCGGCAGCGAGGGGGGGGGGGTGAGGGCACCGGTTTGCCGTGTGATAGGCACATGCTCCTGCCGTCCTGTGTGACGGCGACGGCGACGGCGACACGGACCAGGCTGAGAGGGTGGCTCAGCATGGCACTCAGCGCCCAGCGAAGCCAAAACGACCAGAAGCAGCCTTAGCGGGCGGTGTGCGGCGCGAGGAAGAGCCCGCACGGGGCCGGGAAGATGGCGGCGGGGTGCGGGGGCGGGGGGCATGTCCCTCAGACCCAGGTGGCCCCACAGGGGCTCGGGCGTCTTGCTGGCATCTGGGGGCCGGGCAGCAGGAAGAGCCCCTGGGGACCCGTGGGGAGCTGGCGGCTTGGCAAGCAGAGCGCTGCCTGGTGCCTGTAGAAGTGCAGCTGCAGCTCGGGGCTCCTCCAGGGACAGACGGCCGGCGGGGCGGGGGGGGGGGGGGGTCTGCTTCCCGTGCATCCGGGGGTCAGCTGGGCTCGGAGGCCGGACTGGAGCCCTGAGCGTCGGAGGGGGGGGTGGTCCATGGGGTCAGCTGGGCTTGGAGGCCGGACTGGAACCCTGAGCTTCGGAGTGGGGGGGGGGGGGTCCATGGGGGTCAGCTGGGCTCGGAGGCCGGACTGGAACCCTGAGCTTCGGAGTGGGGGGGGTCCATGGGGTCAGCTGGGATCGGAGGCCAGACGGGAGCCCTGAGCGTCGGAGGGGGGGTGGTCCATGGGGGTCAGTTGGGCTCGGAGGCCGGACCGGAGCCCTGAGCTTTGGAGGGGGGGGTGGTCCATGGGGGTCAGCTGGGCTCGGAGGCCAGACGGGAGCCCTGAGCGTCGGAGGGGGGGTGGTCCATGGGGTCAGCTGGGCTCGGAGGCCGGACGGGAGACACAGGCGTGAGGAGCACCACCGGCTCCCCCCACGGCTCCCTCCTGCTCTGACCCTCGCAGTCTCCGTGGCCCTTGTTTTTCCTGCGGCTCAGGGTCCGAGCAGAGCCCGCCCCCCCCCACCCCCCACGCGCTGCCAGGACCTGCCGCGGCGCCCTGAGCGTCTCTTCTGCCCCACTGTCTGTGTTGTGGGGGGGGGGGGGAGGAGGGAGGGGATGGCGGGGTGGGGAATGGCGGAGGGGGGCCCGGGCATGCTGGCTCTGACTTCCCTCGGCTCTCAGAGGCCGGCCTCAGGCTCGGCCGAGGTGGGGGTTGGGAGTATTGGAAACGTAAGAGGACGCGTCAAAGGGACACAGTCATCCCCGCCCACTTCTCGGGGACAGCGGTGAGGGCCGGCCCTTGGGTTTGGGGGTGCCTTGAGCAGGTGGCTCTGGGCAGCTCTGTCCCTGGCAGGGTGCTGGGAAGAGGAGAAATAAACTCTGCTGGAGGCCTGGCTTTTTAAAAATATATTTTTATTGGTTTCAGAGAGGAAGGGAGAGGGAGGGAGAGGGAGAGACACCAATGATGAGAGAGGATCAGGGACCGGCTGCCTCCTGCACGCCCCCCACTGGGGATGGAGCCCACAGCCCGGGCCTGTGCCCTGACGGGAACCGAGCCCTGACCTCCTGGTTCCTAGGTTGACGCTCGACCACTGAGCCAGGCCGGCCGGGCGAGGGCCTGGCTTTGTAGGCCTCTGACACGGGTCAGATGGACGCTGGGCGACCGGGTGGTCCCGCCAGCACCCCTGAGCGCCCCCCGTGTCTTCGGTTGCAGTCATTAAAGAGGAGGTGAATCACAGCGAGGCGGCCGAGGACCTGTGCAAGGCGGGCGCCGAGCGGGCCCTGGTGCTGGACAGACTCGCAAGTAACGTCGCCAAACGTAAGAGCTCTCTGCCTCAGAAATTTGTTGGTAAGAGTCCCACGTTTGCTGTCTCTTAAAAACAACCGTGTGGGTTAGCCGCTGTCCCCGGCGGAGGGTCGGCGAGGAGGCGCTGTCTCCTCGGTGAGAGCAGACCGCGGGGGACAGGTGTTCTCCCAGGGGCTCCTCCGGTCCTCAGGGAGGACCACCTGTGGACACTCGGTGGGCATGGGGGGGGGTGGCGGGTCCGGGGGCCCAGGGTCCGAGCGCGGCCAGGCTCACGGCACAGCCAGACACCCCAGCCTGAGCTGGACGCGGCCGTGGTCCCGCGGAGCGCCCTGCCCCGCACTTGCAGGGGTCATGGGCAGACTGGCAGCGCCTGCCAGGAGGAGGGCCCCGGAGGGGGCGGCGCTAGCTCGCGGGGCATCTGCACCCGTGCCGGGCTGAGAGGCGGGGCACCGCCCCAGGAGCGTGCTGTCCGCTGTGGGTGGTGGGCGGACGCCCCGAGCCTTCGCCAGGCCGCACACGGCGGGCAGAGGCACCGCCGGCCACCTGGCTGTCGGTCACACCACGCTGTGTCTCACTGGGTTTTGTCAGGAAACGCCGAGGTTGTGAGAACGTTCAGCAACTGTCAGTATTAAGGTCACCTGTTGTCACTGGGACAAAATGGACAGGGGATGGGAGAGGGGCCTCAGGGGGGACGGGGGAGGGGCCCCCTCAGGGAGGATGAGCATGGAAGGGAGGCCTGCCAGTGGTGGGGTGGGAAGGGGGGGAAGGAAGTTTAAGACACTTTGCAAACCACCTGCTGGGGCGCGGGAGCCGCCCGCCCACACGTGTGAGCTGCAGGCTGTGCCCGGGCCCGGCACTTCCTGAGCAGAGTGGGGCGGAGTCATGGGCCCCCGGAGGCTGCTGGCCGTGGGGCGTCAAGTCCCCTGGTCTGGGGGTGCGGGCCCACTCTGGTCTGGGGGTGCGGGGCCCACTCTGGGCTGGGGGTGCGGGGCCCACTCTGGGCTGGGGTGCGGGGCCCACTCTGGGCTGGGGTGCGGGGCCCACTCTGGGCTGGGGGTGCGGGGCTCACTCTGGGCTGGGGGTGCGGGGCCCACCCTGGGCTGGGGGTGCGGGGCTCACTCTGGGCTGGGGGTGCGGGGCCCACTGTGGGCTGGGGTGCGGGGCCCACTCCTGGGGGTGGGACCGTGGCTGTCGGGGTGCAGAGGCAGCAGGGTGACGCAGCGAGAACGAGGGGCCAGCGGGCTGTGGGGGTCACTGACCTGGGAAGGGAAGCGGGGCGACGTCCTCCTCGCCCGCCAGGCCTTGGTGGGATGTGGGCCTGTCTGAGCTTTTGGAGACTCCGCCCCCTGAGCCTCTGTGGAACCCCTGTCCCCGCCGGGGAGACCCCAGTGCAGGTGCCTCTGAGGCATCAGAGCTCCCAGGTTAAAAACGGGAAGCCGGCTCCTGGGCCAGGGAGGCTACACAGAACAACAACCCTCAGAAGGCGGCCGCAGCCGTGTGCCAGCCGTGTGCCCAGCCGCGTGCCCAGCTGTGTGCCTGTGTGCCCAGCCGCGTGCCCAGCCGTGTGCCCAGCCACGTGCCCAGCCATGTGCAGAGCCGTGTGCCCAGCCATGTGCCCAGCCGCGTCCCCAGCCATGTGCCCAGCCATATGTCTAGCTGTGTGCCCAGCCGCGTGCCTAACTGTGTGCCCAGCCGTGTGCCCAGCCACGTGCCCAGCCATGTGCAGAGCCGTGTGCCCAGCCATGTGCCCAGCCGCGTGCCCAGCCGTGTGCCCAGCCGTATGTCTAGCTGTGTTCCCAGCCGCGTGCCCAGCCGCATGCCTAACCGTGTGCCCAGCCGTGTGCTCAGGCATGTGCCCAGCCGCGTGCCTGCCCGTGTTTCCCCAGAGGCTGACGATGGCCAGTTGTTTTCTAAAACAGCGGCCCTCCGCCTGTGGGCGCTCAGTCCCCCATCCTCCCCGGCTCTTTCTCCTTCTCCGGTCAAACAGGAGCCGCCTCGGTCCCTTTAAGGCTGGAGGGCTGGTCCTCGGTGAAACTCGGGGGGACGGAATGAGCTCCTGTCACGGGGCCCAGTGGGGGCGGGAGCGGGGAGAGCCCTCCAGTTTGCATTCAGGAGACGGGCTGGTGCCCGTGAGCACATCGCTGGACTCAGGGACCCCACCTGTGAAATGGGCCCGGCGCCTCCTGCCCAGAGCCCTTCGGGGCCACAGGCCGAGGTGTGGCGGTGCTCTCCACACGGGCCGCACCGGAGAGCCGGAGTGGGGAGCGTTTTCGTGTGGAAACTGCTCAGAACGGCAGGTATCTTGGCCTGATTCGTAACCTGTGATTGAACTCGGACACGAGTGTAAGGATTGGTGTTGATGCCGCGTTCCTTACGGTGCACGGTGTACGCCATCAAAGGCGTCGCCTCTGAGGCCTCAGGCACAGGCAGCGGGACCAGCGCCGGGCCAGGAGGGCGCCGCGTTGCCTTTCGTCTGTCCGGTGGTGGTGGTGAGGAAAGATGCAGGACAAAATAACCGTGAGCGGTATTCCCCTGCCCCTCGTAATCACCTCAGTGAGCGTCTTCTGAGACGTTTCCTTTTTAATGAAAGAAAACACCCTGTTGATTTATTTAAATGGCACGTGGCTAATAGGAAGAATCTTAATGCAAAGGTGAATATTTTAGAATCACCGCAAAACCCAGTCTCCAGAAGCCACCAACACTCAGAGTAGCTGCGGTTCACTCTACACATCCCTTCGCTTCTGCGCTTGTCTGAGCGGCCTGTGTCTGTGAGCGGTCTGTGTCTGTGAGCGGTCTGTGCCTGTGAGCGGTCTGTGTCTGTGAGCGGTCTGTGTCTGTGTCTGTGAGCGGCCTGTGTCTGTGTCTGTGTCTGTGAGCGGTCTGTGTCTGTGAGCGGCCTGTGTCTGTGTCTGTGAGCAGCCTGTGTCTGTGAGCGGTCTGTGTCTGTGAGCGGTCTGTGTCTGTGAGCGGTCTGTGCCTGTGAGCGGTCTGTGTCTGTGAGCGGTCTGTGTCTGTGTCTGTGAGCGGCCTGTGTCTGTGTCTGTGTCTGTGTCTGTGAGCGGTCTGTGTCTGTGAGCGGCCTGTGTCTGTGTCTGTGAGCAGCCTGTGTCTGTGAGCGGTCTGTGTCTGTGAGCGGTCTGTGTCTGTGTCTGTGTCTGTGAGCGGTCTGTGCCTGTGAGTGACCTGTGTCTGTGAGCGGCCTGCGCCTGTGAGCAGCGGGGGACATGTAGGGGGGTCAGGGCAGCGGGTAAACCTGAGGATGCTGTCCCGGCGGCTGCCGCTTTTGGACGCCCGCATTGACACGGGTCGTAAGTGTCAGAGGGGGACAAGAACCAGCGGGCTCACCCTCACATAAATATTTTCCCACAAAAGATACTTCTTAATATTTTTATTGACTTCAGAGAGGAAGGAAGAGGGAGAGACAGAAACATCCAATGATGAGAGAGAATCATGGTCCGGCCGCCTCCTGCATGCCCCCTACTGGGGATGGAACCCAAAACCCGGGCCTGTGCCCTGACTGAGAATCGAACCCTGACCTCCTGGTTCATAGGTCGATGCTCAACCCACTGAGCCACACCAGCCCGGCACAAAAAGCTATTTTAAAGGATTTCTCTGAGATTAAAAAGATACGAATGAAAAACATTAGAACGTTCACATCATGTTTATTCATTTGTACCCCTTTGGTCGGTATCTCCTGACGCCTCGCTCTGAAGTAACTATAGGGGCATCGCCCCCCTCCCAGGGCCCAGTTGTGCTTTCACTGTCCCGTTGTCTGGCTCCCCTGTTTCACACTCTTCTGGGACCAGAATCCTCACAGTCTAGCTGTTTATTGTCAACGCCATATTTAAAGAGATTCAACGCTCAGACCTGGTTGTTCTGCTATTTTGTCTTTTTAATGTTTTTCTCAGTTACCATTGACATTCACTGTGGTGTGAGCTTCAGGGCCATGTTCCTGTCCATTTCAGTGATCTCGTCATTGCTTGGACTTCACAGTCACGAACCTTTTCCAGGAAAATCCGATAGGCCTGTGCGTGCGCCGCCGTCCTGTGCTTGCGGACCTGGAGAGCCCGTGGCCACGTGGGTGGCGGCGGGGGACCCTCTGTGTCCCCGAGAGCCTCTCAGAACTCGCCACGATGAGGATGGCGGATCTTCGTCTCCTCCCGAATGCCGCGAGAGCCCTTTCCGTAGCCTTGGAGTTCAGCAGAGGCTGTGACCAGGTTACGATGATCTCTGAACGCATGATAATCTGGCCACTCAGAATATATATATGCTAGAGGCCTGGTGCACGAAATTTGTGCATGGGGTAGTGGGTGTCTCTCAGCCCAGCCTGCACCCTCTCCAATCTGGGACCCCTCGAGGGATGTCCAACTGCCCGTTTAGGCCCGATCCCACCGGGCAGTCGGACATCCCTCTCACAATCCAGGACTGCTGGCTCCCAACTGCTCGCCTGTCTGCCCTCCTGATTGCCCCTAACCGCTTCTGCCTGCCAGCCTGATCACCCCCTAACCACTCCCCTGCCAGCTTGATTGATGTCTAACTGCTCCCCTGACAGCCTGTTTGCCCCCAACTTCCCTCCTCTGCTGGCCTGGTCACCCCTAACTGCCCTCTCCTGCAGGGTTGATCACCTCCAACTGCCCTCCCTTGCGAGCCTGGTCCCTCACAACTGCCCTCCCTTGTAGGCCTGGTGCCTCCCAACTGCCCTCCCCTGCTGGCCATCTTGTGGTGGCCATCTTGTGTCCACATAGGGGCAGGATCTTTGACCACATGGGGGCAGCCATCTTGTGTGTTGGAGTGATGGTCAATCTGCATATTACTCTTTTATTAGATAGGATAGAGGCCTGGTGCACGGGTGGGGGCCAGCTGGTTTGCCCTGAAGGGTGTCCCGGATCAGGGTGGGGGTTCCCTTGGGGCGTGGGGCGGCCTAGGCGAGGGGCCTGTGGTGGTTTGCAGGCCGGCCACACCCCCAAGCGACCCAAGTGGAAGCCCTGGTATCTGGGATTTATTTATCTTCTACAATTGAAACTTTGTAGCCTGGAGCAGAGCCAAGCCTTCTGCTCACTCTGTGGTGGCAGCCATTTCTGTTGGGATTTATTTTTGTTCTATAATTGAAACTTTGTAGCCTTAAGCAGAGGCTTGGGCCGGCCAGAGTGTGCGGAAAGCTTGGATTCCTCCATCGCCAGGGAAACCCAAGCCTCCCTCCTGCTCTTTCCATGGCTGCAGCCATCTTGGTTGGGTTAATTAGCATACTCGCTCCTGATTGGCTGGTGGGCGTGGTTTGTGGGTGTAGCAGAGTGGTGGTTAATTTGCATATTATTCTTTTATTAGATAGGATATTAGAGGCCCGGTGCATGAATTCGTGCATGGGTGGGGTCCAGCCAGCCTGGCCAGGGGTAGGGGACATGGGGCATGACATGGAGCTTTGCACTCTGGGTTAAAACCTCCCAACCCATGAACATGGAGACTCCCGCTTTCCCCTTGCTTCTGGGAAATTCTCTTCTCTCAGGGCATCTTGTTCCCTCCATGCTGTCTCTCAGGGACACCCGCTGTCCTCCATCGGCTCCATGTCTGTTAGGATGTCATGCCTCTTCGTGTCTGCACGGATTCCCTGGGACCGTGCTTCTCCCTGCCCGTGACTGCTCTCCCCGGCGCCGTCTGCTCGGTTCCTGGCGGCCTCGAACCACGTACTGACGCTGAGGCAAGGCGGTCAGGATGTTTTCGGGGCCCGGACCGCAGCTCCTTCTTCGCCGCATCCTGTTGCTTTGACAATCTGTCTTTCAGGATCTCTGGGTCCATGTCACGCAGCCTCGATGAGCCGCTTCCTGTCTTCTCTGAATTGAGCCTCTCCCAGGCCAGCTCGCTCCGTGGGCCTGTGGCTTCCTCTCTCCCTTTGAGCGCTCGAGACGTTCTCACAGCAGGCTTTCATCTCCTTGTTCTTGTCGGGCTGGTACAGATCGACTGATGGTCCAACATCCTTCCCACTGTACCCGAGGCTTCTTTTTTCCTGTGAGAGCCGTCTGTCGGCTTCTCTAAATCTTGAAAGAATGCCAAGGGTGAGTGGGGAACCAGGGGAGGCCGAGTATAGCTGTTGTTAAAGGCTGTCTCTTTTATAGACACACTGAGTGGCCAGATGATGATGATCTCTGAACGCATAATAATCTGGCCACTCAGTGTGTGTGTGTGTGTGTGTGTGTGTGTATATATATATGTATATTAGAGGCCCGGTGCATGAATTCATGCATGGATGGGGTCCGGCCAGCCTGGCCAGGGGGAGGGGACATGGGCAGTTGGCCGGCCTGCCTGCTGGTCGAACACCCGGTCGAGGGGACAATTTGCATATTAGCCTTTTATTATATAGGATAGACACGGAGTGGCCAGATTATTATGCATTCAGAGATCATCATCATCTGGCCTCTCAGTGTATATATCTATGTTTTTGTTGGCTTTCTTTTTAGAGAGAGAGGAAGGGAGAGGGATGGATGAGAGAGAAACAGCATCGACTGGCTGCCTCCTGCACGCCCCCCACAAGGGGTCGAGCCCGCACCCTGGGCCTGTGCCCTGACCAGGAATCGAACCGGCGGCCTCTTGGTTTCGGGGTCGATGCGCAACCATTGAGCCACACCGGCCGGGCTGGAAGCCTATCCCCCGGCTCGCTCCGCTCGGGCTGGGATGGGCTAAATGCCCGAACGCCCTGTCACGGGCCCTGGTTGGGGCGGCTTCCCATCCCCGGCGTGGGCCCCTCCGCGCAGGGGCGACGTCACCGCAGGGGGCCCCTCGGGCTCCCCACCCGGGCCCCTTCCCACGGCAGAGTGGCGCTGTGTTTGATCGGAGTGGAGGGAAGCCCTGCTGCACGGAGGCTGTGCTGGCGCGGGGTCTGGGGGTGCCGAGGGGTCTGGGGGTGCCGAGGGCTCTGGGGGTGCCGAGGGGTCTGGGGGTGCCGAGGGGTCTGGGGGTGCCGAGGGGTCTGGGGGTGCCGAGGGGTCGGGGGTGCCGAGGGGTCTGGGGGTGCCGAGGGGTCGGGGGTGCCGAGGGGTCTGGGGGTGCCGAGGGGTCTGGGGGTGCCGAGGGGTCTGGGGTGCCGAGGGGTCGGGGGTGCCGAGGGGTCTGGGGGTGCCGAGGGGTCGGGGGTGCCGAGGGGTCTGGGGGTGCCGAGGGGTCGGGGGTGCCGAGGGGTCTGGGGGTGCCGAGGGGTCTGGGGGTGCCGAGGGGTCGGGGGTGCCGAGGGGTCTGGGGGTGCCGAGGGGTCTGGGGGTGCCGAGGGGTCTGGGGGTGCCGAGGGCTGGCGTGGTTCCCACGGAAGTGAGGTCAGCGGCCCGGCCAGGGGTTCTCTCCTTGTCCTTGACTTTCCCAAATGCGCGTTTCCTTAGGGCGTGCCTCTCTCCCCGGCCGCCCAAGTGGGTTTGAGGGAAGAGGGATTCTGAGGGCGTTTCATACGCCACCATCTTCTGAAACGTGTGTGTCCCCCACACCCATCTGTTGTTGACACCGGGCGTTAAAACAACCGATTTCGCTGGAGCCCGGGAAACCAGAGCCCTGCCGTGGGGAGGAGAGGGTGCTGGGAGGGAACGCTTCCTTCTTGGGGGGCCACAGGCACTTTACGTTCATTAGACTTGTCCGCAGGGCCCCGCCCCCTCCCCGCCCTCCCACCCCCTGTCCCCCCCTCTCCCCCTCCTTCCCCCCAGATCGAGGGAAGGCTGGGCGTGAGCCCGAGCGGCCACATCCTGTCCTGGGGAGAGGGTGACGACCTTTAGCACCTCACCCCCAGCACAGGGGGCAGTCGTGGTTTGCGTCCTGCTGTCCAGTCCCTCCGCTGGCCTCTGAGGGGGAGGCGGCACCTTTGTGCCCCCCCCCCCCCGCCCCCGGCACGGCAGCCCTGCTGGCCGGCGTCCGCGGAGGGGTGCCTGGCCATCCACCAGGTCTCCGTCTGCGATCGCAGGCCGCCTGGCACGTGGTCAGGGCCTGTGCCTCCCGGACACCCCCCCCCCCCCACCCCGTGTGTTAAAATGAGCGGAAGCCAAGCCGTCATGTGACACCTGTCCATTCAGAGCGAGAAACGAGACCTTAGACACTTGGAGGGCTGAGCCCGGCTCCCGGGCCATCACGGGGTTTTGTAAAGAACTATTAGTGCCCGGGCCTGTTTTCTCGGTGGGTAGAGCGCCGGCCTGCGGACCAAAGGGTCCCGGGTTCGATTCCAGTCAAGGGCACGGACCTCGGTGGCAGGCTCCTCCCTGGCCCGGGTGCCGGTCAGGGTGTGTGCAGGGGGCAGCCCGTCGGTGTCTCTCTCACATCCATGTTTCTCTCTGTCTCTCCCCCTCCCACTCTCTCTAAAACTCAGTGGAAAACGTCCTCGGGCAGGGATTTTAAAAAGAACAAACAATGGGAATTATTAGCAGGTCTGCGAACTGGGGGGGGTCTGGGGGTAGTCGGTCCTGTGGCCCAGGTCTGGCGGGAGACCTGGGTGTGGGGCGTCAGCGTGCGAGGTTGGGGCCTCCTGCCGCCCCTCCACCCGCACCGCCAGCCGTTGCCTGGGACTCCTGGGAGGCCGAGTGAGCGCCTCCTCCGTCCCCCCCCCGCCTGGTCTTCCCTGGGACTCGCGGGCTTTCTTCCTTCAGCCTCAGTGGCTCCAGCCATCCGTTGGACC
Organism: Cnephaeus nilssonii; assembly: GCF_951640355.1. Lineage (NCBI taxonomy): Eukaryota > Metazoa > Chordata > Mammalia > Chiroptera > Vespertilionidae > Cnephaeus > Cnephaeus nilssonii. The sequence goes on from NC_137083.1 coordinate 1,545,234, forward strand.
AAGCCTCTGCGGGGTCTAGCCCTGCCCCCCGAGCCGGCGCTGTCCCCCACCCTGTGCCCAGGGCCCTGGCCTCACGACCGCCCCCCGCCCCCCAAGCTCCAGGCTCCTCCTGACCTGGCTCCTCTTGCTGCTCTCCCTGTGGGACCCAGAGCCGCTCGCCGGCTGAGCACCCCCCGCCGGAGCCTCCTTTGTCCTCAGAGGACGCGAGATGCACTGTGCAATCAAGCTTTGGGGTCCCCCCCCCCCCCGCCGTCCCTCTGGGCTGCGAGGACGGGGACCATTGTTGCTGGCTCGCCTGGCTGTCCCGCGGTGGGTCCGTAGGAGATGCTCCGGGCGGATGTGTTGAGGAAGGAAGGGGCGGGGGGGTTGATGCAAATGCGTCCACACGCCTGGCGGCCTCGCGCACTCAGCCCACGAGCTGGCCGCCTGGAGGGGAGCAGTCCGGCCTGACAGGGGCCGTGGCCCGGGACCCGCCGCAGCCCGGCTCCCCGCGGAGAGCACAGCCGTGTCCCCGAGGTGTCCGCCCAGGAAGTGGGTTACTTCTCCATGGAAACGTGCGCCGAGGCTGGACGCAGGCTCCCGCTCTCGTGGGAAGGGGCTCCTGCAGACGGAGCTCAGACGTGCGTGGCCGTGGCAGCGCGTCTCGTGGCCGGTCACGGGGAGCGGCCCCGGGGCGTCTCCTGCTCAGCACCTTCCCCACGGGAGCGCGGTCTGCTGCCGGCTCTCCGTCCCCGTGGCGCCCGGTCCAGGGCGGCGGAGTCCAGTGAGGGGCGCGGGGTCCCGGTGACGGGCGCGGGGCGCGGGGCGCGGGGTCCCGGTGAGGGGCGTGGGGCGCGAGGTCCCGGTGAGGGGCGTGGGGCGCGGGGCGTGGGGTCCCGGTGAGGGGCGCGGGGCGCGGGGTCCCGGTGAGGGGCGTGGGGCGCGGGGTCCCGGTGAGGGGCGTGGGGCGCGGGGTCCCGGTGAGGGGCGTGGGGCGCGGGGTCCCGGTGAGGGGCGTGGGGCGCGGGGCGTGGGGTCCCGGTGAGGGGCGCGGGGCGCGGGGTCCCGGTGAGGGGCGTGGGGCGCGGGGTCCCGGTGAGGGGCGTGGGGTCCCGGTGAGGGGCGCGGGGTGCGGGTCCCGGTGAGGGGTGTGGGGCGCGGGTAGGTCTGAGGGCGCCATCGGCGTGCAGAGGAATGCCCCATTCCATGCACAGAGCGCGCGGATCTCTCCCCGATGACTCCGCCCGAACGTCACGCTCGGGATCTAACAGGCACGCCGCCCTCGCTCAGAGAAGTGCGTGGCTCACTATGCGAAAGGCCACGTCGTCGCCTAGTGGATTAAACGGGTTTGTGGCGAGTCACACGTCACTCAGGCACATGTTGAACGTACCTCAGGCAACGTGCAGCTCCCGTGTAGCGTGTCAGTGACACACGGAGTTCTGCGTTCAGTCCGTTCACATCTGTGCCTTCCGTGGACAGCACCGCTCTGTTCCCCGGTTCACTCCCTCACGTGCCCCCGGGATTCCCCTAAACCCACCCCAGGGCGGCTGTGCCGGGCGCCCAGAGGCAGAGCCCCCTCCCCCCCCCCCCCCCGGGCTGGGCTCCGGGCTGTGTGGGCCCCGTGACGACCTGCCGCCGCCCGGCCCGCCACGCTGACCGCCTCCTCCCACAGGGGACAAGTGCCTGCCGGACGCGCGCCCTTTGACGGCGGCAGCGGCTACGAGAAGGAGCACGAGCTGATGCAGACGCACGTGATGGACCAGGCCATCAACAACGCCATCAGCTACCTGGGCGCCGAGTCCCTGCGCCCACTGGTGCAGACGCCCCCGGGCGGGGCCGAGGGGGGCCCGGTCCTCAGCCCCCTGTACCCGCTGCACAAGCCGCCGGGGGAGGGCGCCGCGCGGGCCGGCCTGTCGGCGCAGGACAGCGCCGTGGAGAACCTGCTGCTGCTGTGCAAGGCCAAGTCCCTGTCCTCCGAGCGGGAGGCCTCGCCCAGCCACAGCGGCCACGACTCCACCGACACGGAGAGCAACGAGGAGCACCGGGCCGGCCTCCTCTACCTCAGCCACGGCGCCCACGCCCGCAACGGGCTGGCCATCAAGGAGGAGCTGCCGGCCTACGAGGGGCTGCGGGCCGGCGCCGACGGCGCGCAGGACGCCCTCCGCGTGGTGGGCGCGGGCGGGGAGCCGCTCAAGGCCTACAAGTGCGAACACTGCCGCGTGCTGTTCCTCGACCACGTCATGTACACCATCCACATGGGCTGCCACGGCTTCCGCGACCCCTTCGAGTGCAACATGTGCGGCTACCACAGCCAGGACAGGTACGAGTTCTCCTCCCACATCACGCGGGGCGAGCACCGCTACCACCTGAGCTAAGCGCGCCCGACGCCGGCAGCGTGGACGGACCAACCGGACGCGGGCTCGCCTTCCCAGGGGCGCCCTCCTCTGCGTGTGCTTGTTTTTTAAGTTGGTTGGGAATGTGATTTGTGGGAGGCAGCCCAGGGCGTGTCTCTCGCACATCGCACCACGGCGATGTTTCTCTCTGTCTCTCCCCCTCTCCCCCCGTCCCCCACTCTCTCCAAAAAAATCCATGGAAGTAATGCCCTCGGGTGAGGATTAACAAAAAAAAAAGGACGGAGCCCACAGCGGTGGCCTCCCGCGCAGGGGCCTGTGCCCAGCACGGCGGGGCATGCTGAAGCTGCAATAGCCCACGGGCACCATGGGGACAGCACGCCTGCCCCGTGGCCGTCCTCCACGCGAGAGCCTTCGTGGACCGTGCGCTGCGCAGTCCCGTGCCCTGTGCCCAGCGGCCCCCGCGCAGGCGCTCGGCGGGAGCTGCTTTCCCAGAGGCCTCGGCCGAGGCTGACCCAGAACTGCACGCCGCCCTTTGCTCAACGCTCCCCCGCCTCCCCCTGCCTTTTCCAGCCGATGGGCTGTCTCCTGACACCCTCCTTGTCGGGTTTACACTGGGTCTCCGTTCTCTCTGAAACGTTGTATTTAAGTAAGGTTTCCTAGGTTGGCGACGGGTGATTAAATTATGTCTGCCAGGCGGCCACGTCTGGACCTAAAGCTCAGGCCTCCCTCAGCCAGTGAGTCGGCCCTCGCATGCCCTCCGCCTTCTCCTGCTGTGGCTCGTCCTGTTGTTGGGTGGGGTGGGTGTGTGTCTCGGCTTCCTACTCGCTCCCTGGGTTTAAAATAAACGTCAGATGGCCCGGCCGGCGTGGTTCAGCGGTTGAGGGCCGACCTATGAACCAGGAGGTCACGGTTGGATTCCCGGTCAGGGCACGTGCCTGGGTTGCAGGCTCAATTTCCAGTGTGGGGCGTGCAGGAGGCAGCTGATCCATGATTCTCTCTCATCATTGATGTCTCTCTCTCTCTCTCTCTCTCTCCCTTCCTCTCTGACATCAATAAGAATATATTTTTTAAAAATGAATAAACCCCAGGGGAAGGAGGGTTGCAGGCCACAGGCCACATGTTGGTATGCGGAGAATCCACCATTCGGCCTCACTGGCCTCCCCCGCCCCGGCTTCCCTGGTGCAGAAAGCCTGCACCTGCCCCCGGCCAGGTCCCCCCTGACCGGCCCGTGGAGCTGGGCAGGGGCCTGTCCTCGCTGGACGGCCCTCGGGAGAAGGGTGGGATCGTGGCTTTAACAGTGAAGGGCTGACCCAGCCCCAGTCGCTTCGGGTACCAGCCTGTCCCCGTCCAGCGTGGACGCGGCCGCATCATGAAACCGGAGTGTTCCCTGGGAAACAGCGACTGGGACGCAGCTGTGAGTCTGTTTTGTTTTGTTTTGTTTTGTTTTGTTTTGTTTTGTTTTGTTTTGTTTTGTTTTTGTTTTCCTACGTTTGTGCTTTTTTTCCTGGGTTCGTGGCGATGGCATTGTCACTCTGATAGCAAAACATTGTCTTCTTCTCGGCAAAACAAGAATGAGGTGCAGGGTGAGGTGAATGGCCCGGCAGCCAGGCCAGAAGCAGGTGACTTCCTCTCACCTCGCGCCTCGGGTCCCCGCAGCCACGGAGGAACAGCTCTCCCTAAGCCCTCCCACCTCCGCCTCCTCAGCGTGGCTGTGGGCTGTGGGCTGTGGGGTGTTTTACTTTAAAATGAACCCAAAGCAGGTGGACTCCAGAAGCTCGCAGGCGGTGGGCGCCCTGTGCTCACTGGGGATGTGAGCCGAGTCAGTTGGCAACATGGTTGCAGGGACTTCCTGATACCCTTCCCTGCTGCGCGGCGAGGCTGGTCAGGCCCCCTAGGTGTGCCCTGTGCAGCCGGGTCCGCAGCCGCCTGCCCGCAGCTGCACGCACCGGACTGGAGGGAGGAAACAGTGGGATCCCCGCCCTGCCTCCGCGGCGAGGTTCAATTATCCCGGCGGCTGGGCCCTGGGGGACCAGAGTCCCTTTTGTACACTTTTTGAGACGCCTCTTCTGTAGTCTTAGAACAAATAAACGCAGGAATGCTGTCTGCCTCATCGTGAAGTCGCCTTGTCTAAGGGGAGGCGCTGCGCGTGGCGATCCCTGCGGACGCCATCCCGGCAGCCTGCGTGCGGCCAAGCGGGTGGTGGTCCCCGCCGGCTGAGCGCCTCCGGCCCCCTGTGCTGGGCGTGGTGCCACGGGTGTGCATCACAGGGTGGGGGCAGGTGGCGGGCAACAAGAAGTACATCCGGCCCCGCCCAGCCCGCCGTGGCGCGCTCCGGAGCGGCGGGCCCACGCCAGGGGCACAGAGGACTGTGACCTGCCCCCGGGGCCTTCGCACGCACGCGGCACGCTCAGCCAGGGCCCGGGTGCCAGGGCTGGCTCCGCCCCGGAAGGGCATGACCTCACACACACGGTGGGGCAAATCCTCCCTTTTGGAGAAATCCGCAGGCGTCATGTGGGTTCAGGTCCAGACATAAGGGGCGGGGAGCCAGTGCACACGGCACAGCATTGGATCCGAACGGTGTGAAACGCTCATGGACCTGGGACTCCCGCCTGCGGAGCCGTGAGAATAAATGTCTTGTCCACAAGCTACCGGCTGGTCTCTGATGGTCGTTACAGCCGCCCCCGGGCACGGAGACGGAGCTCAGAGAGCGCCTGCCGCCCCAGCATCTGGTTCAGCTGGTTCAGCCATGGTACCCGAAGGATCCCTGAGGCCTTGGCCCCAAGCTTCAGACCCCGCACAGGCCGTCACTAGGAAAGGGGGGGCAGAGGGTTGGACGAGGAGCTGGTGGCGCTCAGCAGTGGAGAGAGGATAGAGACTTGAGAGTCACGGCCGGGGAGGCTGTGACAGGTGGGGGGGGCTGCAGAGGACAGAGGGGCGGCGGCAGGCGACCTAGAGCAGCAGAGGCAGGAGCAACCCTGAGCGCCCCCTGCAGGAGAGGCCTTCGCCCCCAGGGCCCAGGAGATGCAGGGGGGGGGGGGAGGGGGCTGAGAAGAAGCCGCTGGCAGGGCTTCCTGGACACTTGCAGAGCCATTTGGGGAGGGAGTCCGGGGGGGGGGGGCCAGAGGGGGCCAAGGCCGTGGTGGGCGGGTGGGCCGGGCCAGAGAGAAGCTGCGGGGGGCAAAGGGGAACTCCTCCCCCAGGCCCAGGCCTCGGCACGGACCTGCTGCTGCAGAAACGCGGCTTCCGGTCGCATCTCCCTGGAGAGGAGGGGACACCTCCCTGTGAAGTCCCCTTGCTGTTTCCACTCGGGGGCAAGGCGGGGACAGGGCAAGGCCACATCCGGAGCTCTGCCCTGCTCGGCCCTCGTCCATCGGGGCCGGTGGGCACCGGGGGGCTGGGGGGCTGCTCCCCCCTCGCTGCTCCGGGACCACCCCACCCCCACCGCCCAGCAGGTGGTGGCCGGCCAGAAAGCAGACACGCCCACCACGGTCCCCACACAGGACTGGGCCCAGCGGCTGGGGAGGGGATTTGCATAACGGGGATAATTTGGTACCAGCGCGGTCCCCACAGCGCGGGGCATGGATGGCGGTGCGGCCGACCAGTCTCACTTCCCCTTTCCCATGTGCTGTGGGGCCGCCCAAGGTGGCGCTGGGCGTGTGAATTTTCCAGAGAGGTTCTGCTCCCGCCCGAACCAGCCAGGCCTCCCCGCCCCTTCGTGGCCGGTCCAGGGCCCTGGGCCTCAAGCTCACGCTCCAGGCCCCTCCCTGCCTCCTTCTGCCTTCCGTGGTCACCAAGCAGTGCCCTCCCCACTAGGGACGCCCCAATAGCTCTACTCGGTACCACGAGGGTGTGGGGGGGGCGCAGCTGTGTGGAGGCCGCTCACTAGGCCTCCAGGGCCTGTCACCACCTGCGGGACCTTCTTCACGCCACGTCCCCGGCTTCCTATGGTGAGGGCGGGCCCAGCCCACACTGAGGGCCGGGTTTCAGGGTCCTCCGCCCTCGGGGCACTGCCCTTCACAGAACCTGCCTGGGCCCCCCACACACACCCAGCTCCCACCCATTTAAACCACCCGATTCCTTTTAAAATGGATGTGAGCTTCCCCAAGAAAAATAACCATCCTGTGCGACTACCGGGAACAAATGAATGGGCTTGTCTCTGAGCCGGGAATGCTGTCACCATCACAGACTACCAGAGGCCGGAGAACCCGTTCCAGGGGCCAAATTCAGACTCCACATTGGCATCCAGATGGGGCCAGAGCTGCAACCCAAGACAGCTTCCTGCCCGCATGACAATCTTCACAGAGGCTGCAGCCCTGGCCCAAAACAAACAGGCACTGACCCTGGCATGCCCCGTACCACACGGGCATTGAGCTTCTCCAAACATTAGGCTGAGCGTCTGGTACCCTAACCCATACCCTAACCCTAACCCTAGCTCTAACCCTAACCCTGGCCTTAGGCCTAACCCTAACCCTAACCCTAACCCTAGCCCTAACCCTAACCCTAACCCTAACCCTAGCCCTAGCCCTAGCCCTAACCCTAACCCTAGCCCTAACCCTAACCCTAACCCTAGCCCTAGGCCTAGACCTAATCCTAACCCTAGCTCTAACCCTAGCCCTAGTCTTAGCCCTAACCCTAACCCTAGGCCTAGCCCTAACCCTAACCCTAACCCACACCCATGCCTGGCTGGCTCTGAGCTCATCCAGAGCCGTGGTCAGCAAACTGTGGCTCGCGAGCCACATGCGGCTCTTTGGCCCCTTGAGTGTGGCTCTTCCACAAAATACCATGGCCTGGGCGAGTCTATTTTGAAGAAGTGGCGTTAGAAGAAGTTTAAAAAATTTGGCTCTCACAAGAAATGTCAGTCGTTGTACTGTTGATGTTTGGCTCTGTGGACTAATGAGCTTGCTGACCACTGGTCCAGAGGCTGAGAGCCCTGTGCCTGATTCTGGAGCCTGTGTGTGAGTCTGCATCAGCTCCAGGTGCCAAGTGTGGGCCACTCCTCCATCAGTCTTTGGGGGCGGAAGTCTTGTCTTGGTCACCCCAAACCTCACAGCAGGCACGGGTCGGGGCCCTGTGGCTGGACAGTGTGAGCATTGGGGTGCCCCGCGCCCGGCTCCGGGCCCTGCGGTCTGTCTTGCCCTAGATCAGCGTGGGGACGTCTGGCCCGTGGGCCATGCCAGGCCTGTGAGATGACCGTCTGGTCCTGCCAGGGGAGGCACAGGCGGGACGGGGCCTTATAAAGCCCGGAGCCTTACAGGGAGCGAGGGACAGCCGGGAGCGACGGGGTAGACGCCCCTGGCCTCGGCAGGGAGGTTCCCGCCCCCGGGTGATGGCCCAGCTCCCCGGAGAAAGGCGGGGCACGGGCCACAGGCTCCCTGCATCCTCTCAGCACCTCGGGGTTCAGGCCTCCCGGGGGGGGGGGGGGTCTCGGCCGGGAGACAGAGCTGTCTGGGGGAGCACAGGGGGCTGTGAGGTGAAGGTGGGTGTGAGAAATGCTCACCGTCCGAATGCAAATAACGAACTTGGAGACATGACGCCTGGCGAGGAGGCTTTAATGCGGTCTTGCAAGAGCGGGCACTGCGGGCAGGCATGCCTGGAGCGGGCCCACAGGCACTTCACCCCGGGGCGCGCCCCTCCCGTTCCTCAGGGCGGACGACTAGGGGTCACGGTCCTTCCCCACAGCGCCCGGCTGAGGCCTTCCTGGCTGCCTCCGGCCCCCGTCTGCGTGGCGGGCGGGTCTTCCCGGGAAAGGTGTGCCGGTCAGCCCACAGCTCCCTGTTCTGTACCACTCCCTCCTCCCTGCACCCGGTCTGCCCTGCGAGAACGCATAACCGGCTGGCACACACTGTCCCTTTCCTCCAGGATGCTGAGGATGGCGCACAGCACAGAGGCCTGCTTCCCCGCAGGACCCCGCCTCCAGCCAACGCAGGGCCTGAGGCAGAGGGAGGGAGATGACCCTGTCAGAGGAGACACTCAGTTAAACCAGAGGAGGGAGGGAGGGGGGAGAGGGAGAAAGAGAGAGGGAGGGAGGGAGAGGGAGAAAGAGAGAGGGAGAGGGAGGGAGGGAGAAGGAGAGGGAGAGGGAGGGAGGGAGAGAGGGGGAGGTAGGGAGAGGGATCGAGAAGGAGGGAGGGAAAGAGAAAGAGAGGAAGGGGGAGAGAGAGAGAAAGGGGGAGAGGAAGAGATGAAAGAGAGCAAGAGAGGGGGAGAGAGCAATTAGGAGGGAAGGAGGGAGGGAGGGAGGGAGGGAGGAGGGAGAGAGGGGAGGAGGGCTGCTGAGTGCCCTGGAAGGGCAGGGCCTCTGGGCGGACCAGCGGGAGGTCAGGGAGCTGGGGGCTCTGGGTCCCGGCCCAGCAGGACCCGGGGAGGAAGCAGGACGGGGTCCCTGCTGGTCCTGCAGGCCAGGCCGGGGGCAGTGGGGTCCCAGGAGGAAGGTAGGCGGAGACTCAGGCAGTGAAACCAGCGCCAGGGAAGCACAGTGACCTTTGCAAGGTCACAGAGTCACCCTTGAGCCTCATCCCTAAAGCCCTCGCGCACCAGAGAAAGGCTTAAGGGGCGAAGGTAAAGGCACACGCCCCTGAACTGCCGCCCTGCGCCATGGCCTCGGAGAGGATTCTGGGGGGAGGGGCGAGGGTGCGTGTGACCCCCACGTCCCACTGGCCTCTTGGTCACCCCGCAGTCCCTGCTGGCCGAGAAGCAGCGGCCATGCCCGGGGTGGGCCTGGGATGCAGGAGACTGAGTGGATGCTCCAGATTGGGGGGGGGGGGGGGAGGGACGGAGCCTGCCTCAGAGGGGCTGTGACTCCTCTCAGGCCTCGTCAGCCTTTCCTGCTGAGGCCACAGCGGCTGGGGCTGGGGCTGGGGCTGCAATGGGGGGGGGGGGGGGGGGGGGGGAGGGGGAGTCCTCGGTCTCCTTCTCCTCATGGCAGGAGAGCGCCTGTCCCCTCCCCGGCCCAGCCTCCCTCAGTGGGACCTGTGGGACCCGCCTTCCGGCCTGGGTAACCGGTCTGACCAGGGTGCGGAGCGTCTGTGTTCACACGTGAAGAGCAGGCAGCATCCCATTCCCAGGCCGGGCGGGGTTTGGGCCTCGGTGAGAGACCCCAGCCTGGCGGAGGGGGCGGACCTCAAACAGAGACAGCGTGAGCGTGGCCAGGTTGGTGTCGCCAGCCAGGTGCTGGGCCCCCGAGAGCCGGCTCCTTACTGGCTCCTCTTCCCATCAGCAAACATGGACCCCAAGGCTCAGACAAGACAGGGAACCCCCAACGTCACCCCGGCACCCGCCTCACGCCACGGACAAACGTGGAAGCAATGCGCCACGGACAAACGTGGAAGCAATGCGCCACGGAGGCGACCAAGCACTGAGCAGCACGGGCTGCAGGCGGCGGGGCGGCCCCGGGTCTGCCCGCGGGGTCAGGCCGCACCCGGCTCAGAGGCCTGGGCCCCTGGGTTCTGGCTGGGACAGAACTCAGAGCGAGGCTCCAACTGCAAGGGGACGTTCCCCCTGGCGACCTGCACCTGCCTGTCCTCGCTCCGCCCCGTCTGTCTGCCCGCCCGCCCGCAGCGGGAACGTCCCTTTAGTGAGAGGGAGATAGGATGAGGCCAGTGAAGTGCCTTTGTTTCCCCAGCAGTTCCCAAGCCTGGCGCCGCCGGGTTTACGCAGCGCCGACAGGGACCCACGGTTTGTTCAGACGCGGCCACTTGGTCGTGGGTGAGAATCCTCACATCCGTGCCCGGGCGGTGTGGCCCTGTGGCAGCACTGCATGCTGGGAGTTGGGGTGGACACTAGTTTCGGGGGGAAACACCTGAAAATCCCCTTCTAAGCCGTGTGCCTGGGTTCAGGTGATGGGGTGAAGACATGTGCGGGGAAGGCGGGTTCAGAGGGGATCAGACAGACGGATGGGAAAAGCCCTGAAATAAGGGCTCAGCCGGACCGACCCGCCACTGGCGATGCTTTTCCGAGTCAGCCAAGCTGTCAGCCGGAGGCGGGCGCAGCGCGAGGAGCCTCCGGTGCTGTGGCCGTGGGCGGCTCTGCGGCAGCGTGCCGTGACCCTGGTGCCGCGAGACCCTGTGCCTGTCTGGCTCCCCAGCCCCACCCCAGCCCCCCAGGTCCCGCACAGCACCCAGAGCAGGCGGCTCCCAGCAACCAGGGTGCCCTCCCCTGTGAGGCCTGGGCCCCCGCTGGCTCCCCACAGGGCCTCGCTGGGACCGAATCCTGGAAGCTGCCTCAGTATTCAAATTGTGCAGCAACTTTCACTTCCCCTGGGACCTGCTCTGTGCCAGGGACGCCGCATTGGCCTGAGGCACGGCCTCTCCCAGGCGCTGGGCCTCAGGGTGTGGGAACTGGCTCCCCGGGCGAGGCCGCGGAGCGGAGTCCGGGAAGGTCCCCGTGGGTGCCTGCACCCGCTGGTCCTCCCTGACCTCCAGTCCCCTCCCGACCATCCGCCTGCAAAACAGAAACCGAGGCTGGTGGCCGAGGGGAGGGTGGGATTTCCCGCAAATAGGGAAGGAGCGGCCGAGCCTGCGGTAGGTTCTGGCAGGATCCTCCTCCTCCCAGAGAAAAAGAGGAAAAAAGGCAAATCACTTTCCTCTTGCTTCTGCTTCTCCTGAAGAAACTGCTTGCCTCATTTCCTCTGCAGTTGGAGAAACCTCCTTGTGAAAGCCGGTTTCCACACCGCCGCCCGCACTTCCAGGGCGTTTTTGCATTTCGGGATCCGGCCCTCCCAGCGCCCGCCCCTGCCCGGGAGTGAGCTGGCCCAGCATCTCCCTGAAGACAAAGCTGACCCCCATCACCCGGTTCTTCCTTCAGGGGAGCGTGTGGGTCTCCCAGGCCCCCAGGGCCAGGCGGGATGTGGTTCTGGAAGGTTCCGCTGGAGGACTGGAGACCTCCCAGCACGGCCTGTGACCACGTCCGCCAGCGGCACACGCTCAGGGCACCTAAAGGAAGCCGCGCAGCTCCCCATGCCAGCTGCCTGGGGGACACGTGGGGAGAAAGTGCCTGGCACTGTCTCCGGGGAGCGAGCTGAGTGTTGGCCTCTGGGCCCGGGGATTCTCCGGGAGATGCATTCGGAAGGCGCGGAGGCTGAAGGGAAGCGTCCCCAGCCCCCCTAAACCCCGCCTTCCTCCTGTCCCGGGACCCAGGGAAGCACTGCCATGTACAGGGAGTCAAGGCCCTGGTCCCACACGCTGGAATCTCCCAGAGCATTTTGAAAATCCAGTAAATTAAGCAGACATTTTTATAAACGTAAGTGAGGTACATTAACATAGACAAAGGTGGAGGAAGGTACCGTGGGAGCTTTTAGCAGATTAACTGAACATTTCCTAGCGTCCGAGTTGGAATTCTTTTAAAGGCAGGAACGTGGCTGGGGCCGCCGGGCCTCCGGAGCCCTGGAAGCTGAGAGGCGCGCGCCCCCTAGTGGTGAAGGGATGCGCGGGCAGGACGCCAGCCTGGCTTCCCAGGACCGGACCCAGCCCAGGAGGCCTGCTGACACCTGGCCCCGCCTCGCCCAGAGGGACAGGCTGAGCCCTGGGGGGCAAAACATTCAGGCCACCCAGCAGTGACGGGCGGGACAGGCTTGCAAGACACCTCCTGAGCCTGTCACCTGGCTGTGCTGCCTCCTGAGAGCAGTCCTTGCACCAACTTCGCTGACTCTGACACGGAGCAGGCGTCTCCCTACCCACGGCTGCGGGAGGGCCTGGCGCGGACCTGCCTCTCCTAACTGGACAGAGGCCCCAGCCCCGGATTCCCTGGGGGTCCCCTGACCGCTCTGTAGAGCTCCCCCGGGCCCTGCCCCTGCCCCTGCCCTCAGGTTCTCATTTCCTGGCAGGGGAGGGAACATTCCCCTCCTCCCGCCTACGTCCAGGGGCCGGGTCTGCGAAGTGAACTGACCACAGTCGTGTCCACAGGAGAGGCTTGTGATTCTACTTGAGTTTTACGTGGAATCGGGGGGAGGGGTAAGGACTTCAGAGAAAGACGAATTACCTAGGCTTGGAGGCTGCTGACCATGCGGACAAAGGTCAGGGTCCTGCTCGTCTCCCTTTGCTGACCAGTGGAGAGCGCCCCCCTCAACACCCAGCTCGGAGGCCCCGCCCCCAGATGGTGCTGCGTGGAGCGGCAGCCACATTTTGGTGAGATTCCCGGCGGAACGGACGGAAGCCCACTAGCAAGTCGGTCACATCCATGTGTCTTTCCACCCAGGACACGCACAGGCGCTGTGCCGATGCGCCGGGTACCGGCCATGGTATCACAGGGAAACGGGGAGGGCGCAAGCGACCTCCATCCTCATTTTTGCAGCTTCTTGTGGTCCGAGGTTTCCAAGTAGAACATGTTTTAAGTGAATTAAAAAGGTATTTAATGAGACCAAAAGAAATGTGGATGAGTTTCGGATAAGGGTGGGTTCCCGGGCAGACCCTCTCATGTCTACCCCTCCCCCTCCACCCCCCACTTGTCCCCGCGGGTCTAAGCTGACCGTTTCTGCCGGTCCGTTTCTCACACACTCGGCCTCCCGTGGGTTCATGGGTTCGCGCCCGTGGACGAGTCTCACCCACAGATCTTTGCAGACCACCCTCCCCGGCCCGAGGCCTCGTTCATCGAGGGCCTCCGTGGAGCCAATGCTCTGAGCTGCTCCCGGGGGGTCTGGGGAAGGATGCAGGCCTCTGCTTTCCCTGGGACACCCTGTCCCACACTACAAACCTCTTCGTTTGAACAGACGCTAAAAGCGGCTTATTCTCCAGTACTACTCAGGGCCCCAACATCAGAGCCGGAGACGGGGAGGGGGAAGAGCGGGAGGGAAAAGAGTGTGAACATACATGAGCCGGCCCCTGTATTTCCCACTTCCTTGCTCCCACTTACTTCTTGTGTTCTTAGGAAACATTTTCTTGTGGGAAATAAAACACAGGCAGCGTTAGGAAGAGACAGGAACACAAAGATTCAAATTCCAGAATCTAAACTGTTACACAGGGTGAGCAAAAGTAGGCTTACAGCTGTTTGCTTGGAAATAATACAAGAATCAACTGTTCTGCACACTCACAACGGGAAGCCTACTTTGCCGAGCCTGCTCTATGCCGAAAGGGCCCAACCTGGGGGCTCTGCGCCTGGACACACTGGGTCTCTCACCAGCGTCAGCTCTGTCCGTTTGGAGACTTCCTCCTGCTCCAACCTGATAAGCAATCTCAGAGGCGCTCATCTACGATAACATGCGTTATCAAGTTATCAGGGAATTGGCTTCCTTGCCTTTAAAAAAATGTCCTAACTTCTCTAGAACATTACGAAGTGTGTACTACGTCCCACATACATTAGCACATCTGATGCTGCAAAGGAAATCCTACACTGAATCCCCCACTTCTTAGACGAGGCGTTTCCGACTCGATGCCTCAACTGGGGTGGACTTTTAGAAGCGTCTTAAGTAATGAGTTTACCTCGAGTTCCCCTTGCTAATCGACCTATTGCGTGTGTGGCTGCAAGAAAGACAAGCCCGGCTCCTTTCTTAACAGCGTTGCTCAACCACCCAAGTTACAAGCTGGGAGGTGCCCCGGCCTTTTGAGGGCACGTGGGAGGGGCTCATCGCCCATCAACCCTTTGTCAGGCAGTGATGCCAGGCCAGGCTCTCGGCCCAATCCCGCCAACCGATTGTTGGTAAGTGAAAAGCAGAAGAGATGCACTTGATCAAAGAGAACTTGTGAGCTCCATGCGGCAGTGAGAACACGACACTCGGGTAACGTCTGCCACCCCACACCCCCGCATGGAACCGAGTCAGCCAGAGCCTCGGCACCCATTAGCGCAGGGCTGGGCTTTCCCAAAGCACAGAGGGCTCACAAAAACACCTCTTTCCATCTCTACGCGTACGATCGCATTTTCCAATCTAATTCAGACCGGTTGGAAGGAATAATGAGATGCTGGCATATTTAGTTTGCATCTAAGCTTATCCATTAGAATAGATTTATCTGCACCATTTCCCTTAAATTGCAATCGCGTCCTGGTTTTACAGCAATTTTCTGTATTTTGTGAAATTGTGTTTCCGGTAGCTTATCATGCATTTGCGTTGAGGCGCTGCACTGGGTCAGAGGGTATGCGCGGCCACAGGCTGTTTCTCCCGATGCATTCAACCTCACCTGTCCCCCACCCTTCGGGAAAAGTGGGTTCATAGGTCCGTGGTCACAGACGGAACGTCATGCATGTGTATCGCCCGCTCACAGATTCCTCTGTAAGAGGGGTTCTGGCCACCCCGTTTCCTACAAGGACATGAAACCTGTATGTGCCTCACAGCTACTCTGCAAAGCAATTCTGACAGCTTTGCCCCATCTGCAGTCGGATGGATGACTTTGGCTAAGGGTTCTGATATGAGAGGTGACTTCAATTTTAGAGATTATTTGGCATCTGGTCACTGTCTTCTCAGCCCCGTGTCCGTGAGCAAGGCATGTTTTCTGAGGGGCTTACGCTGGGGCTTTCGACGCTTACCCCTTGCCTCTAACAAACCTACTGGCACAAAACAAACAAACAAAAAGCCACTGCTTAGGTACTCAACAACTGCATGTTCTACTTTAAAAATACTATTTCGCCGGGTCTTTACAAATCACAGAGCGCACCATCGTTGGGAAGTCACAACGCGGACACTGCACGTGGGCAGGGGGGAGGCCCCGCTCACCGCGCTCCGGGGGCAGCAGGCGGAGTGTCCCGAGCTGCCTGCCGGCCGGTCCTTCCACGCAGACCGGGCGGACGTGTGCAGCCGGCCCCGTCACTGACCAGGAGCCCGGCCCTCTCCTCGGGGTGTGCACGCACGGCACCCACGTGGTTTTTAAAACCGTTTCGTAAACCCCATAAACAGGCTCACCCTTCTCCAGGGTCGGATACGTGGAGTGTGTTTTCTCACACCTCGAAGGTTTCAGTGAACTTGTCGGTATGGTGCTGACATCGGGAAGAGGAACCTCTTTTGGCAGAAATGACCCCACGCCTCCCAGAAGGGCTGGGCGCACCCCCCCCCCCACCACCACCACCACCACCACCAGGTGTGGCCCTGGCCTGCTCTCCACATCTCCCTGTGAGCTCCCAGCATCACACTCCTCTGGTGTTTTAATAACTTCCAGTGTTTAATTCCACATTTTGATGCCTTTGGCTCCAGGCTCTAAGGTTAACGACTGGTAGGAAAGGTAGTAAAAGATCAATGACCAGGCATTCAACACATTTTCGTTTACAGTGAGCAGAAGGAACACAGCCTAACGCCTGCCCTCACTGCACTCCGAAGACCGACTCCGTGAGAACACCCCCACGACGGCGTCCAAGGGCCCTCTCGGGAAGATGCTGCCGATGAATGCTAACAGGGAAACGGTTAAAAGTCAGGCTACAGAGAGAACGCTGTCCATCACCTGGAAGAACTGTTCCCAGCTGTTTGCAGTGCTTCCCCAGAGGGGAGGGAACAGTCCTTCTTTCTCCCACAGCGAACATGTCTCTTCACACAGCGGAACGCGCCATCACAGATACCAATACCAGCTGTGACCTAGCGTCAAACACATATTGTCAGACAACACCTGCCCCTAGAAAACCATGCACCTTCAAGCCTACGGTACACCTGCTAGTAGACCACACTTTCTCTTTGTGAACATGTTTTATTAGCAGGTCCTGGTAAGAGAACAGTAAGAGGTCACAACCCGAAGTAAAAACGGGCACTTTCCCTCCAGTGTTGGGTGAGCTCTCACATCTTAAACAACAGTGAGCCACGCTGTAAACCAGACTAGCCATAAAAGGTGCGTGTAAATCCTCGTTTATAAGTAGGACTGAGTTTCCATCTGGGCTCACTATTCATCCCACTGCACGCCTTAAAAAGAAAGACGTCAGAAACAAGACAAGACCCTCACATTGGGTGTGACCAGGTGTACATATCGGGGAATAACTGGAAGAAAATCAGGCTTCTAGCAACACAGGCTGCCCATTGCAGTTGCTTCATCTGCGGTTCCGGATGCAGGAGACACCCTCCCGGGACCACGGGTGAAGCCCCAGGTTCCGGAGCGCAAGGCCGGGAAGACTGCCACACAGATGCCCTCTTTCACTGCAGGGCCCGCTCACTTCCCACACCCGAAGGTTCTGTTCCAGTTCTCATAAAGCTCTAAGTCTGTGGGAGACACGCTGGGTCGCACAGTTCTAAACGCATTTTCAAAGTCCACGTAAGTGATGGGTGGGACCTGGTCCGCCGTGATCGTGGTGATGTCGGCGGCCTGTAAGCTGCGAATGGGGCCGAGGGACGCCTCTCTGCACAGCTGCGTCATGTCGGCGCCCGAGAACCCCTCCGACCGCTGCACCACCAGCTCGACCTCCTCCTCGCGGAGGCAGCACTGCTCCCTGGACATGAGGCGCGTCACGATCTGCTTCCGGGCGGAGGCCTCCGGGAGGGGGATGTAGAGCCTTTTCACCAGCCTCCTGCGGGCCGCCTCGTCGATTTCCTGAGGCCGGTTGGTTGCTCCCACGACTAGAATACGGTCTTCAGAAGACGTGGTGGCTCCGTCCAGCTGCACCAGGAACTCGGTCTTGATCCTCCGGGAAGACTCGTGCTCACCATCTGCCCGCTGGGACAGCAGGGAGTCGATCTCATCGATGAATATCACAGCGGGCTGCTGGCACCGCGCGACGGCGAACAGCGCGCGGACCATCTTCTCCCCCTCGCCCACCCACTTGGAGGTCAGGGAGGAGGCCGAGATGCTGAAGAAGGTGGCCCCGGACTGACTGGCGATGCACTTGCCAATCAGGGTTTTCCCGGTCCCCGGAGGCCCGAAGAGCAGGATCCCCTTGGGCGGGCCCCGCAAGCCCGTGAAGATGTCGGGCCTCAGCATGGGCCACACGACGATCTCCTTGACGGCGGCCTTGGCGAACTCCACCCCCGCGATGTCGTCCCAGCTCACCGGGGGCCCGTGGTCCATGATCTCACTCATAATCAGCTCGATCATCTTGGGCTCCAAGCTCTTCAAACGCTCATCCACTGGGGGTGCTGGCTCTGTGGGTCCGGCACTGTCGGGCTTGTACTGCACCCCCCCGTTCGCGTCCCCCCCATCTGGCTTAGGTACAGGAGGGACAAACTTCCCAAAAATTCCTCGGGACCGACTGGCTCCCAGGGACTTCTTGACGCCGCCACAGGACGCCGCCGCCCGTGCAGGAGGGTGGTGCTTTTTCTGCTGCTCCACCCACAGCTGCTCCTTGGCGGTTTTAAAGGTTGGCAGGCCACCTTCCTCCCGGGGGCCGCTCCCCTCTGTTTTCCTAAGGGCCTTACTCAGGGTCGGGGCAGAAAGGGCATCGGCGGGGCCAGAGCCATAGAAAGCGCTCCTGTCCCAGGGGCTGTCACTGCCGGGAAGAGCGCGGGACTGATGGGCGAAGAACAGACTCAGTCCCGGGCTGGCTTTCGGAGCGCTGCCATTTTCCTTCCTGACATTTCCAAATAACGGGGTGGCCAAGTCACCAAAGGGTGCTGAGGCCGTGGGACACGTCTTGGGGGTGTTAGTCGCCACAGGGGGCTGGGCACTCAGAGGGCCCGAGGGACCGCTCTCTGGGACGCCCTGGGTCCAGCCTGTACCGTGAGCTGGCTTAGTCAATGGGTCGCTCTCCCCAGAACCACAAGCGCTAAACTTGGGAGGCTCGGCGGCCAGGGCCCCGCTGTGGATCACTACCGAAGCATCAGCAGCGCCCAGCAGGGAGCCTCGGAGCTTCTCGCCAGCCCGCATCATCTCCCGCACACTGCGCATCTGGAAAACATTACTCGTCGACAGTCCCGACTGCCACTTGTCACTGTCCGTCTGCTGAGATCGCGCTAAAGTTAAGACGTGTTCCGCATAGTTATTCAAGCCAGTTTCAACATTGTCAGAATCAATGACTGCCGAATATTTCTCTGCATATTTTTTGAACAGTTTGGAAGCACAGACCTGGGAGATCTCGGAGTTGGCCCACGCATACTGAACGCGCAGCACCTGCGCTCGGTAGGCCTCCGCCTTCTGCGCGGCTGTGCACGTGCCAGACGTAACTGCAAAGTAGTTCTTCTGCCACTCGCTCAGGTGCACGGCCCTGGAGCCCGGAGCCTGCATTTTACAGGATCTACAACAAAGACGAAGTGAAAGCGTCAGGAATAACTAAAAGGCACAGGGGACTTTTCACCTCTGCTCATCTGAAAGAAGGCATACTGGACCTTTCATTTATAAGGTACATTTGTAAGGACAGGCCATTTGCCAGGAAGTACTAGTTACTCATAAACGTCAAGCATTTAGGACAGTGATGGCGAACCTCTGACACGCGTGTCAGCACTAAATATTTAGTTTTTGGTTTATTAAATACAATTATATATAACAATTATACATTTATGTTATTTAAACTATAAATATCGTGAAATAATGTTTTTTCCTCAAAGTGACACACTACTCGAGTTATGCTCAGTTTTTTTGGCGAAGTTTGACACACCAAGCTCAAAAGGTTGCCTATCACTGATTTAGGATAAAAAGACCTGACTAGTAAAGCTGTTAGGGTTGAACTATCTTAGTGATAACTTCCCGCACAAATAGGGAAAGCATTCCTAAGGAAAGGACTTAAAATTAATCGGCAAAGACAGGCACCAGGGAAGAGCATGGAACTACAGACAAACGGACAAACCGAGCCGAGCCTGGGTTGAAGTCTGGTCTCCCAGGAAAGCACAGGAATGAGCTCAAGCAAGCCTCTGTCACCGCCGAGCCTAGGCCTCACCTGTGAAGTGAGAGACATCGCTGAGTCAGGTCGCACGCGAGTATAAAAATGCCGACACCGCACCAGCCCCTCAGCACCTGCAGGCGCCGAGGCTGAGATGTGAAGGAGCTCCCTCGAGATCAGAGCACCAGCACCGGGGCGGAACCGCCCCAGCGCCGGCTCGCTAGGGCTCATGCCAGGTAGCGTGCCGTCCCTCGGGGCTACCGCCAAAGGGCAGAGCCGCGCGGATCAGGAACAGGAACAGCTGCTTGCTGCGTGTCCCGAAGGGTGTATCCGGGAATGAGCCCCTCACCCAGGAGGCCCCAGGCTCTCTCACCATTTCCCGATCTCACCTCCAGTATTAAAAAGGGAACCCTTCGTCACACAGGAGCCAAGAGAAGCGACCCAATCTGCTGTAAAGTGCTTATATTTCAGATTTCTTCCCTCTAGTTGTCCTGATAAGCCTCGTGCATCGAGGTAAAACTATTTTAATACAATGACAGAGACTGCAGCCTGTGGCTAGAGGTGTGGGACGTACCTGCCAACCCACAGGAAGATGTGTAAAAAGCCTTTAAGCTTCCCAACAGCACTGCATAAAGGAAACACCGAGAACTGGTGTGTTTTAAAATTTACCGTCTGAGTCACTTGTGAATACAGCTTAAGGATCACGCGTTGTCGTTTTGTATCTCCCATGATGCCTTACAAAGAACCCGTTGCACTGCAGAGAGGTGTTCGTGAATCTTTGCTAAAAAACGGTCAACTCAGGCCCCGGCTGGAGTGGCTCAGTGACAGAGCATCAGCCTGCGCGCCAGAGGGCTCTGGGTCCGACTCCCGGCCAAGGGCACGCACCTGGGTTGCAAGTCTGTTTCCGGCCCCAGGTCCCCAGCCCAGGTCAGGGTGCATGCCGGAGGCAACCAACGGATCTCTCTCACATCGATGTTTCTCTCTCCCTCCCTCCCACCTTCCACTCTAAAAATCAGTGGGGAAAACATATCCTCTGGTGAGGATTAAAAATAAAAATAAGCCGAAACCGGTTTGGCTCAGTGGATAGAGCGTCGGCCTGCGGACTGAAGGGTCCCAGGTTCGATTCCGGTCAAGGGCATGTACCTTGGTTGCGGGCACATCCCCAGTGGGGGGTGTGCAAGAGGCAGCTGATCGATGTTTCTCTCTCATCAATGTTTCTAGCTCTCTATCCCTCTCTCTTCCTCTCTGTAAAAAATCAATAAAATATATAATAAATAAATAAATAAAATAAAATAAAATAAAATAAAAATTAAAATAAACGTGTAAGACTCAAGGAGATTCCAATGTGCTTAAAGCTGTAAAGGTAAATAAAGAGTCAAAACTAGAACCCACATGTCCTGACCACCCCTCGTCCCACCGCACCGTTTTCACGTATGTTAATCTCTTTCCTGCCACATGGGGAACAGGGGGTGGAAGGAGAGGTGACTTGGCGCACGTCTGCCACAAACTCCTCTTGCTGGGGACGTCCCTGCCCCCTGCAGCCCTGGGACCCCCACACACCCCCCTTTCCGCTCCACGGCCACCGAGTCCCCGCATCCCCCTCCGAGGAACTCGGTGGCTCGTCCAGCACCGCGGACACGGGGACACGGCTGCGGGGCCGGCCCTGCTCGCTGGCGCGGCCACTGTCCCTGTGACCGCTGACTTCACGTCCCCTTCTTCTCCCCGGCGCCCCGACCTAGAGGCGATGCTTCCTCCGCTGGGACATGCGCACTGCATGCCGCTCTCTCAATCCGGAAGGTTTTCCGTTTATTGTAAGGGCAGGCCGGACCGGCTCCGTCCCCCGATCTCCCCGCCCCGGAGCGGGCATCCTGGCAGGGGAGCTGCACAGGCAGCGCGTGCAGACCCTGTAGAACCTTCCAGACCCGAGCTCGCTGAGAGCGCAGCACCCCAGGTCTCAGGGTCACAGCAGCGCCCCCTGCCGGACGGGGGCTCCCAACTCCGAAAAGTACTCCGAACAGCGCCCCCTGCCGGACGGGGGCTCCCAACCCCGAAAAGTACTCCGAACAGCGCCCCCTGCCGGACGCTCCGGACCAGCCCCTGCTCACAGCGGCCCCCGGCCCCGCCTCCTGGCCCATCGGCGGAGACCCGGTGACCTCGGTCACCTAAGCTCCGGGTCCTCGGCGGGAAGCAGGAATCCACACCAGGCTCTGGCCGGCCGAACCGCCGGCGGCGGGCCCGATCCCCCCGCCCCTAAAAGGGGCGTCACCTGAAAGCACGAGGGAGGGCACGCCCACCGCGAGGAACGCTCCGGGCCCAGGCCGTCCCTCCGCCGCCCAGGGGGCCCCTCACCCCGCCGGCCGCCCCGGAGGGTCTGCGGGCCCGAGTTGGCTGTCCGCGCCTCTCGCTTCCGCCCGGACCGGCTCCTCCACTCCACGCCGCCCGGGTCCCCACAGACTTGCGGCTTCCGAAAAGCGCGCGGACCGACGTGCGCCTGCGCGCTGCGGACTAGCTCAGCCCGGGCCGTGCGTGCGTCTGTGCGGGGCGGGCGGGCGCGTCGGGGGGCGGGGCTGAGCGTGGGGGGCGGGGCTGAGCGTCGGGGGCGGGGTTGAACGTAGGGGGCGGGGTCGGGGCCGGGCTGAACGTAGGGGGCGGGGCCGCGCGTCGGGGGCGGGGTCGGGGGCAGGGCTGAGCGTCGGGGGCGGGACTGGTCGTCGGGGGCGGGGGCGGGGCGGGGCTGAGCGTCGCGGGCGGGACTGGTCGTCGGGGGCGGGGCGGGGGCGGGTCTGGTCGTCGGGGGCGGGGCGGGGGCGGGTCTGGTCGTCGGGGGCGGGGCGGGGGCGGGACTGCTCGTCGGGGCGGCGCTGGCCCGGGCTCTGGCCCACGCGGGCGCGGGAGGCTGTCGCGTTACAGTGGAAGCGCTAGCGGTGCAGCCAGGGGTTCACTCACCTGGACGGACTCGGCGTTTCCCAGCGGAGGCGCTTCATCCTTCAAGTCCTCCGCAGTCAAGACGCGCAGGCGGCGCGGTGGCTACATTCAGAGGGTCCCCCAGGATGCGCTCTCCTGGACTCACCTGCCCGCCCGGAGCCCTCGAAGATGGCCCAGTGGCCCCGGAGGCCAGGCACGGGGAGGGCAGGTACCTGTGATCGGCTGAGACTAAGTCCATGTGCGATTTAAGGGGCTGGGGGCGTCGGAACACCTGCTGTCAGCCCTGCAGCTGGGGCCGCCCCTCCGCCCGCACGTCCCTCCCAGGCTGGCTCCTTAGGGACCGGCCCCCGGACGTCTGAGAAGCGCTTCCTGACCACCTTGGACTTCGGCTTCAGAGAACAGAGCCACGTTAGGTTAGCGCAGTGAACGGCGTTTTCAGACCAAGTAACAGAATAGCCACCAACAGCCACCTCTTGGGTGGTTCATGCCACTGTGGCCCCGCAGAGGAGGCCTGGAGGTGGCCCGTTGGGGTCTGAAGACCCAACCTAGATGTCATGAAGGCTGTCTTTCCATCTTCCATTCCGCCTTCTTCTCCCGGTGGATTTCCACCCCACCCCCCCCACCCCCCCAGGCCTGGGCCTTCTTGCCCCAGGAGGCCCCACACACCAAGGAACCCGCCTACACACTTAGAGCAGGAGGAGGGGGACGCACGGGGACAGGATCTTTCCCCGGAATTCTCTCTTGGGAAAAGGAGGAAGCCACTTCCTGGGAGGCCGAGGAGCCTTCCTCTGCGTCTGGGCTCAGCGGGTCCCAGGGGTCTCCCTTCCTGGGAAAGTGAGTACCCGGAGGTGGGGGTGGAGAAAATGACGGTTGAGTAGCTACTAGCACACATGACGGCTACGTGACCGTAAAAAACCGCCCTGTTCATGGTGGTCCTCCTCTTTGTGCTCCTCAATCTTGCTATTTATTTATTTAAACGTTGGCGTTGTCTCCCAGTAAACCTTATATGTTGTTACAGCATTGAAAACCATGCCTGACATGTATGGCACACTCGATCAACATTGTTGAATGAATGAATGAATGCTGTTTACAAACATCCAAGGATGCCGTACCTCTGGCCACTTTGAAAGGGTACGCCCATATTACAACCATCAGCTGGGCACCGCGTAGAACGGGAAGCTCACCAGACACCATAGCGTTGCACTTCCCATTGTTTATTGAGCGCTGGCCACAGGACGGAGCACGGGGAAGGCCACGGGTGTGACCTCCCGCCCCATCGCCACAGCCTGCCCGGGAGAGGGCGCGCGAGGCCCGCCCCACCACGGACAACTCCAGGAGCACGAAGCACTATGATTGTTTAATTAACAAAACCGCAGCCAAACAATGAATAAAAGCTACATGCCCGGGGATTCACTTTTCACTTGGCAAATAATATCTCTCCGCCGACGAGAGACTCGGGAGACGGAAGCGCAGGCGTCTGGCAGCCTTGGGGAGAGAAGTGCGAAGCCGCTTCCACGGAGCGGGGTGATGTTTATCTTCCTCTCCCCCCAGTTTTCAGATACACTTCTGTTCAGCTTGGATCTCTGCAGGGGAAATAGCATGAACATATGGCTACGTTAAAAAACACACACACACACACGAGAGAATCAGAATGTTGTCCACGTCCCACTTGAACACAGAGAAGGACGTGTGTGAGGGAGTGTGAGCTGGGCGGGCGGCGGTCACTGCCGACCTGGCTCCTCGGTGGCACATGTTCGAGGCCAGAAGACTCTGCCCGGCTCCCCACCCCTGGGAAACAGCTCCTCGCCCCTTCCCCTCGGAACCGTGACCCCGGCTTGCCATGGCGGCCTCAGCGACGCTCAGGTGCAGCCAGGTGTTAAGATCTCTATCACTCTAGTCCCGTGGTCGGCAAACTGCGGCTCGAGAGCCACATGCGGCTCTTTGGCCCCTTGAGTGTGGCTCTTCCACAAAATACCACGGCCTGGGCGACTCTATGTTGAAGAAGTGGCGTTAGAAGAAGTTTAAGTTTAAAAAATGTGGCTCTCCAAAGAAATGTCAATCGTTGTCCTGTGGGTATTTGGCTCTGTGGACGAATGAGTTTGCCGACCACTGGCCTAGTCCGTCAGCCCTGTGATTTACGAATCCGCGCAGCATCCAAAATAAGCCGTTCTTATACGCGCTTTGGATAGCTGTAAAGGCAGTGTTCGTTAGGATACCTTTCATTTTCGAAATTGTGCTATCAATTGTTAAAGTGTGTGTACATTTTTGGGACACCCTCTGTGTGATCCTCTGCAGTATATATGACATACAGTATTATGATACTGTATGCTAGTATAATATAGGACAGCATAGTATGATACTCCATAGTATTGTACAGTGTACTACAGGGCAGTAGAATATAGCTGTTAAAGTGTGTGTACATTTTGGGGGACACCCCAGGGCATGATACGAAGTCGCTCAGTGAACGGGGAGAAGTCTGTGGGGGGTGACAGACGAACACCATCGACAGCTTTCACGTATGGATATGAAGTTAGTCCGTCTACGTCTCTAAATAACATCGTAGCACATGGTTCCTCCCAGCTCTCCAGACAGGACCGGAGGGCGCTGTCACCCCCTTTGACGGCGCGCTCACCTTTACTCCTGCCGGGCCCCCAGCAGCGCCGTGGCCAGCGCCTGGATGTGGGCCCAGGCCCGCTGCACGTGCGCAGACTCGGCGGCGCGGGAGCAGATGGCGAAGCGCAGCACGAACTTGTCCCTCAGGTGGCAGGGCACCAGGTGGATCTCCCTGGCGCCGTTGATTCTGTCCAGCAGGTCCTCGTTCAGCTTGTTGGGACCCTGGGGGCCGAGGGAGGGGCCGCCTCAGCGATGGGCCGCGGGCCACCGGCCTCATTGACAGACAGTCAGCCCGGGGCAGCTCCGGGGCTGAGGACGGGGCCTCACGTGGAGTGTGCCACACGTCAGGGCTGCCTTCCGTGCCCGGCCGGCCGGCGTGGCTCGGGCTGAGCTCAACCCAGGAACCAGGAGGTCAGGGTTCGAGTCCCGGTCAGGGCACAGGCCCGGGTTGTAGGCTCCATCCCGTGTGGGGCGTGCAGGAGGCAGCCGGTCCATGGTTCTCTCTCATCATTGGTGTTTCTCTCTCTCTCTCTCTCTCTCTCTCTCTCTCTCTCTCTCGCTCTCGCTCTCTCTGAAGTCAATAAAAATATTTAAAAACAAAAAAAGAGCACAAAGACGGGAACGGACGTGAACATACCTTCAGCCGGAAGCAGACCAGCCCCAGGGTGACTTCCGCGCAGATTTCAAAGCGAGGGTCCCGCTTCACCGCGGCCTCGAACTCGCGGGCCAGCCGCACGTGCTGGAGGCGGAGGGGAGCCGTCAGAGCCCAGCCCTGAGACCCCCGGCGGCACCGCGCAAGCCCCCGCTGCGGGTGGCCATTTTCTTCAGTTTCTGTCACACACACCCCCCCCCCTTCCCGCCCAGACGGAGGACGCACTCGGTTACCACGGGAAAGGGGAGCGCTGCAGTTAAAACCCCCCCACCCCCTTTCTCCTGTGTCTACCCCCCGCAGAACGCTGTCTGCTTCTGGAGGAAACACTGCAAAGAGGATTGAACATTCCAGAAAGGAGGGGTGGCTGATCAGTGCCCAGGGCAGGCTGTGCGGCCGCACCACAGCCATCCCACGGGGACACCGCCTCAGCCCATTCTGCAGACGCGGAGACTGAGGCTGTGCTTTGCCCGAGGGGCCTGAGGCCGCAGCGTCGGGCCTGCAGAGGCCGTGGCTGTTTGTGAGGCGACAGTGCCCGCCGCCACCGAACGGGGAGCTCACGTCAGCCCCTCGCCTGCGCACGCCTCCCTCCCGTGCACAACGCCCGTGGGACTTCCCGGTGGGTGCGGGGTCAGCAGCTGATTCAGGCGGACTGAGCTGACAAGGTGGCCTCGGTGCGCGTCCTTCTCGTCTAAACCCAGGCACCCAGCCTGGTGCTGGTGCTGGTGCTGGTGCTGGTGCTGGTGCTGGTGCTGGTGCGGGGAGGGGAGGGGCTGGGGCCTCTGAGCAGCATTTCTGCTTAACGTGTGGGTGGGGCTGAACCCCCATTTAAAGGCGCAGCTCCCAGTCACAGGAGAAATGTGGTGCCACCAGAGGGCGCCAAAGACTGGGGCCTGCAGGGGCCTGGAAGGCTCTGGAAGCACACTGGTGGGGGGACGGGCGGGCCGAGCCCCCTCCTCGTCCCAGGACGGCACCCTCAGAGGAGGCTGCGTGTCTTTAACACGAGGCAGCGGATCCGCCCAAGAGGCCCTGGGCTCGCAGCGGGAATCGTGGTGGAGACAGAAGCCACCAGCCGCGCTCCTCCCAGGTGCTGAGCCTCAGGGTGTCCGAGAGCTGCTCTGGCCCATCAGCTCCCGCACGCGCCCTGCGGGGGACGGGGCGGTGACGTGGGCGGCTCTCAGCAGGGGGACGCCCGGCCTGGGACACCCTGTCCAGCCCACAGGGCTGAGCCCCGGCACCAGGACATCGAATGAACGGAGGCCACGTCACGACCCCTGGAGCCGGAAGCTGCAGGCGAGCCCCTGCCATGGACGCCAAGGACCTGTGTCCCCCCCCTCCCCCCCCCCCCCCAGAGAGCAATGGGAACGTCACCTTGCGGATGTGGGCCTGCAGGCCCGTGACCCCGTACATCCGGAACACGAACCACATCTTCAGCGAGCGGAACCTGCGCCCCAGCGGCAGCTGCCAGTGCTGCGGGGACAGACAGACTCAGGGGCCAGGCCGGGGCCGCCCGCCCCTCCGGTGGCGAGGCCCGGAGAGGAGAGACCAGGTCTCGGCGGAAGGCAGGGGGCCGGGGCGGTCGGTGACGTGGGAGCCACCATTGAGCTCACCGGTCCCACGGTGCTGTGAGCTCAGGAGCGCACACCGGCCGGAGCTGGGCGGGGCGCCGTGGGGAGCTGGGCAGCAGCCGGGAGGGGCAGATGCCGCTTAGAGCTGAAACTGCCCCTGCACCCAGCCTCGCCCCCCCCCCCCCCCACCCGCCCAGACCCCGAGTCCTGAGGGGACAGGGACTCGGTCTTGTCTGTTGCATTCCCAGCCCAGCCGCTCGCCTGGCTCAGCAGCCGTCACCGCTGACCTCCGCGGAAGGAGTGCCGTTGATTCCTGTGCTCAGCTCATCAGGAGGAAAACCGTGCCGCCCGCGGGGCCACAGGCCTCTGCCCGTCGGTGCCCGGCCCCGTGGGCATCCCGTGAGCGACCTCGGGGCACTTTGCCTCCACGATGGACCGCGCTTGAACCTGTCTCCGGCCTGTCCTCTCCCTCTGCATCAGCCGCCCAAGCGGACGGAGACGCGCTCCCCCACCCAGACAGCGTCAGCGTCGGGTGCGAGCTGGTGGGGGGTCCCAGCCCAGGTTCCCGGTTCTGCCTTCTGATCGGGCCCAGAGGTTCTTCACCGCCCAGCCTGCCTCCGCGGCCAGGTGGCTGCGCGGATGCCCGCTCCGCCCGAGACCAGGCCAACTGGCCAAGGGGCCCCCTTTCCGTCTCCGGTCGCCCCGAGCTCCCGCCGGGACGAAGCTCCCACTTACCCTGTAGTCCGTGATGAGCCCTGGAAGAGAGAGGAGAAACTGTCAGACGCACGGTGGTCACCGGCCTACCGCCTCTCACGCTCACGGTCAGTCGCATCCTGACCAGGTGCCCGGGGCACTGACGGGAAGTGCTGCGCGGTGCGTGTCCCGCACGTCCCCGCGGCGGCCCTGGCGCAGACGCGGACCGCGAGGCGCTCACCCGAGTCCTGGTGGCCGTGCCGCAGGTACACGGGGTCCAGCTTGAAGGCTCCGGTCAGGTCCGCGCGCTTCCTCACCCTGGTTCCGGGAGAGCGACAGGCTCAGGGGCCCCTCCGGGGCCGCCGCCCCGGCCGCCTGTGCCCTCCCCCCGGCCCCGCGCCTCACACCTGCTCCGGGGCCTTCCCGCCCTCCGCACAGGCCTTGGTGCCCCCCCCCCCCCCCCGGCTCTGAGCGCCGGGGCAGGTGGTACAGGGAAGAATAAAGATTTGGCCCACATGGCTCAGTGGTTGGGCGTCAACCTGTGAACCAGGAGGTCACAGTTCCATTCCCGGTCGGGGCACATGTCCGGGTTTCAGACTCCATCCCCAGGAGGGGGCGTGCAGGAGGCAGCTGATCCATGATTCTCTCTCATCGTTGATGTTTCTCTCTCTCCTTTCCTCTCTGAAATCAGTAAAAACGTATGTATATATTTTGATAAAGAATAAACATTGGGTCTTTGTCCCCGTCCCCGGCACACGGTGCCTAAGCCCCCCGGAGTCTGCGCCGTGAGGAGGGTGTCTCCTGGGCACCAAGGAGGTGGCGGGCCCTCGCTCAGGATGGGCGGCTGCCGGGAACACCGTGTCCGGGGGGAGGGGGGAGCTGTGCGCCCCGTTCCCCAGGCTCGGGGCGGGCGGCGGGCTGAGGCTGAGTTCCTGCCCAGTGGCCAATGAGTTGACTAGTGCACCTCCGTGGGGAGACCCCAGACCCTACGCGACGATGCTGGGTGCTGCTCAGGGAACTGCGGGTGATGGCTTTTATTCCCCGTGTCCCTCCGGCCCAGCGCCTGCCCCAGGGGTGTCTGGTGTGTGTGTGGGTGGGGGGGGGGGAGCAGAGGGCTGGCAGGGAGCAAGTGACACCGGGCTGTGGCCCTCTGTCCCGACCTCAACCCTCCTGCACCTGTGTCCCCCGGAACACGCATCCGGGTGCTGGTCACTGAGAAAGCCCAGGCCACACCTCCCACGGGACGGGGATCTGCAATAACACCCCCCCCCCCCGCCCCCAGGGTTCTTTGGCAGCAGGGACAACACCTCGAAGCAATTTTGTGGCCAATAGATTACCTGAGGGCAAACTAGAAACCTGGCTGGTCTGGCTCAGTGGGTAGAGCCTCAGCCCACGAACTGAAGGATCTCGGGTGCGATTCTGGTCAAGGGCACGGACCTGGGTTGCAGGCTCGATTTCTGGCCCTGGTCCGGGCACATCCGGGAGGCAACCAATCCATGTCTCTCTCACATCGATGTTTCTCTCTGTGTGTCTCTCCCTCTCCCTCCACGGTCTCTAAGAATCAATGGGGAAATGTCCCCGGGTGAGGATTAACTGAGAGAGAGAGAGAGAGAGAGAGAGAGAGAGAGAGAGGAGAGAGACGGCGGTCTGACAGTAGGTTAGGCTTGAAAGCAATAGAAGGTTAGAGTCCCCGAGAGGGACGCCAGCGAGCCTGAGAGGGGACACGGGGCCGGAGGACGAGGGAGAGGCTGGGTTTGTTAGGAAGGCAGCGGAGCTGGTGTTGCCTGAGGGCCGTGGTCGGCAAACCATGGCTCGTGAGCCACATGTGGCTCTTTGGCGCCTTGAGTGTGGCTCTTCCACAAAATACCACATGTGGACGCGCACGGACAGTGCGATTACTTCATGGCCCATGCGCAGAAGTCGGTTTTCAGCTCTCTAAAGAAATCTCAATCGTTGTACTGTTGATATTTGGCTTTGTTGACTAATGTGGTCGGCAAACTCATTAGTCAACAGAGCCAAACATCAACAGTACAACGATTGAAATTTCTTTGGAGAGCCGAATTTTTTAAACTTAAACTTCTTCTAACGGCCACTTCTTCAAAATAGACTCGCCCAGGCCGTGGTATTTTGTGGAAGAGCCACACTCAAGGGGTCAAAGAGCCGCATGTGGCTCGCGAGCCGCAGTTTGCCGACCTCGGCCTTAGGGGTTCAGGAGGAGCCGGGAGCTGTGCGCTGTGCCCTCTCCGGCCTGTGAAGGGAACGTCACCCCGTGGCCACTGCGTGAGGACCCTGGAGGGCTCCCCGTGGGTCCCCCGTCCTGGGGAAAGCGCTGTGCCCGGCCTGGACGAAGGGACAGGAGAGCGAGGGGGCGACGTGGTCATCGCTCCCAGGAGAGCCCCGATCTTGTTGTGGGGGTCACACACCCTCCCCCGCACGCCAACATGACCTTCATTTACAAATATTACCGTTTTTCCTCATTTAAAACTATTATGCAGCCCTGGCCGGGTTGGCTCAGTGGACAGAGCGTCGGCCTGCGAACCGAAGGGGCCCGGGTTCGATTCCGGTCAAGGGCACGTAGCAGGATTGCAGGCTCCTCCCCGGCCCGGGCCCTGGTCAGGGCGCATGCAGGAGGCAACCAATCGACGTTTCTCTCTGTCTTTCCCTCTCTCTTCCACTCTCCCTAATAATCAATGGGAAAACACCCTCGGGTGAGAATTAAAAATAAACGAATAAATAAATAATAAAATATTATGCGTTAAACCTATGGTTTAAAACAGATGTGAATAGTATCCACCTGGCCACTTCAGAGACAACCTGAGCACTCAGTGGACACCGATGTCCTTCCCCTCGCCGCCCCCAGGGGGCGCCAGGCGACTGCATGGCTTGATCACGCCCAGAGTGCTGACTTTCCTGCAGAAATCCCTACGTCACCGATGGTATTAATGTGCACGTTTCTAAACAACATACAAACTCAAGATGCTTACGCCTAAATGGCATCGTTTTGGGGGCCCCCTTCACTCCTGTCCCCTGCCACACGGGTCCCCCGCAGCGAGCACATCCCCACTCATCCGTCCTCCTGCTGTTGCTCATTTACTGTTAGACACGGTCCTGCTGTGGGGACAGGACAGCCGTGGGGCCCGCCAGCTCCCCGGGGCGGGGAGAGCGTGAGCCCACACCTGGGTGGAGGCGGCACCAAGGGCACCTCAAGGTCATGCCGCCCGCCAGCTCCCGTCAACACTGAGCGTGGACAGACGGGGGGAGGACCCTGTGCTGTGCTGTAAGCAAGGCCTCTTACGTCGTCCTTTTTATTTTTTTTATTTCAGAGAGGAAGGGAGAGGGAGAGAGAAACATCCTGATGAGAGAGAATCATGGATCGGCTGCCTCCTGCACGCCCCCCACTGGGGATCGAGCTGGCAACCCCGGCCTGTGCCCTGACCCGGGATCGAGCTGTGACCTCCTGGTTCCTAGGCCGACGCTCAACCCCTGAGCCATGCTGGCCGGGCCTCGTGTCGTCTTTAGAAGTCTGCAGTTTGGCGTCGGCCCCTGAATGAGGGCTCGGGGTACCTCTCAGGGCCAGGACCAGCTGAAAAGACTCAGGCTACGAACGGCCCCAAGACCAGAGCCCAGAGAACCCAACAAGGTCACGTGGAAAACCGCACGGCAGGCCAGGCCTCACCGGGCCCCCTGGCGGGGACCTCCCACAGTAACTAAATCTGCAAGAGGACCCGTCAGCAGACGCGGGCAAGCGTCAGACATGTTCCGTGATCACAGTTCAATTCAGCCCTGGCCGGTGCGGCTCAGTGGATAGAGTGCCGGCCTGCGGACCAAAGGGTCCTGGGTTCGATTCCGGTCAAGAGCACGTTTCTCTTTGTCTCTCCCTCTCTCTAAAAGTCAATGGGGTGAGAATTTAAAAAAAAAAAAAAAGTTAATTTTATTTGGAAAAACAATCCAGCCCGTTTTTAAAGGCAGATCAACATGGCAGGGTGCGTGTGGAGTGGGGGCTTTCTTCGGAGAATATCTGGCATTAGAGAGACGCTGCGTAGAACCGACAGAAAAGGCCAGGTGGACCCTGGAGAGCCCCTGGACGGAGTCAGGGATCCCCGGAGACATGCTATGGCCGTGAGGAGCGCAGGTTTTAGAAGCTCCTGTCAGCTCGTCCGTGTCAGCCCTTGGGAAGTATGACCAACGTGTTTACTCTAATTGTGGACTAACCATTGGTGAAATCTCAGCAGGCTGCGGAGAGGCACTTCTTACTTTCAGGACTAGAAAACAGCCCACAAGAGCGATGGAAAATAGAAATCTGTTTTTAGCCGGTTTGCTGTGGTAGCAAAGTCTCCCAGCACATCCATAAAACGTCCCCAGCTCGACTTGTCTGCTTGTTTGCGACTCAGGCGTGTGGGGTTCGCCCGCCCCTCCTCCGGGGCCCCCTGGCCTCCCCCGTCTCTGTTCCATTGCGTGGGGACACCGCCCATCACCGCGGCGGCCTCTCGGGGTGGCCGGTGTGTGTTCGGGTCGTGGGGACATTGAGGACGGCGCAGGAGGCCCCTGAGCGAGCTCGGTCTCCCTTCTCTCCCCGCTCGCCGTCACCACGCCTCGAGGCACGGCTGTGCCACGCCCTCAGCAGACACGCTGGCCGACCCACGGGGCCGCACACTCGGCGGGCCCACCGCTCCGGCCGCCAGGAGGGAGGCGCTGCCTGCATGCGGCTACCTGTCTAAGGCCGCGAGGCTGCCCGCACCTGGCCTCAGACCCGGACGGCCCCGGGCTCAGAGAGAGAGTGGAGTCGGTGCCGGGTTCAACAAAAGCTGAACTAGAACCGGGACCTGACTCTGCCTCATTCTTTGTTCTTTCTTTCTTTTCTTTTTTTTTAATTTATTTTATTTTTAAATATATTTTTATTAATGTCAGAGAGGAAGGAAGAGGGAGAGAGAGCTAGAAACATCAATGATGAGAGAGAATCATTGATCGGCTGCCTCCTGCACGGCCCCCAGTGGGGATCGAGCCTGCAGCCCGGGCCTGTGCCCTTGGCCAGAATCGAACCTGGGACCCTTCAGTCCGTAGGTCGATGCTCTATCCACTGAGCCACACTGGCTAGGGCCTTCCTTTCTTAGTTTAATCCTCCCCCGAGGATATTTTCCTGTGGATATTAGAGAGAGTGGAAGGGAGCGGAGAGACAGAGAGACACATCGGTGTGGGAGAGACACATCGATTGGTTGCCTCCTGCACACACCCTGGCCAAGGCCCGGGAGCCTGCAACCCAGGTACGTGCCCTTGACCGGAATCGAACCCGGGACCCTTCAGTCCGCGGGCCGACGCTCTCTCCACTGAGCCAAGCGGCCGGGGCTGCCTCATTCTTCTGGATACGTGGTCACAGTGCCAACGTGTGCCGGACAAGGGCTCGTTTATGAAGCGTGTGCTGCTCGAGCCTCTGTTCTGGACGCGCGTGGTGTCCCTGGGACACAGGTCTTCCACTCCAAGTTCACCGTGTGGCAGGAGGGTGGGTTTGACGTGGAAGACCCGTGCATGCTTCTCGCTGCCTCTCCTGCCTCAGAACCGTCGCCCGCGCTGCACCTCACAGCGGCTCACCCCGTCGGTGGCCCCGGCGCGGATGGTGCGCCCGTCGGAGAAACGGCAGCACCCCAGGAGGTGGGCGGGAGGCCCGTCCCCAAAGCAGGGACAGCAAAGCAACCCCGTGACGCTGGGGCGGGGCTGCAGGGAGGACGACAGAGGCCGGAGAGCGCCACCTGGCAGCAGGGGTCACGTCGGAGGTGAGGTTCATGTGCGCGGCAGGCACCGGGGTTGGTGCGCGCTGCCAGGGGGAGGCGCGGGCGCCCGGGGAGGACGGACGTGGGCCCCTTGCCCGTCCCAGCAGGGCAGGCAGCCCCTCTGTCCAGCCGGCCAGGAGCTCGGGTCTGTGTTTTCCTGCCTCACAGAGCCCGGGGCTGGCGTTGAACCCGGCACGGCATTGACCGCACATGGCCCGCGGTGGCACTCGGTTCCAGTGCCCTGTGCCCTGCCTCGAGCCCCTCCCAGGGAACCGGGCCGTCCTCCTCGTGTGCCCTGGGTCTGGGCGCGGCCGCTCACCCACTGGGACCCCTGGGGAGCGGGGGTGTGGAGGGCTGAGCCCAGGTCCCGGAGGGGCCCAGGTCAGCAGGGTGACCTTGAGCTCGACCTTGACCTCGTCCCTGCAGATGTGCAGAGAGGGACTTCTCTGCAGGGGGAGACAGGGAAGGGCTGTTTGGGTGCAGTGGGAGCCGAGATGCAAACCAATAGGGCGCCTAGGCATCACCACAGGACGGGGTCTACAATGAGCTGCCGTGGGGAACCCTCCGTGTCAGCCCACGGCTTGTCCCGTCATCGCTACACATACTTTGTGGGCTGCACTGTCCCCCCCCCAACTCCTCCGCTGGGGTCCTGAGCCCCAGCCCTCAGGCCGGGATGCTCTGGAGACAGAGTTTTTGAAGAGGCAATTACATTAAAGTGAGGCCTTTGTTTTTCCCAGTTTGTCTCAGTGGATAGAGCGTCAGCCCGCGGACGACCTCCAGGTTTGGTTCCGGTCAAGGGCACGTCCTGGGTTGCGGGCTCGGAGGCAGCCAATCGATGTGTCTCTCTCTCTCACACCCATGCTCCTCTCTCTCTGTCTCACCCCCGCCCTCCCACTCTCTCTAACACCAGTGGGACGATATCCGTGGGTGAGGAGTGACACACCAAGTTAAAATGGAGGAAGGTCACATGTCTAGGCCCTGGTCACACCCGACTGGAGCCCGACAAGACGGTCCCTCCAACGAACTCCGAGGAACCATGTCTGGGGCCCACGCCGCTCCTGTGGGGAGTCCTCGGCCACCCCCCGTGGGACGGGACAGCGCGCAGCCCTGCCTGAGCTCCCAGCCGGGAACGGTCTGGGAATCAGAGCTCCTGGTTCCTCGGCGTCTGGACTTCGATCCGGGCAACACCCGGGGCAGCGTGGAAGCTGCTGGACCGGAGGCCGGTCCCGCGTCTGCCTCCTGGGAAGGCGGGTAAATCCCATAGCAGATTTGCTGGGGCAGCGTCTTCCCTCTCAGCCACTGCGCCCCACGGCCGCCAGGGGGCGCGAGCGGGGCGCAGGGGTGAGGAAGGAGGTGGGCTGAGGGCCAGCTGTTGGCCCCACCGGGCCCCACACCAGCAGCGGCTCTGGGGGCCCGGGGCCGGTCAGGGACGGGACTCACCACATGGCAGAGCAGTCGAAGTTCACCAGGAGCCACTTGTGGGGGTTGAAGTTGAAGGAGTCTGCGAACTGCCGGGAGCCAAGGACACAAAGAGGAGACGTTTGCATTACTCGCTCGCCACCGGGCAGGACCCGCGCAGGGGACCCAGCGGCGCGCGCCCACTGAACCGGGAGACCCTGCCGAGGGGACGGGGTCGCGGGGTCGCTGGAGCCGGCCTCCGGCTGTGACTCCCATGGGCGGCCGCCTGACCCAGCCAGGCCTTCTCACTCACGTCCAAGCGGCAGGGACCACGCACACCCACCCACGGAACACGGAGCTCACGCGATCGCCCGGGGCTGGGCTCACGCGATCGCCCGGGGCTGGGCTCGGGCAGGCGAGGCTGGGCCGGGGAAGGGGGTGCAGGTCCCAGCAGCAAACAGCTGGCTCGGGCCCCTCCCCGCTGTGGGCACCGCCACAGGTTCCAGCAGAAAATGAGAGATGTTAGCCGGGGGCCCGGGGGTGCCCTGCCGGCTCCCCGCGGTCCTCGGGGCGCAGCTCTGTGTTGTTCAAACCGTGTGCCCGGCTCTCCCCGGGACTGCTGGCCGGACGGGGTGCACCTGGATGCCGGCCGCCACAGGGCCAAGCAGCCTCGGAGCGGCCCGGCACCGTCCGCCTGCCTCCTAGGGAGGACCTGGAACTCTTCCCGGCCTGTTTGGTTCCAGGACGAGCCCCGAGGAGGCAGGAGGGACGGGGTGGGGGCAGGTGAGAGCACGGGACGGGGGGCGGGGGGCGGCGGGGGGGGCCGTGGTCCGCGGACGGCCGCTGGGGCACAGTTTCATTTCCTCCCGGGCGTCCATAAAACCCATGCGAGAAAGAGACAGGAAATGACAAGGTCTCGTTTGCTGATCAAAGGCGGCGGGGGGGGGGGGGGGCGGGGGGCTGCCTGCCAGCGTGTTATTAGCTCCGCTCCGCGCGGCCTGTTCAACGGCCTCACTCCCCCGCTCTCCATCCCGACGGCCGGCCCTTATCTCCCCGCAGGCCCCAGACAGGATATTGCAGCCCTTATCTGAGCGGGAGGGAGCTCGGCCGCCAGGCAGGACGGGGCCCGGGTTGGGGGAGGCAGACCCCGTGGCCGGGCGCGAGATCCTGTCTGCGCTGATAGAACCCAGCTGGCGGGCCGCCGCCACGGGGGCGTGACAGGGAGGCACCCCGTGAAAGGCGAAACCCCGAGTTCACGGGGCAGAGAAGGGAGTCGCAGGAAAAGGTCTGAAACCCTAAACCTGGTGGTGAGAAAGGACCAGGCCCGGGGGCGGCGCCCAGACCCCCCAACGCCTGCCCTCCGCCCTGGCGCTGGGGGAGGCCGGGCCTGGGGAGGGGTGGGTGCCGCCCACGAGGTTAGGTGTTTGTTCTTCACGTCCCAGCACCCAGCAGAGCCGGTGTCAGCCAGGGCCTGCCGAGCTGGGTGTCAGCACCCCGCCGCCAGAGCCTCGCGCACCCCGTGTTCACAGGCGCCCCGGTGCCCCGTGTCCGCCCCGAGGACTGACCTCAGCCCTCGCACGAACGCAGTGGTCAATGCATCGTCGCTGAGTGAGGGAGGGGCGCGGGAGGGACGTGATGGCAACGGGAACCCGTGCTGTGTCTCTGGGCCCGCGGTCCTGGCTCAGGGCACTCTCAGGCCCACGCCGGAAATTAGAAAACGGATGGGCGCGTGACACGAGAGCGAGACCGGCTCTGAGGCCTGGTGAAGGTTAATCACAGCGTCGGATGCTCGCCCGGCGCTGCCTGCCAGGCGCGGTCAGCCCGCTAAACGTGACTAACGCCTCTGACCCGCACAACACCCCCGCGGAGCCGCCTCGGAAGGGGTGGAGGGGTGGAGGGGTGGAGGGGTGCGGAGGGAAGCCGGGTCCAGGCAGGCCGCCTCGTGCCCTCACCCTGCACCCCTGCACCCGTGCATGGCGAGGCCGCTGAAACCTGCCTCTGAGCACAGAGCGGATGCTGTGGCTCCCCCACCCCATCCCCTGAGCTCCTGCGGGAGGAACTTCCTGCCCGTGAGCTGCCCACAGACCGAAAGGTCTCCGTTTGATTCCCGTCAAGGGCACGCACCTCGGTTGCAGGCTCGATCCCCGGCCCCCATCAGGGCACATGCAGGAGGCCACCAATCGATGTGTCTCTCTCACATCAATGTTTCTCTCTCTCTCTCCTCCTCCCTTCCACTCTCTCTAAAAATCAATGGGAAAATGTCCTCAGGTGAGGATTAACAAAAAACATAAAATAAAATAAAAAATAAATAAAGTAGCCCGTCAGCCTGGCCAGTGTGGCTCAGTGGTTGAGCATTGACCTATGACCCAGGAGGTCAGGGTTCGATTCCCGGTCAGGGCCCATGCCCGGGCTGTGGGCTCCATCCCCAGTGAGGGGCGTGCAGGAGGCAGCGGATCCGTGATTCTCCCTCATCGTTGATGTCTCTGTCTCCCGCGCCCCTCCCCTCTGAGATCACTAAGAACATATCTTTAAAGTGGCTCCGTGAGGGCACACCCACCTCCACGCCGTCCAGGAGGGGCCGGAACTCGGGGCAGATGAAGGCGCTGCCCGCGTAGGCCGCGTCCACGTGCAGCCACAGGTCCTCCCGGTTACCTGGAAAGCAGTGGCGGTGTGTGAGCTCCCCAGTGGGTGTCCTCCTCACGTGGGGAGCGCGTGGGGCTCGCAGGGGGCGTGCGTGGGGTCTGGCCGCTGACCTCGTCCCAGCCCACAGCCCACCACTTGCCGGCCTTGGGATCTCAGAGCCCCTCCCCTCGAAGGCAGGGGAGCGGAGGGCAGGGACCGTGCACGATGGCCCGCCGTGCCTGGCACAGCACGGGGGCTCAGTGCGTGCGTGGAAAGTGCGGGAAGGTGGACGGGATCGCACCCCTTGACCTCCAGGCAGACCCTGAGGCTGTGAACAGCTGGGGTCTGCAGGAGCGGGTGGAGGAGGGTGGCCGTACACACAGGCCCTCGGGACCCCCTCCGGAGAAGGGGAGCTCGGGGCATTGCTCTGCTCATCGCTTCCGAGACCTTGCTTCGCTGTGGCCAGGAGCCTCAGGGAGGCGGGGGAGGATGCGGGGGGGGGGGGGGGGGACTGCTCGAGGGCGATGGTTCTCCGTCGTGCAGACGCACGGCCCTCCGGCAGGGCGCCGGGAGCCGGGAGGGGCTTCTCCCCGGGCAGCCCGGCCGTGCCCCTGAGAAATGCCGTGTGTGGACAGCGCCGCCCTGCTGTCCAGGCGGCCCACACGCGGAGCTAAGGAGGTTTGGGTCGCTGCAGATACAAAGCATTTTGGCCCCAGCGGGTATGGCTCAGTGGATAGAGTGTTGGCCTGCAGACCAAAGGGTCCCGGGTTCGATCCCGGTCGAGGGCATGCACCTTGGTTGCAGGCTCCTCAGGCCCTGGCCCTGGTCAGAGGCAACCCATCGAGGTGTTTCTGTCACATCGATGTTTCTGTCTCTCTCCCTCTCTCTCCCGCTCTCCCTAAAATCAGTGGGAAAATATCCTCGGGTGAGGATCAACAGCAACACAATGCAAAGCGTCTGCAAAACGGTCTGTGGGACTCCCACCCGCTCCCTGGGGACCCTGCGGGGGGGGGGGCGGTACTCACAGACGGGGCCCACTTCGGAGAGGCGGTCGAAGGAGCAG
This sequence comes from Cnephaeus nilssonii, assembly GCF_951640355.1. Taxonomy (NCBI): domain Eukaryota; kingdom Metazoa; phylum Chordata; class Mammalia; order Chiroptera; family Vespertilionidae; genus Cnephaeus; species Cnephaeus nilssonii. The sequence continues at coordinate 1,583,507 of NC_137083.1, forward strand.
CAGGGCGTGGTCCCCAGGGTGGCCACCACCTGGCGTACAGAGCAGACGTCCTTTCAGGCCACCTGGTCCCTGCCACAGCCCCCCGCCCGGCGACCCCGCGCCCGGAACGCGGGGCGGGGGACCTCCGCCGGGGAGACGGGGGTCTGAGGCACGTAGGTCTTCGCTGGAAGCGATGCCACACGGACCCCGAGGGGAGAAACACATCGGCCACCGGGAGCCAGGCTGCGGCTAGAGACGCACAGGGTGCCCCCCGCGCCCCCGCCCCACACCCCCTCCCCCGGTGCCGCAGGCAGGAGTGACCCCGCCCCACGCCAGGGCCCGCCTCTGCTCTCACACGTCACCACCAAGAACATGGGGTGTCCCTCCTGCCGGGAGGGAGGGAGTCCGGCTTCCCCAGCTTGGTGTGTACATGCGTGTGTGTCTGTGAGTGTATATGTGCGTGCCTGAGTGTGCATTTGTGTGTGTATCTGTGTGTGTGTGTGGTCTGTGTATCTGTGTGTGTCTCTGTGTGGTCTGTGTATCTGTGTGTGTCTCTGTGTGTGTGTGGTCTGTGTATCTGTGTGTGTGTGTGTGTGTGTGGTCTGTGTATCTGTATGTGCGTGTGTGTGTGTCTGTGAGTGTATATGTGGTGTCTAAGTGTGCATTTGTGTGTATCTGTGTGTGTCTATGTGTGTGTGTCTGTGAGTGTATATGTGGTGTCTAAGTGTGCATTTGTGTGTATCAGTGTGTGTATGTCTGCATGTGTGTGTCTGTGTGTATGTATGTGTGTATCTGTGTGTGTGTGTGTGTGTGTGTGGTCTGTGTGTCTGTGTGTGGGGGGGGGACACGCACCCATGCCTGGTCCCCACACGCAGGCGTGCACCCTGTCTATTTCTGTGCGTGGCTCGGAACCTGCTTGCAGCGGGACACGGGCCCGGCGCTGACTTCCGGCTCTCGATGGCCGAACCCCCTGCTCCGTTACAGAAGGCGGCCTGTCTGCCCACAGCACCGCGTGGACCAGAGCCTGGCCGGCCGCGCTCCCGGGCGTCTGCCTACGGAATCCTCCTTAGAGGGACAGGGTGGGGTGTGACCTAGGCCGGAGGCCTTCGCTGAGGGAGATCGGAAAGCCAGGTCAGCCCCTGAGGCCTGGGGAGGCCCAGTCAGAGCCTGTTGCCTTGAAAAGCCAGCCTGGTACACCGCCGTTCCGGGCGGGGGCGTGCGGGGCCACGCGGGAGCACAGGGCTGCGCAGGGGGCTGGGGGGGGGGGGCGGGACGTGGGCAGGAGCCTTGGCCGGGCTTCCTGCCAGAAGTCAGGGCGAGGAAGGGCGAGCAGGCTGAGGAGTGACTAATGCGAGCTGCTCCGTGGCCGTGGGGTAGAGGCTGGTACACACACACACACACACGGACACACACACACACTCAGACACACACATGGATAGACACACACAGACACATACATGGATGGACACACACGGACACACACACATGGACACAGACAGACACATAGACACACACAGACATACACAGACACACACAGACGCATACAGACACACACACAGACACACACATAGACACATAGACACACATGGACACACACATGGACGGACACACACACACGGACACAGACACACACAGAGACACACATACAGAGACGCACACACAGACGCACACAGACACAGAGATGCACACAGACACACAGAGATGCACACAACAGACACACACACAGACACACATACAGAGACGCACACACAGATGCACACACACACACAGAGACGCACACAACAGACACACACACAGACACACATACAGAGACGCACACACAGATGCACACAGACACACAGAGATGCACACAGACACACACACAGACACACATACAGAGACGCACACACAGATGCACACAGACACACAGAGATGCACACAGACACACAGAGACACACACGGACAGACACACACACAGACACACATACAGAGACGCACACACAGATGCACACAGACACAGAGATGCACACAACAGACGCACACAGAGACACACACGGACAGACACACACACAGACACACATACAGAGACGCACACACAGATGCACACACACACAGAGACGCACACAGCCCCTTGCTGTCTGTGCACAGCTGGGGGTCCGGGAGGGCGGCCCTGAGTGCCAGGCCCCGGAGGTTGGCACTGAAGGCTCCACGCAGGGAGCCCCTTCCTGGCTCTGGGAGGGGCGTCCTCCCATCACAGGTCAGCAGGGTCCCTCTGATGCCCAAGGACCACAGGCATGGACAATGAGAAGGCGTGATGGACACGCAACATTCATACCAGGCACCCGGGCAGATGACTCGGGGGGAAGCTGGCTCTGGGGCGCGGGGGCGGGGGGCCCCGTCCTGGCCTCTGCCACCCCACACGGTCTCGGGGGCTGCTGCCCCACATTCGGCACCCTTCCCTCCGCCCTTCCCGCGTGCCCACCCTGCACGGCCAAGGCCACGTGCTGCCGTGTCTGCGTCCTCTGGGACCAGACGGGCCACTGAGCGGGCCTTCCGGTGAGGCTGGGGCTCCCGGGGATCCGCGACCCCCCGACCCACAACCTGCACTGGCAGCCTGAGGCTCGCGCGTCCTGAAAGGCCGTGAGCGACAGGACGCCCCGCGGACACCCCGGTGCCTGGCCGTCTTGGTGCTGCTCAGAAGCCGTTCCCTCACGTTCCAGAGCCTCCCAGGAGCGGCGCCTCCATTTCATCGCGTTTCCTCCGATGAGCTGCGATGGGCTCGAAGGCAGTAACTTGTTTGCAAGTTACATCAGTACCACGTGTAGTTTATAACTTACATAAATTATATGGGTATTAAAACGATATAAAGTGCTTGATTTTTTAAACAATTAAAATCCTGGTCTATCTGCTCACGGGGCACAGCGTGCGCCTTGTCGCCGAGGAGCTGGGTTAACAGGCCCCGAGGCAGCGTGCTGAGTGGCAGCGCTCGTATCTAACGGCCCCTCCTCGCCGGGGAGGGCCTCGCGGGGAACAAGAGGTCACGTGTCCCAGGCCTGGGCCTTGTGACACGACAGCCAGGCGTCACACAACCTCGCGTGTTGGGCGTGTGGTCCCCACTTCACAGGGACCTACGTGAGGCTGGGGGGCGGGGAGGGGGCGTCAAGGACACACAGAGATGGACCCGGCTGTGGTCAAATCCCATTGCCCGTCCAGGAAAAGAACCCAGCACCGGGCCATGCCAGCGTCCCTGCCAAGCAGCCCGCCCCTCAGCCCAGGAGGGAGTGGGGGCGGCGGGGGGCCCGGGCCCTGGGTGGGAGGGGCCGGGAGCCCTCTGCTCGGGTCCGGGTGCTGGAGTCAGCTGTCCTGGTTCTCTGAAGCCACTTTAACTCCCAGCACCTGTTCCGCTCGGGGCTCTGATTACCGCTCAGCGCGCGGCACTAACCTGATTTCAGCAGAAGCCTAATCACATTTGCGCGGGGGGAGGGGGGCCGGGCTGGCGCCGCGGCTGACAGCCCCCGGCGGTCGGTCCTGCTGCGGAGGACACGTTCCATTCCCTTCGCCCCCGCCCGCCTCACCCGCGGCCTGCCTGCTCGCTCCGATGTGCGCCCGGCGGCACTGCCCCCGCTCTGGCCTGACTTTAGCAGGTGGGAGGCGAGCCGCCGGGAGAGCCAGGAAACCACCCGGCCCCGCGCCCCCTGGAGGGCAGAGGCTCGCCTTCCGGGTGCCAACCTGCCCAGCGCACACCGGGCTCTCCACGGGGCCGTGACTGAGAGGCTGTGCCCCTCCCCCGTGAGCCTACGGGGAGGGCCAGATGCACCGAGTTGTCACGCATGGGCGAGTTATAACCACCAGCTACTATATGGACTCAAGGCTCAGGCCGCGGCCCTCTGGGGTCCGGGCGGCCTGCCCCTCTGGCTTCACGGGCCCTTGGTCACTGGTCTCAGATAACAAGCCGGCGGCCACTCACACCTGCCCCGAGGAGCGGCTCTGACATGGGGACACGCCCGAGAGCGAAGCACGGCGCCCCCGCCCCAGCAGCGCGTCTCGTCCTGGGCGCACACGAGGACCCGGAGCGGCAGCGCCGGTTCCGATGCCCGGCCCCAGCCCTGGAGGTTCTGGCGAAACGGAACCCGGGCAGGGCCTGGGCATCGGCCACCTCTCGGCTCCCCGGGTGACGCCGACGTGCGGTCAGGGAACACCCCGGGGCCAGCGCCGTGCCCACACAGGACCCCGCCTGCTGCCCGGCCACGGCGGGGTGACGGTCCCAGGCTCCGGTTACCACGGCGACCGCCTCCTCCCCTCGGACATCGCCTGTGCCCGGGGGCACGGTGCTCCTTGGCTGGGAGGCATGGCCCTCGCCCATGGAACCATCGGCTGTGGTCCCGCGGTGTCTCCTTACAGGAACAGGAAATGAGGCCCTCCCCCGCGGGGCCTCGGGCTGGGGTCCCCGCTCTGCTTTCTGATTCTGTGGTGGGACGGAGCACACGGGCCTCCCCCGGCCTCCCAGGAGGGGCCGGCCGGGGCTGGGGAGCGGCCTGGCGCCCAGGCCTACCCGACACCCAGGGGCCTTTGCAGCCGCGGCTGAACTTACAAAGAAAGGAACCAGCCCGGCCGCCTTGTCCCGCTGCAGCGCCTCCTGCAGGGCGGACGCGCGCATGGCGAACTTGCCGTCCGAGGGGATGGCTTTGAATTTGACTCCTCCAATCAGTCCCGCTCTCTCCACGGAGCAGTGGGCCTGTGGGGAGAGCAGCAAGAGTTAGGCCGACTGCCATGCTGGCCCCACGCCCTGGCTCTGGGAGCGCCCACCGTCCAGGCTGCGCTCCGCCCGCCAGAGGGCGCATCCTGCCCTGCTCCGTCCGGCCCACTGGCTGCCCTCGCCTGCAGGCTCCCCAGAGCACCCCCCACCACTGAGCCCCTCCGCCCTGCACGGCCCTGCTCCCCAGGCCCTGGCTGGGGGTCCCAGCAGAACCAGGAGCCCCTGGTCCTCAGGGGCGTGGTGAGCCCCCCGCCCTCCCGCCTGGGCACTGGGACGGTGCCCGCCACGCAGCCCCCCTGGGGAGAACCGAGAAACCCCCAGATCCTTCTCCGTGGGGGACTCCTCACAGCACCCCCTGCGAGAGGCTGCACCCCGCCCTCGCCCAGCAGCTCTGTGCCGAGCACTGACTCGCACATTCTTCTCACGCCCTCTGGGAGACAGGGCGGTGGACACCCCGGAGCCGTCCCACCCGCAGGTGTCTCCCGCGGAGCCAGACCACACAGCCGCCAGGCCTCCGGACGCCGCGCCCAGACACGGGCGGGCAGCACGTTTATTTCGGGAGACGCGTATGGATTAGCTGGGACCAAGCTCTCCCAGCTGAGAGGCCTGGGTTAGAAAGGCACGGAGATAAGCGTGTCAGCGGCACCCACTCAGCCCGTGCGGGGCCCACATTCCTGCGGGCGGGGCCCCCACTCCACTGACCTTTTGACCCCAGCCTCCCTCCCAGAGCTCCCTTCTCGCCCCTCCTGCTTGTTCTGCATTTGGGGCTTTTTAACCCTTTTCACGGGCTGGTCAGTGGAGGAGGGGCTCGTGTGCAGAGTCCTGCAGCCGGGCCCTGGTCGGTCAGGCCTCTCGTCGGGGGGGGGGGGGCGCGGGGGGGACCCCCGGGCATGAGCTTTGGTCCCCGTTGGATGGTGGAAAAGGCTCAGAGGATGTACACGACTCGCCAGAGATCAGAGACCTAAAAGAAAGAGCTGGGCCCGGGCAGCGTGGCTCCGTGGTTGAGCGGCGACCTATGAACCAGGAGGTCATGGTTGGATTCCTGGTCAGGGCACATGGTCCCCCGAGGGGAGTGTGCAGGGGGCAGCCGATCCATGATTCTCTCTCATCGTGGGTGTTTCTATCTCTCTCTCCCTCTCCCTTCCTCTCTGACATCAATAAGAGTGCGTTTAAAGAATAAAAATAAAATAACGGAGCTCGGCTAGGAGCCCGGCTCCGCGTCCAGGTCTGAGTCCGTGTCCCACGGGCCCCAAGGCCGCGCGGAGGGTGGCCAGCTGGTCTCAGGGCGCCAGGGCGGGCGGCCCCGGCGCCGGTCACCGTGACCTCACAGGGGCTTCCTTTTCAGCTGGGTGGACCGAGCGCCCTGCAGCCGTGCCGTGTCCTCAGCACCGGGGTGTCCCTGACCCCAAGGGACGGGTCTGAGGTTTCACGGGCGGCTGCCCGGGCTTGCTTTGTTTTGATCTGACACGAGATGAAACCAAACACACAGATCCCGGCGGCTGCTGGCGCTCCGGGGCGGACGACACGCTCACCTGGTCGGAGGCGTAGGCCACCAGCTTCTCCAGGACGGCGGCCTCCGTCAGCCCCGGGCAGGCGGCCTGCAGGCGGCGCGTGGCTCTGCTCCGGGCGGCCAGCAGCGCCATCAGCGTGGCCTCACTGGCGCTCCCCTAAATCAGAGACGGGGGGGGGGGGGGGAGTGCTTCAGAGCACAGCAGAGGAGCTGGGCCCAGACTGAGGGGGGCGCGTTACTAAATCCCAGGGGTTCAGCATCGGCCCGTGAGCCAGGAGGTCAGGGTCCGGTTCCCATCAGGGCACAGGCCCGGGTGCGGGCTCCACCCCCAGTGTGGGCCGTGCAGGAGGCAGCCGGTCCATGGTTCGCTCTCATCATGGATGTTTCTCTCTCTCTCTCTCTCTCTCTCTCTCTCTCTCTCTTTCTCTCTCTCCCCCCTTCCTCTTGGAAATTAATAAAAAAAAATTTATAAAAAGGAGTGATTTTAGAAAAGCCCACAACACCCCGCCAGCCGCATCCCAGCGCCAGGCTCAGGGGTCAGCGGGCTGGGGGGCCGGAGCTGGGAGCCGGCGCTCCCTGGGTGGTGGGGCTGCCCCTGTGCCGGGAGCTCGATGAGTCCTGCCGAGTCACAGGGACAGAGGTTGCCATGGCCGCCCCGCCCCGCGCTCGGGGTCCCCCCCCACGGGAAGCAGCTGGGCCTCCGCCAGAGCTTTCAGACTCAATTAAGGGGCCACTTGCAGCCCCGCTTGCCAGCACAGAGGGTGAGCTGACATTTGCCGCAGGCGCCGCCCCGCGCTGGGCCGGAGGCCGTGATTATGGCTGGGAGGGCGGGTGGGTCCCTCCCCGTGGCTCCCCCCACCGGCCGGAGCCTGTCCTGGGGCAGGAGCTCGGGGGCCTCGCAAATCACACCAACCAGCCCCGTCAGCAGGGAGGGCGGGCGCGCCTCCTGCCGCAGACTCAGACCTGCCCGGGGCCGGCGAGCCCAGCGCCTCGGGGTCCGAGGGGGAGCCGAGTCCTGGGCCCGGAGGAGCCAGGATGACTCCCACCGGACGCTGGGCCGCGCTCACTCTGGACAGTGGAACTGGACGCCGCCACCCGAGCGCGCCGCCGGGCTGAGCCGGCACAGCGCACACAGGCCCCGTGGGCGCGGGCGGGAAGCCACGGCGGGGCGGCCGCAGACCCGACCACCTGACCACCGGCCGCTGCCCTGCCCGGAACACTGCCGGTGCGAATGGCCCTGCTGCTCCCCGAGGCGCGCGGGGCAGGCGGGTCAGGCGTGCTCGCCTCCTGGCACATGCCTGGCTCCCGCTGGAAGCACGGAGGTGGATGCGGGACAGCCCGGCGGCTGCTCAGTGGCAGAGCATCGCTCGGTCCCCGTGGGGGGCGGGCAGGAGGCCGCCGACCGATGATTCTCTCTCATCATGGATGTTTCCCTCTCTGTCTCCCTCTCTCTCTCTCTCCCCCTTCCTCTCTGAAATCAATAAAAATACATTTTAAACAAATAGATGGAGGTCAGGGGGTGGGCCTGAGCGGCCACGCGGGCCCGGGCCCCGAGGAGTCCCATCGTCACGGCTCAGGGCCCCGTGAGCCAAGCGTGTGGGATCCCTGGTGGGCACGGCCTGAGGGACCCCTTAGGAGGCCAACTTCCAGCCCCCCCGCCCGGACAGGCCCAGGTCCCCCCACAGGCTGTGCCCAGGGAGTAAGGGCCTCCAAAGGTGCCGTGTCTCCATCCCGGACCGGGGCCTGTATGCACGGGGACAGGGATCTGGCTGACGGGATTACGTTAAGGCGCTCGGCACGGGGATTATCGGGATTATCTGCCTGGCCCTCCCGCCTCCCGAGGGCCCTGAGCGGGAACCGTCTGCGTCCGAGGCACGTGAGGGAGGGAGGGGCGGCGAGATGGAGCTCAGCCGGCTTTGAGACGGAGGAGGGGAGTGGCCAAGGAGGGGGAACCTTCTAGAAACCAGAGAAGTCGAGGGACCATTCTCCAGGGCACCGCGCTGGACTCCAGCCCACAGCGCCGTGCAGACGGGGGTGAGAGACCGTCTGGGTGGGCGCGAGGCCTCTGGGTTCTCGGGGTCCCGGGGGGGGGGGGCGCTGCCTCAGCGCACCGGAGTCCCCGGAGCCCCCGGAGCCCGCGGAGACCACGTCTGGAGAAGGAAGTCCTCCGTCCGAGGGAGCGAGCGAGCTTTCCCGCTGTCGTCACCACACCCGACCCCAGAGCGTGAACTCGGCCGGCGGTCAGTGGGCCCCACCTGCCCCTCCGTGGCGTGTGCCCTGCAGACCCCCTGGGGCAGGCGTCCGTGTGGTCCTTCGGGGCGTCCTCGTCCCCGATGGGTGCCTTGTCCCCAGCCTTGCTCCCGGGCCCACGGCGCACGAGGAAGAGGGGCCCAGTCAGTGCATAGAAAAGGCAGCTGAGCCCGGCCAGCTGGCTCGGGGGTTGAGCGTCAACCTAGGAACCAGGCGGTCAGGGTTCGATTCCCGGGCAGGGCACGTGCCCAGGTGTGGGAGGCAGCCGATCAATGACTCTCATCGTTGGTGTTTCTCTCTCTCTCTCCCTCTCTTTCCTCTCTGAGATCAAGAAGAATATATTTCACAAAAGAAAGGCCGTCTTTTCGGGGGACCCGCTGGTCCCCAGATGGAGAATCTGCGGGAGCCGTCAGCGTGCGGCCGTGGCGGCCCCGTTGGCGGGGGCAGCCTCTGTGGGGCTGAGCCACGGCTCTGTGGTCGGACTGGAGTGGCCCACGCCCCCGCCTGCTCTGTGCCTCAGTCTCCCTGCCTGCAAAACGGGGGCATTGACATGGCCCCCAGTTCGCAGAATTGTTGCGAGAATTAACTGAGAAACGCCTGGGTGGGGCGCAGGCACGGTGGCCGGTGACGGGGACCCAGCACGTGCCAGTCACTGCCGCCTTATCCCTGGGCACCACGACGGGACGGTCACCATTGTGTCTACGCGCAGGGCCTGCGGGAGCGAGAGACAGCGCCGCGTGCCCGCCAGGCCCCGTGTTCCTAACGGCTCAGCGTGGCTTCCTCCAGAAGAAACACCAGGGGCAGCCCGAGGCCCAGCCCCGCCCCTGTGGCCGAGCCCCGGGACCCCGTGTCCAGGAGCCGCCCCGCCCCACCCCGCCCCGCCCCGCCTCACCTGGATGACGCCGCCCCCTGCGCCCGCCTTCTCGGCCAGGAAGGCGTCGGGCAGCTGCAGCATCTTCCCCAGCCAGTCCAGCATCACCGTCTCCAGCTCCGTGCACGCCGGGCTCGCCGCCTGCGGGGAGGGGGGGGGCACCGCCAGCCGCCCTCAGCTTCCTGTCCGTCCCGACGGGGGGCCGCGCGGACAGGACGGCACTGCTCCCGCTGGGGCTCAGCTCTTACCCACGAAACTGGGGGTTTGAGCGTCTGCAGAAGGGGCACCCCAGGGGGTGTTCGGGGAGCGTGTGCCTCTCGTGGTGGAGCTCCAGGGAGAAGCAGGGACAGAGACGGGGCCCGGGGCGGAGCCGCGCAGGCCCTGCCTCCAGGAGGCGTCCCTGGGCCGCTCTGGGCCGCCTGGTGCCGAGAGCCTGGCCCCCAGGATCCCGGGTCTGCCCTTGGGGACGGAGGACCGCTCCCCAGGCCCAGTTCCGGATCTGCCCGGGAGGCCATGTGTCTGTGTGCGAGGGTGTCCCCACCCGCAGACGTGGTCCCTGGCGATGTCGCCCCTCCCCCCTTCTCTGCCTCAGTTCTCTGGGGGCTGGCGTGTGCACAGCACACACCTTGCAGAATGCTGAGCCCCGCGGCAGGGGGTCATCCGCCAGGGAACCCGGGTTAACATCGTCCAACCCTAGGCCCGGCCGGCGTGGCTCAGTGGTTGAGCGCTGACCTATGAACCAGGAGGTCACAGTTCAATTCCCCGTCAGGGCACAGGCCCGGGGTGCGGGCTCAATCCCCAGTGTGGGGCGTGCAGGAGGCGGCCGATCCAGGATCCTCTCTCATCATGGATGTTTCTCTCTCTCCCTCGCCCTTCCTCTCTGAGATCAATACAAACATATTTAAAAATTGTCCACCCCAGATGCTCTGCAAAGCCGGAGACCCACTGAACGGGGCCCTCTGCCCAAGACGCGTGGCAGAGTGGCCGGGGCGGACGCAGCGCCCCCGGCAATGACCCTGCCACAGGCACGGGCACCGTGTGCTCGCTCCGTCAGCATCTGCCTCCTATGGAAGGCTCTAGAAAGGCTGCTCACACTGAGCTGCGTGGGCCAGAGTCAGGGGCTGGGCGGCTCTGACCTGGCCTTCGACTCCCGAGCTGGTGCCCCGAAAGCTCGCCGGGCTTTGCCACGGGGTAGGGTGGCCTTGGCGCACCGGGGCGGGCCGAGCCCCCCCCCTCGGAGTGGGGTTCCCAGGGAGCTCAGGGACGCAGGCGGGACCCTCTCTGCCCGTCGGCCCTGTCTGTCCGGGCCCCCCAGTCCCAGCCAAGCCAGCGTGGCCACGGGACCCTGCCTCGCTGTCAGCAGTCGGTCCCGCAGACAGCAGCCTGACGAGCCCGGAGAAGTCCGACTGTCCCCAGAAGGGACACGCACAGCAGGAGGGCGAGGCCACGTCGCCCCGAAGGGACGGGACGCTCTGGACCCGCAGAGCGGTGACCTCTGCGCCGTCTCTACGGAAACAGACGGCCTTGCGCGCGAGGCCCTGAGCCCAGCGGGGACAGAGCGAGGCCGCCCAGGTCACGGTGGCTGCGCCCGGGCTGCTGGCCCAGGAGGGGGCCCGGGCCCCTGGCAGGGCCGGTCAGCGCTGGGCAGGCAGCGGGCGCCCTCCGACCCTCCCGGCAGCGGCGTCATGTTGCCCAATGGGGGGGGAGGGGAGGCACAGGGATGCTGACATCACCGCCTGCCCCTTGGACAGCTGGTGGTGGGGCAGCGGATGTGGGGGTGCAGGGCACCCGCATTCATAGCTCAGGCCTCACCCCCGAGTCAGCACGAGCCAATCCCAGCAGCCCCCTCGGCTCCCAGGCGCAGGAGGCCCAGGGCAGACCCAGCGGCGAGGTCCCCGCGGGCGAGCAGCCGGGACCGGGACCCAGGGGGCAGCTCCGAGCCGGCTCCGCATGGAGGCAGGTCTCCCTGGGGCTGTGCTGGGAGCAGGGAGCCAGGAGGCAGGGCCGGCTCCCCCTGGGCAGGGGTCTCTCCAGCGTTCGGTCCCCAGACAAGGGGGGCCTGGGCGGGTGTGGGGTGCAGGAGTTGCCCCAGGGGCTCCTGATGGGGACCCTCTCCCAGGACAGCAGCCGGGCAGGGAGCAGGTGGATGGGACACGGGCAGTGGCAGGGGCATTTCCCAAACTGCAGACCCTGTGGAACCCTCCGGTCCGCTTGGTGGAACGCAGATTCCCCGGCCCGGGCTGCGGAACCCAGGGCCGAGGTCGGAGCCCGCCGCGGTGGCTCTGAGAAGGCCGGCCGTGCAGAAGGCCTGGGGCGGGGGCTGACTCTCCCAGAAAGGACTCTGTCTCACGAGCTCCCGGTTCCACTGCCCACGAGGCACCCTCTGCAGGGTGACCCCGTCCTGCCCCACAGGGCACCGCCCCCCCCCCCCCCCGGCCTCCGAGGACAGGCGCCATGTCCCCAGGGCAGCCCCGGCCCCCACTCACCCAGGAGAAGCCGATGCAGCCGATGGCCCCGCACAGCATGTCGGCGAGCATGGCCGGGTAGGAGCTGGCCGTGGGGAAGTAGGCGAAGAAGCGGGGGCTGTGCCAGTGGGTCACCTGCGGGGGGACAGGCGGTCGCTCGGCACGAGGAGCCCCCGGAGCGCGGGACCCAGGGCGCCCCGTGGGCACGGCCGGGGGCGTGGCTCAGACCAGGGTGTGAGATTCGGGCAGGCGTGTGCGTGTCAGGAGGCCAGCGTGTTAGAAGCCTGCTTCCTGACACGGCTCCGTACAAAGAAGGTCTAGGCAGGAAAACGTGAAAAGGCCTGACGGTGCCCCGGCCGGCTGCTCAGTGGTTAGAGCGTCGGCCCTCGGACAAAAGGGTCTCGGGTTCGATTCCCGGTCAACGGCTTGTACCTCGGCTGCAGACTCCGTCCCCAACCCTGGCCATCAATGTGTCTCTCTCACATCGATGTTTCTCTCCCTCCCCCTCCTCCCTACCCTCCATTCTCTAAAAGGAAAATGCAATAATAATAACAAAACAAAACATTTTGACAAGGCCTGAGGGTGGTCCTGCTGCCACCCCACGCTCTCCTGCTCAGTCCCTTCCCTCCGGCCTGCGCCCCTCTGACCCCAGCCCTGTGGGTCCTGGGGTGGGGACATCTAAGGTGCTGACGAGGGCCGGATCCCGGGGCCTGGGGAGGAGATGAGGGAGGAGGGGAGATGGGGTGGGGCCAGTTTTGCTTCTTTAATGTGTTCCTGCGCCCGGCCCGCCCGGCACGCAGCACGCCCTCTGTGGAGGAGGGCGCAGGCATGGCCATCCGCCTCCACGCGGGGTTGTAGCTCTCAGGCGTCCAGGAGACGGGGCCCAGCGGCCTGTCCCGCCCCCGCCCGGGGGCCCCGAGACCTCGGACCCTGGCCGTGGCGCCCTGGGAAGGAGGTGCCTGCAGTCTGAGCGCCAGCAGCCGGAGCCTGGCATTCACCTGAGCGCACGGCCCTCGGGGCTGGCTGAGGCTCGGGGTGTTTGCACAGCCGGCAGGCGGGAGCCAGCGCTGAGCCTGGCTCGGGGCGCAAATGTCAGGGACTCTCCGGGGGGCAGAGGCGCAGCTGATCGGCGCCTGTGAGGACCCCAGGGCTGCCCGCCCCCGGGCTGCGGGCTCAGGGCCTCGCGTCCAGTCTGAGCGGCGTGTGGGAGGGAGGACCTGAGGGGCCCTGCCCATGGCTCCCCGGACTCCCCCCCGCAGGGAAGAGACTGGCTGCGGGGACCCGGAGCCCCATGTGTTTGCTCCGACCCAGAGCTGTGAGCCCCGCAGGGCCGCCGGCCCGGGTTCTGCCCACACCTGCCCGGGCCCTCCGGGCACTCCCGTCCATGCCCCCGTTCCACATGACCGACAAGCCACTGCTCTGCACGTGCGGCTGGCCCCGCCGGGCAGGAGGCGGGAGGCGCCTGCTCCATCCGGCGCGGTGGACGTCCAACCAGCCCCTGCCCCCGTCACGCCCACCGGCTCGAGCAGGGCCCGGCCTGGAGCCCCCCTCGCCGCCCTGGGGGCCCGGTCTGGGCTGCGATCCTGGCTCCCTCGCGCGCCGGCTGTGCGGCCTCAGACTGGCCAGCCCCCTCTCTGGGCTCAGCAGCCCCTGCCTCAAACCGGAAGTGACCGGGTTGCTGTCCAGCGGGACGGCCCGAGGCTCGGGGCGGGGGGGAGGGGCCGTTCCCACATGCCCTCCCGGCCCTGACCCGACCACATACCCCCGGCATGATGACCCTCTCCACGTCCCTCATGATGTCCTCGTAGGCGTCCGGCTCCTGGGGGGCGCAGCTGGGGATCAGGGGGCGCAGGTAGCCGGGCTCCACGTCGGGGTAGACCTGGCGCCCCTCGATGCCCTCGATGTAGTCCGCTATGTAGTCCACCATCTCCCGGCCCCGCCGCCTGAACTCACTGGCGTCCATGGTGAGGGCTTCCTCAGAGAGAACCTGTAGGAGCCGGGGGGGGGGGGGGGGACCAATCAGTGGGCAGCACCACACCCCTACGCGGAGCGGCCGCGTCCAAGCCAGCTGACCGCTGGGGCCGCCTGGGCAGTGCCCGGGTGCCCGGGACCCAGGTCCCCGTCAGGCACGCTTCTTTTTATTTTTAAAATATATTCTTATTGATGTCAGAGAGGAAGGGAGAGAGAGGGAGAAACATCCATGATGAGAGAGAGTCACGGATCGGCTGCCTCCTGCACGCCCCCTACTAGGCATCGAGCCCGCACCTGGGCCTGTGCCCCGACCGGGAATGGAACCGGGACCTCCCGGTTCCTAGGTCGACGCTCAGCCACGGAGCCCCGCCGCCGGGCTCAGCGCGCTTGATTCCGCCTGGGGACGGGGGGATGGCCCTGGCGCTGGAGGCTGGGACGCGTCGCCTCCACGCTCCCCGCTGGTCAGCTGAGGCCAGCGCCACGCCTGCCCGTCCCCGTCCCCATCCCCGTGGGTGGGATGGACACACCGCCTCCACGTCCACCCCACCTTCGTGACAGCACTGGCCGCGCACTGGCTGGGGATGTGCTACCGCGAGAGGAGACCTCGGTTCTGGCCTTCAGTGCGGCCCGGCCAGCGAGAGCTCATTGGCCGCAGACAGACCGCCGAGGGGGCGCCGAGGGGGGAGGTGCCCCGGACAGTCACCAGCTCAGGGTTGTGGGCTCTGTCTTCCTGGACCCCCGCCCTGTCCCTGCAGCTCCGCCCCACCCTCGCTGACCCCTCTGCACATGGGCTGGCGAGGCGGCCGCATTGCCGTCTACGTGGCTGAACGGGGGTCTGGGTTTGGTGAAGCCTGTTTTGGCTTCAACATTTTACCTCGGGCCCGGCTGGCCTGGCTCCGTGGGTGAGCACTGACCTATGAACCAGGAGGTCAGGGTTCGATTCCCGGTCAGGGCACAGGCCCGGGTTGCGGGCTCCATCCCCAGTGTGGGGCGTGCAGGAGGCGGCCAGTCCATGATCCTCTCTCATCATGGATGTTTCTCTCTCTCTTTCCCTCTCCCTTTCTCTCTGAAGTCAATAAAAATATGTTTAAAAATATATATATTTAAATACTTTTTTTTTTTACCGCAGGCCTGTGGACGTGCAGGAATGCGGGAGGCAACCTGCCCCCTCTCTCACCCCTGCCCGCCTGGCTTCTGTCTCACAGCTACCTGTCCGACACTTTGATAAGTTCAGCGGCGCCCACCCTCGCGGTCATCTGGAGTTCTTCTCTGACAGATTGCCTGCTCCCTGACCGCGCCCCCGGAGCCCCGCCGCGGCGGCCGCGCGCACAGAAGGCACCGGCCGGGCGGTGCGCTCTGCGGACCTTGTCCTCACTGCTGTGCGGCTCACTGTGCTCACCGTGTTGTCCTGACCTGTGATCGTGTCAGTGCTCAGGCCCTTTTCCTTCACGAGCGGGACCTGGTGAGCGGCTATGAGGGGGCCTCTAAACACCCGAGCAGCCCCAGCTGCTTGACCGGGGGCAGCGCGGCGGGGCAGGCGGGGCGAGGGGCGAGGGGCTGTGCCGAGGGCAGAGCGAGCCCGGGGTGCTCGGAGGATCAGCTGCCTCGAGCAAAAACAGACACACACCCACCTGCCCCCCAAAGAGACCTTCCCGGCGGGTTTGCAGGGTCAGACCTGGCTGCTCTGTAGAGGCCAGCGACCTCCCGGGGGCCGCGGTGCGCACCCAGAGCAGCTGGCGCTCACTGCGTGTGTCTGAGATTGCCGGCCCACGCTGGCAGGTATGGGCTGGACGATGCAGGCGGTGCCCAAGGCCCGTGAAACCGTGTCTGTTGACATAACCGGACAGCGTCGCCGGGAGAGGAGCTCCGTGGCGTTTCACGGGCAGCCCCTGCCCACACTGCACGGGGCGCAAGCCGGTCCAGCCCTGGACTCCTGGCCCGGCATCTCGTCACATCGTGATGGGCTCAGTCAGGGCCGGCCCGATGCCCGCTTACACGGGGCTGAGAGGCCGCGCAGGACCAAGGACCTTTAAAGGATGTGCCACAGCCTGGCCGGCCTGGCTCAGGAGGTCAGGGGTCGATTCCTGGTCAGGGCAGGTGCCTGGGTTGTGGGCTCAATGCCCAGTAGGGGGCGTGCAGGAGGCAGCTGATCCATGGTTCTTTCTCATCATGGATGTTTCTCTCTCTTTCCCTCTCCCTTCCTCTCTCTCTCAAATCAATAAAAACATATTAAAATTTGTTTAAAAAGGCTGTACAGCAATGGGCGTGACCTTTGGGTGTGTTTTGAGAGTTCACACGGTCCCACATGCTGAGTTAGAAGCAGTTCCTAAACAGCTCGGTGCTGGCCAGCGCCTTCTGAGTTAGAACAGAGGTAGAGGATGTGGGGGGCAAGCGGCCAGCTGTCGCCTGGACCCGCACCCCTCTCCCTGCCGGAAGCTGCCCGTGGCTGAGCCAGAACCCGCATCAGGTGGGTCCCCACGGGGAGGGCCCGGCGAGCGGCCCGCTGAGGGCGGGAAAGCCGCCACGGAGCTCCCCTGGGCTGCTGCTCTGGCCCCCGGAGCAGAGACGGGGAGGCGTGCGTCCTGAGTCCTGGGTCCCGGCGTTCCCCCCGGAAAGGGGTCAAGAGCACGTAGATCTTCCCTTTGATGGAGATGGAGAAGGAGGGCCGGGAGCTGGGCCACGGACGGGCGAGGCGGCTGCGCCAGGGCGTCTGCGATCCCCGGGCGCGAGGCCACGCGGGGCAGGGGCTGTTCCCTTGTCCAAGGGGCCTCCGGCCACGAAGCCACGGACCCCCGCCACGCACAGGCATCCCTGCCCACCGTCTCCCAGGCCTGCGCTGACTTTCGGGGATCGAGGTGCCGTGTTGAAACGGGTCCTCTGCTTGGTGTAGGAAAGGGTGCTCCTTGGTGCAGGTGTCCACGTGCCAAGTCCCCGGCCAGGCTGCCGCCTGCTCTCGCGTTTCGTCCCCGTGATCTTGCTCAGGAGGCCACCCCCCTCCCCCACGACCCCCCAGACGCCGAGGCCGAGGCTCGGAGACTGAGCACCCTGACCCGTGAGGTCAGGGCCTCGCGGGGGCCGCACTCTGCCCGCTGCCGGGAGCGCCCGAGGCGCTGGAGCGCAGCCAGCACAGGGCACGGCCGGCAGGTTGGGCCAGAGCACGGGCTGGGAGCCCTGGGAAACCTCAGAGAAACTCCCAAAACCAGTTTCTCCGGAGCCGCAGGCAGCCCCGGCGCCGCCCTCGCTCGTGGGGACCACGCTCCCGCACACGGACGGCCTGGCGTGGGCGGCGCTGTGTGGAGGCGTCCAGGGCGGGCCCTGACCCCAGGCCTCCCCTCAGCCTGTGCCAGGCCGTGATACGAGGCAAAACCTGGGCGCTCCCCCCGGGCTCCGACCACCGGCGGCTCCGGTGCGTCCTCTCTCCCGCTCCCAGCGGTCCGCGCGTCTGCTGCCCGGGCGGACGGGGACCCTGCACAGGCCCACGCCCGCCCCACGCCCGCCCCACGCCCGAGCCCACGCAGTGGCTCCTGCCGGGCAGGGTAGGAGCCCAGGGTGCCTCCTGCATCGGCCAGCCTGCAAGGCCGGCTCCCTGCCCCTCACACCCCCTCGGCCCACAGGCCGGCTCCCTGCCCCTCGCAGCTGCCCGGACGGAGCCCGCGGATCCGGGCCCAGAGCCCAGGGCTGAGCCTCCCAGGCTGTCCCGCAGCCGGGAGAGGACGGAGCCTCCGGCCGCTGCCTCTCCTTCGACCGCACGAAACTCACAGCCTCGTCTGAGACCGCGCGGCCACGGCCCCCGTGGGAGGGACTCTCCACTGCTCCGGGGACCACCGCGCCTCCTCTCGCCCACGCGGCCTGTTGTGACGAAATATGCAGCACTGACCTATGACCCAGGAGGTCAGGGTTCGATTCCCGGTGAGGGCACAGGCCCGGGTTGTGGGCTCCATCCCCAGGGGGGGCGTGCAGGAGGCAGCCGGTCCATGATTCTCGCTCATCACGGATGTTTCTCTCTCCCTCTCCCTCTCCCTTCCTGTCTGAAGTCAATAACAATATATTAGAAAAGAGAACCACGCTGAGGAACTGCTAAGCAATTTCAAAGAAAAACACGTCGGCGCCCTTACATTGGTGATGTTGCTCCGACTCCCGATTTCGGACAATTCACACGGAGCCCACCGCGGCCGCGCCACGGGGCCTCTCCCTTCCCTTCCTCCCCCACAGCCCCGTGCCTCCGTCCACACGAACACGGGCCGCGTGCGTCCCACCCCACCCGCCACGCGCCGCGCGAGCTTCCCGGTTCCGGCACACGGCGCGGCCGGCGGGGTGGCTGCCGTGAGGGGCGCGCAGGGGCGGGATGGTGCGTGCAGGGTAGCACAGCGCCCCCTGAAAGTCTGTCCCCGACGGCACTGAGGGGCCCCCGCCCGTGCACACACTGGAGGACACGGACCGCCCCACCATTAGGGCGGTGAGCACAACCCCCCACCCCCGCACGCAGGCGGGGCTCTATCACTCACCCCCTGACACATGCAAATTACAGCCGTAATGACAGCGAACACATTTGAATTCAAGATCATTCGAATTGCATCATTTTGGCGTGTTTGCTGTTCCAGCCCGTTCCCATAGAAACCGCCCAGCACGCGGAGCGTGAACTGCCCTCTTCCCGCCCGCTTATCCCAGGGACGCCTTCTTGGACGGAGAGCCCCCCGCGTGGAGCCCCGCGCTGCTCCACGCTCCCGGGGTCTGCTTTTCCGGACCCATCCCGTGGCCAGTACTGACCCCTGCCACTCCCTCCGCCCCGCCCGGGCGCTGGCCTGCCGCAGGGGACCCGGGGCCGAGCGCTGAGGGGGGGCTCCAGCCCGTCAAACCCCGAGGCCACGCTGGCCTTGTCCCGTCCTAAGGCCCCAGAAATGAAACGGCTCCAGGTTGCGTGGCCTGCGGGGGGGCCCCGGGCATATCTCACCTCACGCTCCCGGCACCTGTGTGGGTGGGGCTGTGGGGACGTGGGGAGCGTGGGGGTGCGGGGGGGGGACCACTGCTGACCTAGGAAGGCTCAGGAGCAGGTCCCACCACGGCCGCACAGCCGGCCTCAGGAGCAGAACAGGGGTCCGCCCCCCACCCCGTGCAGAATGGGGGTCCCCCCCCCACCCGTGCAGAGCGGGGAACCCTGCCCCCACCCCGTGCAGAATGGGGGTCCCGCCCCCCACCCGTGCAGAGCAGGCTCCGGCAGCCCTGAGCCCGCGGGCGGATAGACGACACAGAGGGCAGGGGCTGCAGGAAGCCGGTCCTGGGGCCCAGGAGAGGCCCGCCCGCCTCCTCCCGCGAGCGGCGGTAAACACTCGTCCTGGCTCTGTGTGCACAGCCGCTCGGCTGCTTTGCCGCCGAAGGAGCCGCTCAGGAGACGCGGGGGCCCCGGAGGCAGGGCCACGCCCGTCCATGCAGCTCTGGGCGCCCCCAAGCCCAGGTCCTCCCCTTCAGCTGGGACCCCACACCTGCCGCTCAGGCCCACGGCGAACTGCGGGATGTGAGCCTTTCTCCCAGGCGTGCCCACCGCTGCCCCTCCTGCCCTGAGCACCGCCTCCAGGCGTGCCCTCAGGCACCACAGAGCCCCCGTCAGGGGAGCCTCCTTTCCCCAGAACCCCCCAACTCAAATGGAGGGCCGGGCACACGGCAGGGACCCCGTCCTGAGGAGGGGGTGTGGGGGACGGCCCGGTGCGTCTGAGGGGAGGGGAGGGGTCCTGCTGGTCCCAGCTATTCCAACCGCCGTGCGCAGAGCCGTCGCCACCCAGAGATGGGGGGGGGGGGGGGGAGAGGCCGCGCGAACCGCAGGATTTCGGCTTTTCCAAAGCAGGGGACACCCCCTCGTCGCCGTGTCCTCGTCCTCCTTGAACCGGGACGTCCCCTTCCCTGCGGGGACCTCAGTGCTGTCCCCAGGAAGAGAGAGCCTCTCTGGCCCTCGGGCCCCGGAGGGGCGGCCTCCACGTGGCCCAGGCCCCTTCCCGTGGGTCTGGCTCGGAGGGAGACCTGCCGATGCGAAGGAGAAGCCGGCGGGAAGGGGCCCGCTCCGGGCCCTTCGGGGAGAAAGGGCTTCGGGGGAACCCGGGCCGGCGCTTGGAGTCCCCCCCGGAGACGGAGCAAACAGGACACGGGGCGGAGGGCTGCTCAGACCCCCCCCAGCTTCGCCCCCCCGCGCCCCGCAGTCACCTGCTTATTAATAAAGCAGCGCCCACGTGTGCCCGGCCCTTGACAAACATCAGACCCGTTTTACAAGCACCCGTGGGAGGCCACCCTGGGCTCCCCCCACCCCAGGCGGCGGGGCTGGGCGCCCAGCTGCACCCTGCAAACTGGCCTGCCGGCCCCGCCCCCTCCACCCCGGTCCCAGCCCCCGGTCCAGATGCCGGAGGGACCGGCTGGGCACAATGGCCTCTCACGCCTGTGTCATCAAGGCTCCCAGGCCCCTGCCCCCGGCCTTGCTGCTGGGAGGCACTCGGGGCGGGGGGAGGGGGGGACGGGGGGGCACCTGTGTCCCCAGGAAGTTCCCGGTCAGCCCCACCTGCACACGCGGGAGGCCCTGCCCACCAACCCGCCGGAAGCAACAGGCGGACCCCGTCCTGTCCGCACACCAGGGTCCCAGCCCCAGGGCCGGCTCCCCGGCCCGGCCCCCCTCCGGGGACGCAGAGCGGTACTCACGGGCGGCCGCTCTCGCTGTCTGCCGGCCCGCCCCCCGCGCCAGCTGAAAGGCACAGAGGATGCGATTATGCGGTTGCCGTTTATGTAGCCGGAGTGTCCGCCGCCCCGAAGCCAATCAGAGTCACGCTGCTCTGCTCATCACAGGCAGCCTCTCGGCCGCCGCCCCCGGGGCACGGCCAGAGAGGGCTGGGCAGGACCCGGGGGACCGCGGAGCCGGAGGGGCCAGGGGCACGGGCCTGGGAAAGGGGTCCCGTGTCCCCAGTCCCTGAGCGAGCCCAGCCCCCGTCCTGCCCAGGGCACCAGGGCCAGGCAGGCGGGGAGCCGGGGGCGCTTGCTCTGTGACAGGATGGGGCCACGCGGGGCCACAGGCTGGGCCAGCACCTCTCTCCTCCCCCGGGGGCGGCGGGGACCCCTGACAGGAGGGACGGGGCTCCGGGTGCCCCCTCCTTCCGCTCTGGTTCCGGTCAGAGAGAAGCAGAGGCAGGAGAGGGTCGAGCCCAGGATCGTCTTTTCAGCCCTGTTCTCCCACCGGGAGCCACCAGCACCCAGAACACAGCTCTTCGCCCAGCGGGGCCTCGCCCGCCCTCCTCCCGGCCGGCTGGGGGCAGGACAGGTGCCTTCTCTGTGAGGGCTCAGGGCCCTGTGGACCCCGAGACGGGCTGGGCATCAGGCAGGGGGCGCAGGTGGGTTCTGCTGCTCTCACCGCGCGCGCGCACACACACACACACACACACACACACACACACACACACACAACATGCAGACACACATACATGCACACACACATAGCATGCAGGCACCACACCCCCCCACAGCACCTGCATGCAGGCACATGCACACGCTCCCCACACGGGTGCACACACTCGGGCCTGTGGCGGTCAGGAGCCGGGAGCTCCGCCCACAGAGCCATGGGCCTGGTCTGAGGACGCAGCCTCTCCCGGAGCCGTGCCCTCGGGGGCAGAGACCGGCAGGCCTGAGCCGGCCGGGGCGGGCTGCTCCTCAGCAGGTGGGCGGCTGGCAGGGCGGCTGGCAGGGCCCAGGGGCTGGGGCACACCCGGCAGGAAGCTCCGCCCGCCTGCGAGATGGGCCCCTGCAGGGGAGAGGCACGCTGGCCGCACCCCTCGCTGCGCAGGGGCCACCGGCCTGGAGGGGGCGCTGGGGCAGGTGGCCGTGTGCCCAGGGCTGGGCAGAGCGCTGGGCCCTTTGACCCTGCAGGGCGGGGCTCTCCCAGCTCGGCTGGCCACCGGCCCTGGCGACCCTGGGTGACCCCAGGAGGCCACGCAGGAGGGGCCCAGGGGGGTGCGGGGCTGGCCCGGCTCTGGGCTCCGGAGAAGAGGCCCATCTTCCCTTTCACAGTCAGTGACAGGACAGGCCTTCCGGAAGGTTCCCCACAGGCCTTTCACGGGCTCCTGCCGCCCCTCCCCACGGCCTCGCATGCGGATAATGTCCGCCCTGCAGCTCACAGACCGAGGAGACAGAGGCTCAGAGCGGTCAGCACGCGCCCAGGTCACAGAGCTCCCACGTGGCTGAGCCCCCAGCAGCCCACTGGCCCTGTGTGTGGCCGGGCCCACCGCAGGGTCCCACGCCGGGGGCGGGCAGACCTCGCGAGGACGAACAGAAGAGAGGAAGCCACAGCTGCCCGCTGCGCCCAGCGCTGCAGGGCACGGGCCAGGCGCAGCCGAGCGGGCCCGGGGCTCGGCCTGGGCGCTGTGCGGCACCAGCGTGGGGAGGTGGGCGTGGAAGTCACTCCAGCGGCGCTCCGAGAGCGACGGGGTCCGGGCGGCGAGTGGAGAGGGGAGGGTGCGAGGTGTATACACGAGGGGGAAACACCCACACGTGGAGCGGGGGTGACGGCCGGCCCGGGGGGTGCCTGTGGCCACCCGCAGTGCGGATGGTGGACAGGACTCGAGTGAAGACCGGACAGGAGGGCTGACCCTGACCAAAGACCTGCTGGGCTTGTAGGGGAAACTGATGAAAGTGTGGAAGCCTGGCCAGTGTGGCTCAGTGGTGAGCGTCAGGCTGTGAACCAGGAGGTCAGGGTTCGATTCCGGCCGGGGCACAGGCCTGGCGTTATCATCCTGATCCCCACTGCGGGGCGTGCGGGAGGCAGCCGGTCCACGATTCTCTCTCATCGTAGATGTTTCCGTGTCTCTCTCTCTCTCTCCCTTCCTCTCTGAAATCAACAAAAATATATTTAAAAAAAAATCCCAACACAGACATCTGACTGAAATAAATGGGCACGCAAGCGTCTGAGACGGGCCCGCAGCTCTGGGGAAAGAAGAGGCCGGGCTTGCCTCTCAGCCTGGAGCCCGATGTCGCCGCGAAAGGGTGAGGACGCGCCTGGCCGAGGAGACGGAGGCGAGGGCCCAGGACCCCCGAGGAGGGAACACGAGCGGATGGAACCACGCATCCCTGAAGGGCGGGCCAGCGCGTGGTGTGGGGACACGGGCCCGTGGGCGGGGAATGAGCTGGAGGACGTCCTCCCTCCTGGGGGATGGGACCCTTAAGGAGAGGACGACAGAGACGTGATGTTAGGACGTTGGAGGGCAGAGGTCTCCCACGGCCCTTAACCAGCGCCCCGCGAATGCCCCTCGGATGGGACGCAGGGCTGTCAGGAGTCTCTTCTTCCAAAGACAGGCGGCGGCCGAGCTGAGCTGCAGGGCGGGGGGTGGAGGGGGCATCGGCCGTTCCGGGCGAGGCCACAGAACTACGAGCATCGCTCAGCAATGGGAACGGCCTGTCTCAGGGGCGTGAGAAGGGGGTCCTGCTGGTTCTACCGAAGGCAAGGGGCGTGGTGACATTTTCTCGTGTCTCCCGTGAGCTGGACAGTGTCCAGACGCTGTGGTTTAGGCCCCAAACTACTAACACCCACTTCACACGGAGCCAAACCGGTTCGGGCAGCACCCACTTCACAGCGGGAGAAACAGGCTCGGGAACCCGGTTACAGGCCGCGTGGTGGGAAGAGGTAGAGGGGCAGAGGCTGGGCTGGTCCCGTCTGTAATCACCGCCCCCCCCCCCCCCCCCCCACCTCCCATGCCGACCGCAGCGTGAGAGACGGCATGGAGCGCCAATAATCACCGTCCGCCCCCCCAGCGCCGACCAGTAATCAACCCTCCCCCCCCCCCCCCCCCGCCCTCGGCTGAATTAACCTTTAAGCTGCGCTCTGTGCTGTGGAACTGGAGGTCAAGGCGCGGGTGCCGCCGTTTCCCGCAGGGACCCTCCGGTCAGGACCAACAGGGGGACTCACCGCCGGCCGGAGTCCTGCCCCTGCGGCGCCTGCCCCCCAGGAGGGCCGGGCTTGGGGATGGCTGGCGGCGAAGAGCGGGTTGGAGCTCACGCAGGTCTGCCCTGCAGCTGGAACCACACGCCCGGCCTTGGTTTTCAGCCTCAGCGGCTGGTTAAACATTAACCTCTGGTGGTGATAAAGCCTCGCCCCCGGGACCTGGGTGCCCATCTCCCGAGGGGGCAGCGCCCGAGCCTGGTCCTCAGCTCGGGAACAGTGTGCGGACCTAAGGCCCCCGCTTTGCTGAGACTGACTTTTCGTGACCCACACGGACCCCGTAAAAACCCTCAGGAGGTGCTACCGATCCCACTCCCTAACCCTCGGGCCCGGGCGGGTTCAGCTGTGCGCGCACCTGGGCACCGGGCGCTGACAGACGCCGTCTTCGAGGCTGAGCACACTCCCACCTAAGGCACCGTGCGCCCAGGGGCGGGCGCGAGGGGAGGGTCTCCAGCCCGAGGGGGTGCTGCGAGGCCGGTCCAGCGGGACCCTGGGCGTGAGGGCCGCCTGCAGCCTGGGCCTCAGATCATCGCCCTGACCACAGGCGGCCCCACCCCAGCAAGAGCCGCCTCCTCTTCATTCAGGTTCCCCCTGCTCTCCCGCCTCGCGGCCACGGGTTCAATCCCGCCTCCCGCTGGAGCCAGGGGGGAACCTGCATGTGGCAGCTCGGTGACCCAAGTGACAGCTCACAGCCTCTCTAGCTCGAGTGGCGTGTGACGTGTGGCATGTGGCATGACGTGTGGCGTGTGACGTGACCCCTGAGCACCACGCCCCGAAGTGTCTGAGCTGCGGAGGCATTGGCTGGCAGCTGCAGCCTCGGGTGAAGACGGGGCAGCTGACCCACCCCGCCCCCGGCGACCCCTTCTCACCCCCAGCACTTGGCCTGTTGAGTTTGGGTAATGGTGGCCTGGGTCCCAGGTGACCCTCAAGGGGGGGAATCCAGGGTCAGGTCAGACCAAAGCCACCTGGCCCTGCAGGATGCCGCTGCGGCTCATCGCAGGCCCTCGCCGCCAAGTCTTTGCCCAAAGTCTCCCTGTGGCACAGGGGACGCTGTGAGAAGAACTCAGGTGGCCCTGGCCAGGTCGCTCAGTGGTTAGCGTTGGCCCGCGGACGGAAGGGTTGCGTGTTCGATTCCTGATCAAGGACAAGGACCTCAGTTTCCGGTTCCATCCCTGGCCCTGGTCAGGGCGCGTGCAGGAGACAACCAATCGATCGACCTGTCTCTCTCACATCAAAAGGTCTCTCTCTCGCCCTAGCCGGTTTGGCTCAGTGGACAGGGCATCGGCCTGTGGCCTGAAGGGTCCCAGGTTCGATTCCGGTCGAGGGCACAGGCCCAGGTTGTGGGCTCGATCCCCAGTGTGGGACGTGCAGGAGGCAGCCGATCCATGATTCTCTCTCATCATGGATGTTTCTATCTCCCTCTCCCTCTCCCTTCCTCTCTGAGATCAATAAAAATATATTTTAAAAAAAGTTCTCTTCCCCCCCCCCCCCCCCGCCTTCCATTCTCTCTAAAAATAAATAAATAAATAAAAATCCATGGGAAAAACACCCTCAGGTGAGAACTAGGAAAAAAAAGAACTCAGCTGCAAGGAGGGTTCCGAGGCCCGAGCAATGCCCCCTTCTCTCCAGGTCCGACGTTGACCTTGGAGGCCCGGGTCAGCCCCGGTCAGCCAGTGCCTGCCGGAGGCTGAGCGTGGACGGTGCTGTGGCCGGCGGTCGGGGCTGTGGGCCCACCTGGGGGCAGGGGAAGGAAGAGCTCACAGGGCAGGCTGGCTGTGTCAAGCCCACGGGCATCCCGCACGCCCTCAGCTGGGTGTGCGCTCCTCTGAGCGGCCAGCTGTTCCCAGCTCGGGGACACCTGGCTCCTCGAATCCACCAGGGGCCTCCTCGTGTTGGCCGCTCAGAGCGGGGGGCGCTCCTGTGGCCCGCGTCTCCAGGCCACGAGGACGGCCGCTCTGGGCCCCTTAGACGCAGACCCTCGGGTCAGCAGGCTCCTCGCCCGACTTCCCACCTGCCCACTCCCTCAGCGATGGGCACCCCTCTTCCTGTTACCGCCTCGGTCAGCTGCCTCGGCCTCTCCCCGGAACAAGCGAGGTGCAGCCAGGCGCGTGGGGACCTGGCGGAGACGGCCCGACACGGAGAGACACGGCAGCGAGGGGGGCCCGCCGCCCGCGAGTGTGCTGGTGAGGGCGGGCCCCAGCCTGACCCGGGGCAGGACCAGGACGGACGGTGAGCCTTGGGGAGGGAGGTGGGGACTCGGGCCGGGCGCAGGTCGGGGGTCACAGCGGGGAGAGCTGCAGACGCAGAGGACCCTCCCGGAAACAAGGACAGGAGCGCGACGCCCAGGGGAGCGCCCGCGGTGGGCAGGGCCGCCGTGACAGCCCGCACCCTCTCTGCGCGGGTGGGCGGGCGGCCCGAGGCGCATGGCGGCCAGGCGAGGCCACGGGGAGAGACCAGGGCCCACGTTCTCCTGACCTTCCCGCCGAGTTCCTGTCTGACCGGGAGACCCCGGCTCCTGCCCCGTGACGTCCCACTGGGGCAGCTGTCAGGTGTGAGCGCCGATGGGTCCCGTGAGGCGCTCGCGAACCCCGAGGGGAGATGGCGCTCTGGCGCTTCCAGGGCCGTGTCCCCGCGCCGGGGCCCACTCAGCCCGGCGATGACTGAGACCCAGACCCCGTGGGCCCAGGAACGCGCCCACCCCACGCCGGTTCCTTCCAGCGCCCCCCCCCCCCGCGCCCCCCAGAGCGAAGAGGCGCGCAGTCACCGTCCGGCATCACTTGTGAGGGGTTTCAGCCGCTGAGCAGCTGGAGGGGGTGGAAATGAAGAGACAGCACACACAATAGAAAATGAAGAACACTGTATGTTTATTAATGTTTATTTCAAATTACAAGAAACAGATCACCAGTCCCTTATTGGTACAAAAATACCTGAAAGTGTGTACTTAGGTTCATGAGCTGAGGAGCTATGTACAGAGGAGCAAAGCACATGAGGAGAGCTCGTCCCTGCCCCGTCTGCAGCCCTGGGGCGCGGCGCGTGGCCACGCGGCTCGCTGTGACGTCACACTCGACGGCGAGCAAGTCCCACCCCGGGAGGTGGGACGCTGGTCAGACTGCCAGGGGTCACATGCAGAGGAGAGAGGACAAGACTTCTAGACTGAGGCACATATTTCTTCAAAGTTTAGCAAACAAAAAAGCATCCTGGGACTCGCCCCAGCGCGCTGGGGGCCGACACCCGCAACGCGGCGTCTTCCTTCTCGATCTAGCCCAGGCGGTTACACGAGTATCACTTAAAGAGAAAATAAATCACAGGCAGATAAAAACTCAACAGGCTCCACACGACCCTGAGCTGTCCCGTCTACATTCATGTCACCGAAATACAAAAATAAAGGCCGAATGTCTTCAGCCCCTGGCTGGCGGGTGGCGACTGCCTCGTCCAGGGACCGGCTGCTGTCAGGTGGCCCTCCCGGCCAGGCAGGGCGAGGACGCCCTGTGCCACGCCTGCACTCGCCATCGATTCACGGAGGCCGGGAAGGGACCAAGGGCCGGGCACACAGCTACATGCGAAACTGAGTCAGAGTCGGGCTCCTGCTGTCCTTTAAATAAAACGCGTGCGTATAAATATGAAATGCCGCAAACACTAGCCATCTACGGGGGAGGGGGCGGGCCTCGCCTCACTGCTGGGCCTGGTCTACTCAACAGGAGAGGCCGGGACCTGTCCCGCGCTCGGGCTCACATCCAGCCAGCGAGGGCGGCGGCTCAGTCAGTCCCTCGGGTGGTCGGGCAGCGCCGCCAGCACAGGGAGGCCCGCCTGTGGTCAGGGCTATGGGAGATAAACTGGGTACAAAAAAGAAAACACAACTGAGTAACTACAGCTAAAAACGTCTACTAAAACTTCTTCATTTGCATAAATGGACAGGCACAGAAAACCACCGAGTGTGGCCTGTAGAGTAACAGCTTCCCCTCATTGACTGGCCCACGGTGCGCCCCGAGGCCAAGGCCTGTGTGTTTCTGGGGACCCGTGGGGGGTCAGCGGGGGCACATTTAGAGGCCAGTCAACGTCGGAACTGCTACTAGACAAGAAAATCACTTGCACCACAGAGGTCTGTGTGCTCGTCAGAGACCAAAGGAAAGAAAGACACGGCCACTCTCAGACCTGGGGAAGCCCCTCGGGGACCGGGCACCGTCCGAGCGGCCCGGAGCGGGGAGCAGTGTCCTGCCGACGAGGCTGGTCCACGTCCCCAGCTGCTGTGAGGGACGAGGCGGCAGAGGCCGCCAGCTGCCTCCCGCGCCGGGGTCTCAGGCCGGGGGCTTCAGGCACAGGCCGCGAAGCTGGGCCAGGACGTGCCCTTTCAATGTTTCCATCCTTGTCACCATGGAAACCCGCCAATCCGGGCCTTGACCATGGTGCCCTTTCAATATTTCCATCTGTGTCACCATGGAAACCCGCCAATCCGGGCCTGGAACATGGTGCCCTTTCAATGTTTCCATCTGTGTCACCATGGAAACCCGCGAATCCGGGCCTGGACCATGGTGCCCTTTCAATATTTCCATCTGTGTCACCATGGAAACCCGCCAATCCGGGCCTGGAACATGGTGCCCTTTCAATGTTTCCATCTGTGTCACCATGGAAACCCGCGAATCCGGGCCTGGAACATGGTGCCCTTTCAATGTTTCCATCTGTGTCACCATGGAAACCCGCGAATCCGGGCCTGGAACATGGTGCCCTTTCAATATTTCCATCTGTGTCACCATGGAAACCCGCGAATCTGGGCCTGGACCATGGTGCCCTTTCAATATTTCCATCTGTGTCACCATGGAAACCCGCGAATCTGGGCCTGGACCATGGTGCCCTTTCAATGTTTCCATCTGTGTCACCATGGAAACCTGTGAATCCGGGCCTGGGACATGCCCTTTCAATGTTTCCATCCTTGTCACCATGGAAACCCGCGAATCTGGGCCTGGGACATGGTGCCCTTTCAATGTTTCCATCTGTGTCACCATGGAAACCCGCGAATCGGGCCTGGGACATGGTGTCCTTTCAATGTTTCCATCTGTGTCACCATGGAAACCCGCGAATCTGGGCCTGGACCATGGTGCCCTTTCAGTGTTTCCATCTGTGTCACCATGGAAACCCGCCAATCCAGGCGGGGATGTGCCCTTTCAACGTTTCCATCTGTGTCACCATGGAAACCCGCAAATCGGGCCTGGACCATGGTGCCCTTTCAGTGTTTCCATCCGTGTCACCATGGAAACCTGTGAATCCGGGCCTGGAACATGGTGCCCTTTCAATGTTTCCATCCGTGTCACCATGGAAACCCGCCAATCCGGGCAGGGATGTGCCCTTTCAAGGTTTCCATCCGTGTCACCATGGAAACTCACAAATCTGGGCGGAGACATGGTGCCCTTTCAATGTTTCCATCCGTGTCACCGTGGAAACCTGCGGGTCTCTGCAGGAAGCCAAGCAGGTGACCTTTTCTTATCAGAGCCTTGAGTCCCCGAGGGAGGACAGCCGTGAGGAGACTCAGGCCACCGCAGGGGTCAGGCAGTGATCCTTCTAGAACAGGCGGCAGGTGCGCCGGCGGGCGGACCACGGGCAGACGAGAGTAGCAGAGTCTCAAGAAAGCTGCCTGTCTCCAACCAGCGGGGGACTCGGCCCTGCCGGGCGTGGCGTGGGGGGTCCCCGGAAACGAAGGCTCCTGGCTGCGGAAGACGGGGCACCTGGGAGCACGAGCGCGGCACCGTGTGTGGAGAGGCGAGTGACGGACGGTGGCTGCCTGGCTGGTCCGTGAAGCGTGTCCAATGCCGACCGCAGGTGACACCTTGGTGTTTTTAGAAGCTTTTCCAGTAAACTGGGCAGGGCGGGGGTGCTGATCATTTGGACGCTGAATCCACCCGCGGTGACCTGCAGGCGGGCCCGCCCTCCGGACACCTCCGTCGGCAACGTCTACCGTCCGCTTGAAACTGTCTCTCCGTCTTGTATGCGCTGCACAGCCGTGTCCCCGCCACCAGGGGCTGAATACGACATTGAGAACAAGGAGTGCAAAAAAGGGATCAATACAAAAAAGTAAACATGTCAGTTTTAATTGTCAAGATTATTCCAGGGCAAGAGTTTATTTCCAATCACTTCTAGGATTCACACGTGGCCCCGCCGGGACGCTCGTTCCAGTTTTCCTCCAATTTAGCACTCGCTCTTTCAGCCCCTGATGTGGCTGGCAGGGTCCAAGCAGCAAATCACTGTCACGTCCAAGGACTATCCAATGTTGGGGGTTGGCACCAGAGGAAGCGGTTTTGCTCCCCAGGTACAGAATCAAAGTGTGTTTTCAACCATGCACAGGCCTCCGACTCCTTCCAGTGTGATCTCCCTCCAGCCACCAGCTCAGGCGGGTCTGAGGCCACCAGGCCACGTGGGTGCGCCCCAGCCGCCGGCCGCGCGGGGCGAGTCACAAGGCCACGCGGACGCAGTGGTGCTTGAGCTTGCAGGGCAGCACCCCCTTGTTGAGCTGGTAGAAGTCGACGAGCTGGATCAGGTCGGAGAACTTGGTGTTCCCGTCGTCCAGGCTGAAGAACACCTGCCCCTCCTCCTCACACTAAGAGACACAAGACACTCCCAGGTTAGCGCCAGCACCGGCCCCCTCCCACCACACTGCCAGGCAACAGGCTCCCCGTTTCCAGGAAAATCTCTCGGGAAACCCTTTAAGCATCTCCCCCCGTGAGCGTGGAAATGCCCGACGTCGACTGCTCTGCAGTCTGGTTAGTTTCTAACTTGAAAGCTGCGTTAAGAATAGAACCAGCAGGAAAGAGGATTAGCAGGATGACATCGATACTCACAGGTAAGATCTGGAAATTTTTGATTTTCTGGTGGTGGCTCAGCGTGAGCACGTACGCCTTGGGGTTGCTCTGGCTGTCACGGACCAGGAAGAGCCTGGGAAGGGAAGGTGACTGACCGTCAACGTGAAAATCCAGACTCAGTGTGCACACCTGCCCGTGCGCGCACATGCACACGCACACACACACACACACACACACACGCTTCCCTTGGAGCCACGAGGCTGCGGGGCCTCAGCATCCGCTGGCCTCTGGTGCAGCAGCACCCGCATGCCCAGGCTGAGGTTTCGCACATCACGCCGAGAGGACCCAGGGCCCCCTGGAACCCAGGGCCCTGCGGCTCGGGGGAAGGGGGCGCGGCTGGAACACTGGGTCTGTGGGGTGAGGGCGCTCTCCAAGGTGATGGCCAAAGGCAGCCTGGCCAGATCTGGGCAGCGAGGGAGCAGCAGGGGTGGACAGACCCAGGTCAGCAGGGACCAGGAGTCTGCGATGAGGAAGAGGCTCCTCCTCAGAGCAGAAGGCGGGGCCAGGAACCAGCGAGGCCGCGCAGGGCCTGCTGGGGACGGGGCCACGTCCCATCACAGGCCAGGGCCCCCCACGGGCGGAGACGTCCACCCTGGACACCCCAAGAGACTCCGAGGATGACTCAGCAGCTCTCCTGTCTCAAATGCAACGCCAGACTCACTAGCCCGAGGCACATTCTAGAACTGGCTTCTGCTCAGAACCAGGGTCCATGGAGACAGAGGTGAACTGGGGAGCCGCGCTGGTGCAGGGGGGTCAGGGTGAGCACTGATGGCGGGGAGCATGCACATCGGATGAGGGCTGCACCCCGTTAGGCAGCGCGGCCGCTGCTTGGCAGGAACCCTGCGGGCGGGTGGGGTGCACGTGGGGGGCTGCAGCCCCTCCTGGGTGTGTTTCCTGCCCTCACTCTCCTCCCGGTGTGAGTGGAGGCCACCCGCCCGCTGCCCTGCCCTGTCCTGTCCTGCGGAGCTGACACCAGGGACAGAGTGCGCTCATCTAGCCCCAGGGCCCCCACCAGAGGGCGGCAAAGGGGGCCGCTGGCCTGGGCCGGGGCCAAGGCGAAGGTCCTCACTTCCCTGGGGTCCCGTCCCCGGGAGGCGGGCCTCAGCTTGCCGAGCACCTGGCAGGGCACTGGCCGCGGTGCCGCCCGGGACACTGGGGTCCCGCCCGGTGCAGCTCAGGGCTGGGAACAGGTCCTCACGGTTACCCCAGCCTCCGCCTGCCACTGAGCAGTCTATGCTGGGGGCCCTGGGAACCCCGCCCCCCCAAGAAACGCAAACCTTGTCGGCGAACAGGCTCAGAGTTAGGCCCCTCTCCCCCGCATGCCGGACCCCGAGGACAGGAAACACCGTTATGGCTGAGGGGCTGCTGTCCGGCTTGCACGGGGACTGTGCTGGGATCAAGTGGCAGCTGCACCGGCAGCTGGGGAACCACTTCAGCCACCCGAGGAGAGTCAGACCCTCCTGTACACGCGCAGGACAAACGCACGCCGCGTGCATCCGGGACCCAACAAGCAGACAGGAGCGAGCAAAACCAAAGGGAAGAGAGAGAAAGCAAGGGAGGAGGGAAGCGAGGAGGGAAGGTGGGGGCACGTCGAGCCATACCGAGGCCGTCAGGACCGTGGACAGGAGTCCGCGACGGCCAACGTGACCACGTGAGGAAACGTGCGTCACCAAAAAGCACGCGCAGAAGCCGGGCGCTTCCCGCCCGCCTGACGCCTGGGAGCCGTGGCGAGGTGCCCGCCGCCGAGGAAACGCTGGCAAGGCCTCTGCCTGCCACTCACGCCCCGCTTCTAAGGACTCGCCGGCGAAGACACCGGCACGAGCAGGAGGCGCGTGATGGAGCCCGGTGCCAGCGAGTGACCGCTGCCCGCGGTGGCGCACGCAGCCGCGCCGGCTCGGCTTTCGCAGCGGGCCAGGCGGGGCAGGACGGGCAGACAAGCATGTGTGCTCATGTTTAAAAGCGCACCCATCCACTCTCCCCAAAAAGCAAGAGGAGCCGAAGCACTGAAGAGCTGGGACCACGGAAGAGCTGGGAGGACGCGGGCGGCCGGAGGCCGGGCATTTGGGCGTTCCTGCGGACGAAAGGGACTGGCGTCCTCCGAGCGATGCGGGAATCTTGCCACGCCCGACGGGTAAAGCGCGTCAGAGTGGGGCGGGCCCACGCTCGAGCCCGGTCTTTGGCAGAGCACAGGGCTTCTTGTGGAGAAGAGGAACAAGGCCGCCAGGACTTGTTCAAATTCCCCCGGTTTGGGAAAATGTGCCCCGGAGCCTCCTGCACCCTGTCTCCTGTCCCTGCGGAGGTCACCATGCTCAGTGCCGGTCAGAGGGCTCGGGCGCCACGGAGGAAGGGGCCATGACCAGGGACGGCACATGCAGCGGCAAGAAGAATGCATTTTGGTTGAAATAAATCAAACGTAAGAACCGAAATCCACGCGTGAAAAAGCAGGGCCTCATTGGTCACTAGAAGGACGGTGGCACGCCACGTCAGTGTTCTGAAAACTGACAATTAAGTATCGAGGTGCATTTCCCAGGAGACCGAGCACATGACGAGGGAAAGGACTTCGCTAAGAAACGAAGGCGTAGTGGGGCCAAGGAGGACGAGTCTGTTCCCTTAATGAAACACTGACCCCGAACAGGCCGAAACCACGTGGTGAATGGGGGTGGGGCCCGGCCAGGGAGGGGCAGGCCCACGGCACCAGCCCTGCCCCACGCTGAGCGCACGGGGGGACCAGGCCCGGCGGAGGACAGAGCGCTCTCCTCGTGCCTGGGCCGCTCCCAGGAGCCCCGAGCTGCGCGTGCAGCGCTGGCTGTCCCCACCCGGCATGCCGTCGCGCCCCTGCCGCAGCCAGGGCCCCGCGGGACGAAGGCAAGGCCGGGCACGAGTGCCTGGGGGCGCCCACCCTCCTCAGGGGTACCTAAGAGACAGACACATGGGCGAAGTGCACTGGGGACCCTGATCCGAACCAACTGAATTTAAAGGACTTTTTTTTAAGCAATTGGGGAAATCTGAACGTGGATGGGATGTTACATATTTTTGGTTTGTTGTTGTTGAGGGTTTATTTTTATTTAAAAAGCCTTTCTCGTTACAAGTATTCAGCTGTCCCTTCCCGACCGCTTCCTTTTAAAGTGCGACTGACCCTGAGGGCCAGGAGAGGGCCCTTCTCCTTAGGGGTGCAGGCGGCTTCGCCCGGTTCCTCTAGAAGGTCCCCAAGGGGCGGGGGGCAGAGGCAGAAACAGGGTAAGGGGACAGCCAGCCAGCCAGCAGGCTTTGAAGCCGGGCACAGGAAAGGGGGCGCACGACCCCCTTCCCTCGTAGGCCAGGTTTTCAACGCCCACAGTGAGACTTGTAAGAGGCGAAGGGCAAGAGGATCGTTCTTCGAGTTCGACAGCCGCCCAGACCGTTGCGAGCGGACCCTGCGTGGCCAGCGGACCAGGACGTGGCCCAGGCGCCTCACCGCCGGGTCCGGAGCAGCCCCAGTGCGTCTCCGGTGCGGGCGGGTGAGGCGTGGGCGGCGAGCGCTGCAGGGACCGGCCACTGCAGGAGCTGCCCCATCAGCCCCAGCGCTGCCCCCACCCTGGCCAGTGCCCCCAGGGATGCTGAGTAGGTGCGGCCAGGCTCTGACCTCGGGGCGTTAGCCCTCTTGACCCTGAGGGCCCTGGGAGGACCACAATGTGGACGACGCCAGGAGATGTGCCCGGTGACCCCATCCGATGGCCACCGGCCAGCGTCAGCCACCGGAGGTGTGGAAGCCATCCCAGCCCCGGGGAGAGGAGCCACTCCCGGTGGGAACGGCCCGGGCGGCTGTGGGCGGGGCTGTCTGCGCTCGGTGCTGACGCCGGGCACACACGGTGCCCAGGGCCTTACTGATCGGAGGGGCTGGCCTGTCCCGGCCTGCTCCCGGCAGCACAGGCGGGCACGGTGACAGCACGCAGAGATGGCGACCCTCACTGCTGGACAGGCCTCCTGCAACCCACACGCCCTGAGCGGCCGCGTCTGCTCGTGAGGCTCTCCTTCTGCCCCGTCCGGAGCGAGGCCTGGGCGGACCCCGCCCACAGTGCACAGCCCTCGGCACCTGCCCGCACGCTTACCCGTCCACCAGCCCCTGCTGCTTGATGATCCTGTGCGACTCCTCCCTGGAGATCCTGCCGTGGAACCAGTGCTGGCTCTTGTGAATCACTGGGGAGGGGGAGGGAGGAGAGGGAGGGGGGAGAGAGGGAGAGTGGGTCCCGGCCCTGCGCAGGGCTGCCCCCAGCACAGCCATGTGGCTGGCGCGCCCCTTCCTGAGGCCAGCGGGCAACCTGGGTGGACGGTGTGGGGTGGGGGGGGAGCGGACACCCTGGGTGGACGGCGTGGGGGGGGCGCGGACACCCTGGGTGGACGGTGTGGGGTGGGCGGACACCCTGGGTGGAGGCGTGGGGGGGGCGCGGACACCCTGGGTGGAGGCGTGGGGTGAGGAGAGGGGAGCGGACACCCTGGGTGGAGGCGTGGGGGGGGCGCGGACACCCTGGGTGGACAGTGTGGGGTGGGGGGGGGCGGACACCCTGGGTGGAGGCGTGGGGTGGGGGGGGGCGGACACCCTGGGTGGACGGTGTGGGGGGGGGGCGGACACCCTGGGTGGAGGCGTGGGGTGGGGGGGGGGCGGACACCCTGGGTGGAGGCGTGGGGTGGGGGGGGCGGACACCCTGGGTGGACGGTGTGGGGGGGGGGCGGACACCCTGGGTGGAGGCGTGGGGTGGGGGGGGCGGACACCCTGGGTGGACGGTGTGGGGGGGGGGGCGGACACCCTGGGTGGAGGCGTGGGGTGAGGAGAGGGGAGCGGACACCCTGGGTGGAGGCGTGGGGGGCGGTGTTCCGTTGCGCACAGGCCCAC
The DNA here is from genome assembly GCF_951640355.1 of Cnephaeus nilssonii. NCBI lineage: Eukaryota > Metazoa > Chordata > Mammalia > Chiroptera > Vespertilionidae > Cnephaeus > Cnephaeus nilssonii. The sequence goes on from NC_137083.1 coordinate 1,618,964, forward strand.
GTACCGGTGTTGAGGGAGGAATGGGCGAGGGGGCTCTGGCTGCCGAGGGCGCTCATCCTGGTGCTGCGTCTCTGCAAGGGAAACGCCCCGTCAGCGCTGCCGGCAGACGGGCAGGGCCGCCCGCCCCGTCCACGCTGCTCAGGGCGTCCTGCCTGGGGCGGACGGGGCCTGGCCCGAGAGCCCGCCCGCGCCCTGTCTGCCCGCGGGGAACGAGGAGCTGCGGGCCCGGTGGGCCAGGCAGAGCCAGGACACGGAGCCGGAGCCGGCGTGCTCCTGACAGTCCCGGCCGGGGCAGCGGCTCGGTCCGTCTCCCACGGGAGACGTGTGGGGAGTTGGATGAACCTCAGCAGAAACCACAGGCCCCCCCGCCCCCGCCGTGGGGCCCTCGGCTGCCGCTCCGGGCTCAGGAGCGCCGTGGATTCAGAGCGGCAGATCTTGCTTCGGGCACCGTCTTCAGTCAGAACCGGGGAGCCGGTGCCGTTCTTCCGTCTGGAGAGCAGGGACGTGAAGGTGGTTCAAGGCCACGGAGCCGGTCGGTGGTGGAGCCACGAGGCGCGGGCTGTGGCCCGCAAACCCAGGCCCTGACAGCTCCTCCGCAGGGAGCGTGTGTGGGCCCCGACGCCCCTGCTCCGGTCCTGGTCCTTCCTGGCGTGCCCAGGGGACAGGAGGCGGGTGCTGCGGATGGGTAACCTCGATGCCACCCTCCCCCCAACTCCTTACCCCCTGGCCAACACCCACAGAGCCGCTGTCCGGGAGCAGCGCGAGCAGGGTCCCGCCGGGGAGGGGCTGTCGTACCCTTACCCTCCAGGCGTGCCCCTCCTCCAGGGCTGCACTCTCGGCCTCGTCGGGGTTGTCGATCACTCTTCCGGTCTGCCCGGAGAAGTCCATGGCCACGAGGGAGTTCTCGGAGACACTGCGCTGCAGGGGGGCGCGGGTCTTGAACACAGGAACTGCCGGGGCCCCGGGCGCTCGGCACGAAGCAGTCCCAGGCGCCGGGAAGGGCCGCGAGCACCCCTCCCGACTCCCAGAGGTGCGGGTGGGAACTCAGGGGCAGACAGGTGGCCCTTCAGCTCACATGGGTTTGGTCTCTCCCCAGACTAAGAAACGCCCCCTCCTGTGGGCAGGCGAGTGCAGGGACACAGGCCTCCGCTGGCGCGAAGGGACAGAGGTCCCAGGAAGGGACATGGGTCATGAGGACGCTGCAGCGGGAGCACGAGTGTGTCTGCACCTCTGGGAAGGCGGTGTGTCCCGAGAACCGGGGGACTCTCCTCTCTCCTCCACCAGCGAAGGACCCCGGGGCATGGGAGCCAAGGGGAGGGGGCAGCCCTCAGGGAGGCCGTGCCGCTCCTGCCCACCTGCCCGCTGGGCGGAGCAGCCACCTAAACGCCCGGGGCTGCGGGGCGGGACCGGGATGGCAGCAGCCCCTGGGACACGGGGTGCGGGGGACGGGCTGGCTTCTCTGGGACCACAGGCCTGAGCTGCGCCCCCCCCCCGCCCCCAACCCTGTCTGCATGAGCCATGGCGGCGGCTGTGTGTGAAGAGCTGAGGGACGGCCCTGGCTCTGAGGCGGCCGGTGCACTTACCACAGGCCCGGAGAGGGAGCTCAGGTAGGCCGCCTTTCTGTGGTGGGGGAGCCGGTAGTTCTGGTAGAGGGTCATTCCATACTACGGGCCAAAGCCAGAGTCAGTGCTGGCGCGGGTGGGGGGGGGACATGGAGCCCCTCGGAGCCCCGCACGCCCCGTTCACTTTGCTTTTCCCAAAACAGGTCACGCGTATGCAGACCACAAACATCACCCAAGTGTGGAGAACCCTCACCGTCTCCCCCACCTCTGCTCTCCCCAAACCTCTACCTTCTCCGTCCACTGGCGTCTACACCAGCGGTTCCCAGCGTGGGGCACACATCCCACGGGGGGCAATTGAACTTTTAAGGGGGGCAGTTCGAGAGTAAGTTCTTCACAGTGATTTTTTTTGGCATTTCTTATGGTTCCAGGGGCCTCATAAACAGTATGTAAATATATACTGTGACACATTTATGCATTTCAGCTATTGTATGTTTTGAAACTTTATTTGCTATTTTTCCAAATCACTTCATATTATTATTTTTTAAAACAAGTTCTTAGTGATGTCTCCCTCAGGACTTCCACTGTCCTTTCCTCCTCCTCTTTTTCTCTTTCATGGAGGCCGTGTTCTTTGGAAGCTTGTGTAGACCGAGCTCATGGCCTTTCAGGCTTCCTCCCCGTGAACAGGCGCTCGCCTTTGGAGTAACTAGGGTTATACGTCACGGGGGCACCGGGATTTTAGAGATGCTTAGTGGGGTGGGGCCAAAAGAAGGTTGGGGAGCACGGGGCTCCCTGTTACAGAAAACAGGGGTTTCCACACCCCTCCCTCCAGCTGCCTGCTCTGAGCACACTGCTCCGGGCGGCTCTTTGCTGAGGTTCCCTCTGTCTCCACAGGGGGACCCAGCGAGCTGCTGCTGCCTTTCGCTGCAGAGCGCTCCTGTGGCTGTGGATGGGCGCCCCGAAACTCTCCCCACCAGCCCTGACGGGCGTTTAGCTTTCAGAGTGGCCTGGGACGGCGCACACCCATCTCAGCACCACCTTTCCCAGGAAACAGTAAAATCATCACTTTGGCCCCCTCTGTCTGTCTCATCAGCGGCGAACATCACACGAGCCAAGGTTCTGGGGCAGAGGCACGGGAGCCGAGCGGGGCTCCCCTGTGCGTCTGAGGGGAGTCTGTGCCCACCCTCGGCTGCGCCCGCTTCTCCAGGTGGCTGCACCCCGAGGCTGTCCAGCTGGAAGCGGCAGCGGGGCTGGGGGTTCAGAGACAAGATTCCTGGACCACGCCCTGTGTTGGCGCCAGGTCAGCGAGCAACTTCCCTCCAGATCCCTGCTCAGCCAAGTTCCTCCTGATCAACTAACTCGCGCGGGCGGGCTTTGTGAATACAAGGGCCGGGAGACATGGGGGGTCCGAGGGGTGTTTGCTCAAGACGTTTGTGGGGATGGGAGGTGAGGGGGGTCCCCCACCCCAGGAGCCGTTTACTGAAGAGCCTGGGACTCGCTGTGGCCACTGCTGAGAAGCTGCTGTCTGGGGTGCGATCCCCAGGGGTCCTAGCCCATCAACTTCCTTTAGAACTTGCTGGCTGGCGGCACCCCCTGCCCTGGCCACCGCTCGGCTGTGCCGCGGAGTCCCGTGTGCCTGGGGACCCCGACTCTCGGGCAGCCGGGAGTCTGAGAGTTGGCCGAGAAAGCAATTCACCCTCCAGCGAGCTCCCTGTGCCCCAACTTCTGGTCCGTCTCTCTCTCCTCCCGTCCCTCTCCCCCAGACCCTGGCCCCTGGCCCTCTCCCTGCCCCTCGCCCTGGGCACGTGGTAGTGCCTAGAGGCACCCGAGTCGGCTCACCTGCCCGGGCCCGCACCCCCCGATGTGTGCAGGGCCCAGGCCGGCCGCCGGCTCTGCCCTCCCCCTGGGAAGCCTCTGGGAGAAGCTCCCAAAACCCCGTGGGCAAGAGGGGTGACGACCCCCGATAACGAGAACCCGGACGGAGCGGGGTCGGGCCGGTCTCGCGGGGACAGTACCTTGAGCAGCCGGAACGCGGTCATCCAGCAGATGCGGCCCTGCTCATCCTCCGCGCACAGCAGCCGCAGCTCCTTTGTCTCCTGCAGGACTTTGTTTGGCTTTTAAAGGAGGTAAAGGAAGACGTGGTGAGTGTCCCAGAGCCAATCAGAAGCCCGCCTCAGGCTCAGGCAGGACCGAGGCGACACTCACACACACAGATTGGCTGGGCGCCCCCCCAGGGGCCCCTCCGAACCACCACGCCTTCCCCGGGGCCTCTGAGCTCCTCAAGGACGGACACCTCGTAACACACAGGAAACCTTTTCACACGAATGAATCGACCCAGTGTGAGACCGTATTACTGGTTTTAGAAAAAAGCAGCAAGCGAGGAAGAATGCACCATTTGAATTCCAAAGTGGCCAGGGGACCCGCGCCGGCTGCAGGGCCCGCAGGGGCGGCCGTACCTTCAGGCAGAAGCCGAACTCCGTGGGGGTGTGGTACTGCTTCTTGCCGGAGATCACAGAGAAGACGCTGCAGTCCTCCAGGTCGGCCAGCAGCTGCAAGTGCCTGGGCTCCTGCGAGGGAGGAGGCAGCGGTCACCAGGACTGGCTGTTCCTGTCCTGGCCAGCAGAGGGCAGGCTGCGCACCTCCCGCAGACATTCCACCGGGCAGGGCCACGTGGAAGAGAATCCCTAAGTGAAAACCAGTCGCCCTGCCCCCACCAGAAGCCCCGCCCCATTCCTAGACAGAAGACAGTCAGAAGGTACTGGCCTCTGCCAAAGCAGAGCCCCACAACCAAACATCCAAAGTGCAAAGGGGGGCGGGGAGGGCGGGGACTCGGAGCCCGAAGGTCAAAGTTAAGAGCACAGGCTCCAAGGCAGGTCCCGTGCCACCTCCCTGTGTATCAGACTCCGCCGCGCCTGCAGCTCCCACCGCTCACCTCCTGCCCCGTCCTCCCTCCCAGCTCTGCCTCCAGCTCCGGGCACACAGGTCCCTAGGCTCAGCGTCTCCAAGGAGGGTGAGAGGAGGGTGAGGGGCCAGACGCCAGAGCCGGCGCTGGGAGTGACCTGCCCCCCCCCCCCCCCCCCCCCCCCGCTCCCTCAGCTCTGCTCGCAGAGGAGGGAGGCCCCCCACCATGCTCCTTCTCTCCGGCTCCCCCACCCCCCATTCCCCCCTCCCACACCCCTGGAGCAGCAGGAAATCGGGCTGATGCTTAGCACCCTCGCCTCCCTCTTCCTCCAGGCAAGAGCAGAGACCTCAGCTCTTAAGAGGTACATGCTTGGCCGAGGCCACTGGCCCGGCCCCCACTGCAGGGTGGACATGGGCGCGAGGAGAAGGGCCACCAGGAGGTGCCAGGACCCACGGAGACCCGAGCGAGGGAGGCCTGTGAGGCCACAGCTCGCCCTGGCAGCCGGCAGCTGCCTGCACCTCTCCTGCCCTCTTCCCAGTGGGGATACATGCAAAACGGCACTTATTCCTTCCAATATCTGTGACGGCCTGAGGCCCATCCTGCCTCAGGACGGAGCGAGTCCTCAGCATACAGCTGGCTGGGGCCCGAGGTGGGAGGGGTGCAGCCTGCAGGTTTTAGGTCTGTCTCAGCCAGTGCGCAGGGACCCAGGAGCTCCAAGGGGCCCAGGGAGCAGGCAGAGGGAGGCCCCGCCCACTCTGCACCTCCTGCCTGCCGGTGGCGTGGCCGGTGTGCCGGTGGGGTGGCCGGGGTGCCGGTGGCGTGGCCGGCGTGCCGGTGGGGTGGCCGGGGTGCCGGTGGCGTGGCCGGCGTGCCGGTGGGGTGGCCGGCGTGCCGGTGGCGTGGCCGGCGTGCCGGTGGCGTGGCCGGCGTGGCGAAGCTCACCTTGGAGGAGCCCTTGGTGGAGCAGTAGAGCCCGGACCTGCGCAGGCACAGGTACATCTTCTTCCAGGACCTCCTCCCCAGCTCCTTCACCTGCAGGAACCCTTGGATCTCGGGGCAGCTGCTGGTGTTCAGGAAATTCTGTCAAAGGGCAGGTGTGGAGAGTCAGGTGCTCGGATACGGTAACGGACGCGTCATCAGCCTCGTGACGTCCTGACATTCTCTGAATGACTAAAATACTCTTTCTAGGGGCCACACTGAGACTTTTCAAAGGATAAACGCCCTCTTCAAGTCTTCGCCATTCTGTGTGACTGGTGTGGACAGGCCAGCGTCAGCGGTTAAGTGGACTTAACTGCAGCTACAGCACAGGCCCCCACTTCCCGTGCTCTAGCCCCCACAGTGTCCGACCACCAGCACCCCACGCCAGCGCGGGCGAGGAAGTGCCTGCCTTCACTCCCGGGGAACCCCGTGCGCATCTGCACACCAGCTCTCCCCGGACGCCTGGGGGACGGCCCAGTGCCCAGCGAGCTCCTCCCGAGAGAGGCCCGAGCCTCTGCGGGCGAGGCCGGGAGGGACTGGACTGAGAGGGGACACGTGGACAGTTGGGATGCACCTGGGCCAACCCTCCTGGAGCCACTTCAGATCAGGCGATGAAAGCAGCCGTTAGCCTCTTGGCCGTGGCTGTGCGTGGGCCGTGACAAATAAAGGATGCGGGGCCACAGGGCCTGGGGAGAGGCCTGGACAGGGCTCCCAGGCTCCTCGGCTCCTCGCGGGGGCTGAGACGCCGGTGGTGACCAACCAGCAGAAAAAGAGGGCTAGGGGCTGGGTCCTGCCGGCTCCCCTCCACGGCTCCTCTTACCCTGGGTGGAGGCAGCAGCCGGGCTGCCTGCATGCCCAGGTCCCTGTCATGGACACGCTGCACATGCATTCAGGGGCAGCAGTGTTCCCTCCTCCGTTCCCGCCTTCCCTGGAGCAGCACGGCCTCCTGAGGCACGCTCCCTCCAGGGCAGGGGTGCGGACGCCCCGGTATCTAGGCCCACGCTTCACCCAGCAGGACCATTAGCCGAGCGTGCCAGGGGCTCTGCGATGGGCCGAGAGCCCGCGGCCTCCCCCTGCCCCTGCCCCCCTGGAGCCACAGCAGTGTCCTGCCACAGGGCTTCTCACTCCGGAGGAGCTGGCCTCCAGCGACTGCCCAGGTCAGCACGTACTTCTCTTTCTCTACACGCCATTAAGAACTGAGGCTGATCCGTGATTAGGAATGAAACTGCTCCCAGTTTTTGCGAGGCTGTGGCAGCTCCAGGGAGGACCCCGGTCCGGGACCCCGAGGCCCACGGGCCCTGTACCTGCAGGAGCTGGTTCTGGCCCCCGTTGGACTGCTGGCACCAGGTGACCATCTGGTCCGGGAAGAAGTTCTACAGGAGCGGGAAAACAGACACGCCGCAGGTTAGCGTGAGGCGGGGAAGAGCACGCTCACAGGTGTGCGGGGCTGGCCACCCCCACGGCGGCCACGTCCACCTGCACTGCGCATGGCCTCCTGTCCCCCGGGGCACGTGGGAGCGCCGGCTGCTCTGTGCCTGCCGGGCTGCACGTGAACGTGAGCTCACGTCTCAGTGGCACCGACGCAAGTCACGGCACGAGCCACGCCACCCCGGAAGCTCGGGCGGAGCGGTCAACACGCACAGCCTGTTTTGGGGTGCACCGAGTCTTACTTCTGCGTGAAGGGCAATGAAGCCACCGGAGCCAGAGAGGGCCCAGCCTCCTGCCCAGGTCCCCCTCTGCCTCGGGACCCGTGCAGAAGCACACTGCGCAGGCCCGAGGCCTGTCCTGGTATTTCACTGGACAAGCACTCCCCCCTCCTCCCCCCAAGAGAGAAAAGCCAGGACACACCCAGGAGACTAGTCAGCACGCCGGGACATCAACTTCCCTGCTCGCCCTCCCACAGATAAGCACAAGGTGACATCTGCTACTTTGGGGCGTAAGCTCTTATTCTGCTGAGTCTCGGACCGCTCTGCGCCCAGGCCAGAGCCTGCGCCCCTAATCCCCCTCCCTGTGGAGAAGGCACTGCCTCGGCCGGCCGCGCGGGCAGAGTCCCGCCTCGGCAGAGCGTGAGCACGGAGTGAAGGTGCTTCGTTACACAGCAGCCCGGGCCCACTACCCGCTGCCCCGAGTCCCAGCGACGCTCCGCTCCGCTCCTCTGAAATCCCAGTGCCGACGGCAGGGCCCCGAGTTCCACCCCGAGCTGAGGAGACAGGACTCACCGTGGGGTTCTTGAAGAACTCGTATTTGCCATAATTCTTCCTGAACAGAAATTTGCTTTCGCCGGCCATGGTGCTGTCCACCTGGGCCACCAGCTCGTGGTCTTCCAAGCAGCGCTCTGGGAGGAAAAGCGTCTCGTGTGAGAAGGGAGCGAGGACACACAGGACCTCAAAGGCAGCTTTGCACACAGCCACGCCATCTGGCCGGCTTTCCTGCCACGGACACGGCAAGCGAGCGAAGAAGAGGTGGACGGAGCTCCGTGCGCATCTCCCTCTAACGCTCTGCTGAGCGCAGGGGGCGGCGAGACATGAACAGGAAGGCTTCTCCCCACGCGGCGTCGACACCGAGCGAGGAAGAGAGTCACTCCCTCCCAGCAAAGGCTGCGCCTCAGGTCAGAGGTGCCGGCTCTTGCTGAGCACCGGCCACCACAGCTGGAGCCACGCACAGACAGCAGAGCACGGCCCTGGGTGTGTGTGGGGGAGAGGGCGGGGCACGGAGGAGCAGAGGGGTGCCCTCCCGGTCTGAGGCCTTCAGTGCCTACCCCAGGAGAGGGCCCGGGAGGGAGGAAGGGGACCCGTGGGGAGACAGGGAAGAGGCGAGGACACGGCGGTGTGTGGCTGCACGCGGAGCCGCAGGTGCTGCCCCTACCGATGCCCAGGTGAGGGTGGTACTCCACCAGGGTCCAGCTGTTGTCATCCACGCAGTGGCTGCGGTACACCAGCAGCTGGCACAGGTCCCGGGACTTCATGTCCACTGGAATCTCCACCACTTTGCATGTCCCGTCCTCACCAAAGATTTTAACATCCTGCAACAGACAGGGGCGCTCATAGATGAGTAACTGGGCATCTGCCTGTTTGTCTTGTTCTCACTTTTAAGGCTTTTATCATCCAAACTTCCGACGGGGGGAAGCTAACGCCGCGGAGCGCGCGTCTCTGTCCAGGAGCCGTTTCGGGGGCTGCAGCCCTGGAGCCACCGTGGCGTCCACCTGTCTCTGAAGAGACAGAGCAGGCCACCTAACAAAGCTAACTCTGTTCTTCAATGAGGTACAGAAAAGGAAAAGGAAACGTAAAGGTGGGTTTTTAAGAAATAAAAACGGAACAAAATAAAACAGAACAAGTAAGGCCCGAGGTGCTCCAACATATGTATAACTGTCCCCCGGCAGCTGGTCTGTAGAGCGTCGCCCGGCTCCTGTCCACCACCTCCCCCTGCCCCCTGCCCCCTGCCCCCCCTGCCCCCCCTGCCCCGACAGTCAGGAGCCCAACAGGGCATGCTCAATGTGCCCGGGACACTCAGGACAAGGCCGCGGCCAGGCCTGAGGGACACAGGGCTTCCCTGTGTGCCGTCTCAGGCAGCAGGATGCGTGTCGAGGCCGCCGGTGGCTGGGGCGAGGCCCTGCACAGAGCAGCCAATGGCAAAAGCAGACGCCGCCGCCGCAGCTTCACAGAGTCCCTGGCTCCTGTGGCTCCACTGCCCTCGCTGTCCGGGGCCCGGCACACCCACCCCTCCCTTCTCCCACTCGTGTCCACTACGGCTGAGGAAGACGTCGAGAACGATTAGTATCAGTACACTGAAACGTGAAACACTGAAAAGAAGGGTGTAGTAAAAACACAGTCACAAACGCTTTGGCCCCGTCCCCTGCAAAATGACGGGCAAGCCCCGTTTTCTGGTCACTGTCCAAAGCCATTCAAACGAAGGGCCCCCAGGCAAAGGGAAGCCAGGGAGGACTGGGAGGCTGGGAAATGTCCTCTGTCCAGCAGCACACCCTCAGCCTCTCGGGGGACGTGAGCTGCTGAAAAAAAAAATCTCACCCCAACAGCCTGGAAAAAGCCGTCAGAGGAACAAGATGGCATTTTCATACTTGCTGCCTCTTGAAAGGGAGTCTGTCCCTGGCCTCTCCCACCCGCCTGTGGGCTGGGCCCTCCCTGCGGACCCACCAATCCCGGCCGCGGGGAGCGGTGGGCAGGCTGTCTCCGGGCAGGCAGGGTGCTGCCCAGGCTCCTGGGCTTAGTCCTCTAGGTGGTAAATCAAGCCACCTGGGCAGCCAATCAGGTCCCTCCCTGGGCCTAGGCGCCCGCCCCCTGGCTCCCACTCCCTGGAGGCTGTGGCTGCCTGCAGAGGTGGAGGTGGCCGCTCCCAGAGAACCACTGAGCTCAGACCAAAAGGCGGGAGTGTGCTCGGGGTCCTGCCCTTGGCCAAGTCTCTTAGAGACGGGCGCCCCGCGCCTCGTGCCTCCGTGGCCGCTTCAGGTCCTGACGCACCGGCCGCGGCGCTGCCCTGTCACCTTTCTCCTGCTCCCCTGACCCCAGAGCACACGTTGCCTGGTGTTTACTTCTATTGAGGCCTCTGGCAGGAGAGGGCTGCGAGGGACCAGGGCCCCCTGTCCCCGCCCGCCCACAGCTCCTGGCCCGGAAGGAGTTAAGCTCACTCAGCCCTGAGCTCCGAGGGGGGAGGCTGTGGGCCTGGGGGCCACCCTCCAGGTGGGCCGGTCACCCCTGCTGCCTGCCACCTCTCAGCCACCCCCATCTCAGACACCCCGGGGGCCAAGGGGCTGGAGCAGGGCTGTGGGGCCGGCTTTCAGCTCACATCCATTTTTAAAGAAATTCACCCATCTTTTCCCAGAATTTACATTTCGCTCAGCGGAAGTTATACTTTTATAAAACATGTTACGTAGTCAAATACAGCTGACACGATGGACTCTATAAGAATAAAACTTAAATAAGGAAAATACCTCTTTGGTCTCTATGTAAAAACTTTTCTTAAAACTGCCTTCACATAAGAGAAAAACAAATTAAAAAATGCAAACAAGGTCCTATAATCCCTTATCGTATAATAATTAATGATATGCTAACTGTATTACAGGCCACGGCTTCTACGCACAGCATCTTTTCCAATACAAAACCAGTGTATTCCTAATTTTCCTTCCTTCCTAACTTCCTGAGAGACTCCCCTGTGATTACAATGAATGCTATTTTCTCTCCAAATTCAAGTAACGCTGGAGTGTGTTTTGCACCCAGGAGCCCGTTTAACTGGCCCTGGGGCTTTTTACCCCCCCCCCCCCCCACACACACACACACACACTCTCTCTCTCCTCCAGCTCTCTCCTGACCTCCTGCTGTGCCAGGCCACCCGCGGTCTATATATAGTCTGGGTATTAAAAGCTGAGACGTGCTTTGTCACAGGGCCACGTCCACCGATTCCCAGAGCAGGCCGGGCTGGGACCGCCTGGGGGCAGGGGAGCCGGCCTGCTGCAGTCCTGGGGCCGAGACAGACAAAGGGACGCATGGTCCAGCCACAGGCCTGGAACCCGTGCGCCCGCCCTGTCCCTGATGCAGGGCACGTCCCCACCCCCAGCAGGCCTGCTGACAGAAACCCAGAAGGCCACTGCACGTACCAGCAACTTCAAAGTGGGCATGGGGTGGGAGCTACGAGAGACGGGGTTTCTAACAAACACACGGACACAAAGGGAAACGCGACGGGCGCAGTCGGCCACGGGCCGCCACGCCTGTTGAAGCCGGAAGTTCTAGAGGGAGCATGTGCACCCAGCCACAGGGGCTCACTGTGGGAGCAGCTAGAGTGGGTCCAGGCTGCGGGGCCCCAGCCTGGGGAGGGCTGCCGGGAGCACGCTGCACCCCAGTGAGGCCTGCGCAGGGCGGCCCAGCAGGGCTCTCGGCAGGCCCAGGCCTCTGCCCGCCGCAGCTCAGCGAGCTGGGGGCAGATCTCGGCGTGGGCACACTTTCCCAGGGCTGACTTGTCCAGGGAGCAGAGACCCAGGTAATGTTGGGGGGAGGGGGGGAAGACGAGCAGGGCAGACTCCCAGTGCCAGCCCACCTCAGCTGCTGCCTGGCTGTGTGACCTCAGGCAGGTGACTGCCCAGCTGGGCCTCCATGCCCTGGGGCTGCTGGGAGAGCCAGCAATGACTGGGAAGCACAAAGCTCAGCGTGTGGGACCTGTGGAGGCTCCATGCTAACAGCCGCAGGAGCCTGGCTGAGTGGCCCCGCCGCTCTGTGCCTCAGTCTCCTTATCTGTAAAATGGGAACCTGTGAGTAACAGTGGCTCATGACGTCAGCCCGGCCTGGCTAAGGACAGCCACTGTTTCTGCCCCCTGGGGTGCACTCGAATGCAACGGGGAACACAGACGTGGGAACAAGGCAGGCACACGGGAGAGGCCCCGGGACCCCGGCAGCCGCTCGGCTCCGAGCTGCTCTGACTCTGAATTGGTTTGCAATTCTGAGAGCGCCAGCCCCTTGCCCGTAAGATGGAGCGGGAGCACGTCAGCGGGAAAAGCGGACCGGAACTCTGGCCTTTTCCCCACTGCAGTTACCCAGTGGCTAATGGCCTTTTCCAATAAAAGTGATATTAAATAGGGCGCATGACGTCACAGCAGAGCCTCGCTTCAGAGTCAGGTGGGGGTGGGTGAGTGCTTTCCGGCTCCCGCCTCCTGCTGGGCATGGCGCTGCTCCCTGGCGTGGAACCCTGAGCCCCAGGCGACGCCTGTCCCCCTGCCCAGGGCACTGGTGTTGCTTTCCAGACACTCCTCGTACAGAGTTAGAAGCAGATGGAGAGGCAGGAACTTGGTAACAATCAGGGCTGAAGGCCCATGATCTCCACAGCCCCGCACTGCATTCTGGGAAGCCTGTTTCCTTTTGTCTCGGGGTCCCCAACAGGTGGACTCTCGCTTCAGGCCCGACACGCCGAGCCTGTTGACCTCGGACCTCCGGGCTCTGGCCCAGGTCACCCGGCGAACACAGAAATGGGGCCCTTGGCTCCTCGCACCTAGCGCCACCCAGTCCCCGTGCGGATGGACAGCTCTGGACGGAGAGCCACCCTGTGCAGCCACCCTGTGCGCGGAGGGAGCCCGGGGAGGGGCCCTGGGAACTACTGCGCAGACGCCACAGAGCTGGGAGCTCCAGGCCAGCCCTCAGCTCTTCCTTTTCGTCACCTCCAAGTGAGGATGAGCCGGACCCGTCACTCGGAGCCTCTTGTAAAAACGGGGGGACGGATGCTTATGGAGGAGCCGACCTGGGACCTAGCAGCCGGGAGGGGACACGGGAGGGGGTCAGCGGGGGGAGGAGGCTGACTGCCAGGGGGTGGGGGCAGCTGAGGGAACTGGAAGAGCGTCAGCTGCGCCTGGCAGGTGGAGGGGAGGGGCCGTGGGGCTGCCAGGCCATGCCAGGGCCCAGCGTGCCCTGCAGGCAGCTGTCGCTGCCCCCCCCAGATGAGGTAAGGAAATCTGGGAGGCAGAATGGCTTGTCCGGTCCAGGAGAGGGACCCATGGGGGCCACAATCGGAACCCAGGGTGTCGGCTGCTGGCCCCTCGTCCCGCCAGCAAGATGTTCAGCTTGGGACTCGCCTTGGAGGCCCAAACGGGGCCGGCCTAGCACGTGTGCAGAAAAGTAAATTCACGTCACACCGGAGCAGAACCAGGCTTAGGCTAGCTGGTTTGGGTGAGAAAATGTTGTTCCACTGATGTTCCCAGCCTGCGCTACGTCAGCAGTGCTGCTGTGAGACGTGAGGCCTGAAACGGGAGCTGCTCGGCGTGCGCACGTGGCTCTGATCACAATCGCCATCCTGCCCAGCCTCCCGACTCCCACCGGCTCTGAAGGAGAAAAGTCTGCCTTTCCGACGCTTCCCCGCAGGCTCCGTGAGAACGAAAAGCAGGGAGTCTTTGCAAGTCCTTCCTAAAAAAGTTAAAGCCCTAAAAATAACCGACAGAGTACTTCTTGGAAGTCAGCCACGGCGTCAGAGTCCCTGGGCGGCTGCCCCGGAGCAACGGGGCTCACCACCAGGGCGGCGACAGGGCCCCAGCGTGGGAGGCCGCCGGCCTCCGCCTGCTCCTCCCCCCCAGGTGGGCTCGCTTGGAAGAACCAATTTTGATGGGTTCATCTGTATCTTTTAAGCTTCCCTAGGATGGACGTGTACGGCCTGCTACTGTGACAACAGCGGTTTCCATGAAGGTGTTCCCCAGACAACAAGAGCAGCACCTTGGAAACCTCCCTGGGGGCCGAGGGGAGGAGCGGGCCCCCCAACACCCCGTGGAGCTGAGTGCAGGGTGCGGCCGCCCCCCAGGCCTCAGCTTGCTCACAGGGGCACAAGTGCCACCCCAGCTAGTCTGCAAGGTGCTCTCAAGGGCTCCTAGTGGGGTCCCTGCCAAGCACGGGCAATGCCCTCTAAACGTGGGGTCCCCACCCCACGATCAGGGTCCCAGCCCACGGACCTTCCCAGTGGCACATGCGGCAGGAGGGGCCACAAGGGCGCCGCGTCGGCGTGGGCCCGCTTGCTAGGCGAGGCTGAGCTCACAGCCCCTCCGAGTGACCCAGGGCGAAGTGGGCGTGCGTGGGGCTCGCTGAGCCCCGCTTGTGGGCCCAGCGGGCAGGTCTCTGGGTGGGGCTGTCACAGCTGCTGCGGAGAGCTGGTCAGTGACCAGCCCCTGAAGGGGGGACAGGCCTGGCGAGTCCCCAGGGCTGGAGCTGGGGCTCTGGGTGCAGCTGCCTGGGCTCCCCAAGCCCGGGCTTCTCACGGGAGGGAGAGGCAGGCCCGCGGCGCCCCGGCGGTGGCCAAGGAGAAGAAACCGTCTTGGTTGCACCAACTCCTCAGAGTCAGTAACCAAACGTTCCATTTGCATATTGTAATCTCGAAAGCCAACAAAAATGGTTTATATTCTTTCTCTAGAAAATCATCCAGGGAAGCCACATGACTAGCTGTGGTGGCCAAAAAACAGAGGCAGAGTTTCAGAGTGACCCCTCCCTCCCTCCAAATTCCAGAGGAGAGGAGGGGGGGGGGCAGTCCATGCTGCAGCTGCAGCAGCTGCTCCCAGCAGGGCCACGTGTGCAGGCTGGCAGCCTGGAGGTGTGGAGGGAGGCCTGGGGCTGGGAGAGGGTAACGATGGGGAGCGAGGGGCCCCTGGGAGGGGATGCAGCACACACTGCCTGAGTCACCCCCTGGCCCTCGGACTCCGGGCCCCTCGGGGGGGGCGGGGCCTTGGGGGGTGAGGAAGTGGCAGCTGTCCACCCATCACTCACAGACACAGGCAGCAGGGGGAAGGCAGGAATGGGAGCCAGTTGGGGGGGCCGCGTAAAGAGGATTTTATGTTCTGAAACGGCAGGGACGTGCTGATGTGTCTCGGGCTGACCCTGGCTCTGGGACGGCCATCATGACCATTCCGGGACACAGCTGCTCTTGTCCTGCGGGAGCCCGAGCCCTGCTCTCCGGGATCCTGGCAGACACAGCCCTGTGACTCTGCGAGTGTCCAAACATGGGAAGAGCAGGCATGCAGCCCCCCACTCAGGGCCCCAGGGTCCCCTAGCACTCGGCTTCGGCTTCAATGAACCCCCGGTTCTGATGGTTCTGACCCCGAAGGCACAGGAAAGGCGGGGCGGGCACCCTTGGCAGGGGCTAAGAACAGAGGGCTGGGTGCTTGGCGTGAGGGCCGGGGGGGGGGGCACCGAGGAAGGAGGACAGTCTGGCTCCAGGATGGGCATGGAGGCCCCAACCGGGGGGTGAGGCAGGCGCACGGCCTCCACGCCGCCCTCGCTGGGAAATAACCTGTGCTTGGCAACCAAGGGTAGTTTTTCTCGCCAAAGACGGTCTGATGTCGAGGCCCATTCATTAAATCGTCTTCAAGCCTCAGGAGACCCAGTTTTGCTCGTTAGTAAATGCCGTCAAAGCCCCACGCAAGGCAATTAATTCACTTCCGGAAAATTAATTTTTAAAATTAAGCAGAGAGAGAAGAGCTGATTTGGAGCGAAGACAGTATTGATGCCCTATTAGTAACGGGGCTAAAACACGTGACTAACTGTGTTTACAAAACAGAGAGGGAAACTCGCTGCGACACGTCACCGTGCGGCTGCGCGGGACCTCTGGCTGGAAGGCCACCCGACCACGCGGCCCGAAGCGCCGTGACTTCAGAAACCTGGGGTCCCTGTGCGTCCCTCTCCAGCCCCTCCTCCTCCTCCTGTCCACCAGGCAGCTGGCCCGCTCACGCACATCTCCTGCTCCCTCCAAATGTGCCTGTCCCCGCCGTCGGGCACCAGGACCCGACTCTGCGCCTGGTGGGACAGCCCACACCACACACGGCCGTTTCTCTCCCACCGCGTCGTGTCTGTGAGACCCTGGCCCACTCCCCGTGTGCGGGACAGGCCTCCATGTGGGGAGGACCCTGGCTCCAGATCATGGAGCCCGGCTGCCCCGGCCTCTGTCTCCTGCCCAGATCTGATACCAGTGCACATCCTCCCCATGGCAGCCAACAGGGCCTCCCGTTTCCTGCAGCCACACGCAGCCCCAGCGCACATGCGCAGAGCCCCGACCGCCCTGGGAGGAAGCCCAAACCCCAGCGGCGCGGGGGCTGGGGGCGAGCTGCGGGGTCCGGCCGCTGCGTCACTTCCCCGGCTCCGGTGGCCCTTCCTGGGCCCCAGCGCATCTGTCAGGGAGAGACAGGCCCCGGAGAGGGGACCAGGCGGCTCCCTCGGGCTGTGTGTGCAAAGGGGCAGGACACCGACGTCCTCTTTCCCTCAGGCACGTGGCAAAGGAGGAGCCCAACCTCCCGGCCCATCACAGTCCCAGGCTGGGCAGGAACCCGATGCCGCCTGCCCACCACGACCCACGGCGCCACCCGCTCTTCACAAGATCAGGTCAGCACCCAGAGCGGGTAAAGAGCACCCGTCCCTCCAGGGAACGCTCCTTGCAGCTGGTCTCCGGGGGCCAGAGGAGTTTGGGCGACAGAAACACAGACACCAACACAACGTCCTCAGTCCCAGGAAAAGCAGCCGCGGCATTCCCGGGTTTCCCGGTTCTGCTGCGAGCTGGACAGCCGTGGGGGTGGAGAGCCGGATCATCTTTTCACGGCCTCGTTTTAGGATGAGTAACTTTGTCAACAGCCTCAGCGACCCATCCACAGACAGCTTGTCTAGACCCTTATTTGAAGCAGGAGGTCACCAGGGAGGCAGACGTCCCGAATGGACTTGAGGCATGTGACAGGGCCGCGGCCTGGCAGCTCTGGCTCCAGACGGGCCTTCCCTCACTCTGAGCGCTGATGGGGGACAGCGCGGCCCGTTCTGGAGGCGTGAGGTCAGAGTGGGGGCAGAGCTCGCGGCTGGCGAGCATCAGGAGAAACGCCTTCCTCGCAGCGCGCCTGCCCCTGCCTCGCACGGGACGGAGGGCTTTCGGGGAGCAGGGACTGGGGTGCATCAGCCTTCACGGCAAACGTGGAAAAGTACCGGGAGAGCAGAAGGGGGTGATTCTAGCAGAAAAGGCAAAGACACTTCCGAAACACTGTTGCTGAAAAGGAAGAACATCAGGGCCCAGTTAAAAGCAGAGGCTCTGGAGCCTGAGGTCAGGATGCACCCCAAATCTAACACTCACACTGGGTCACATCAACCCCACCATTCACACTGGGTCCCATCCAAGTTCCACTAAATTAGAGCTGGGCCTCAGTTTCCCTGCTACAGAGAGAGAACACTTATACCCACCTCTTAGGTTGTTGTGAGAAGCAAACATACGAACAAACAAAGAATAAGCCACTTAGAACAGGGCCTGGCACAGAGAACCCTCGGTGACCGTCAGATGCGCCCGAGGTCACGGTAGTTCTGTCACCCTTACTCCCGTCACCCCCCAACACACACACACAGGACGTCCCTGGGCCTCCCTCCGGGCCTGGGACCCACCCTGGCCCAGGCCCTGCCAATCAGGAGGGACGGAGCCGCCGGCCCACCCCTGACGAGCGATTACTGGTGCCTTGGCCTCGGGCACGTGACTGACGCTCTGTGCCTCGGCTTCCTCCCCGGGAGACGATGGCGCACGATTCGCACAGCACAGGCTACGTCAGCGGAGAAACTACTGGCTCGAGAGGGTGGCTGTCACCCTCTGGCCAAGTGGAAAGCCTTCCTGGAGCAGACACATTCCAGCCAGGACTGACCCATGGACGCCTTCCTGCTCACTGACACGGACGGGCCGGGGCCCGAGAGCCCAGCACGGAACCCCTCGCCGACCCACCATGACTGGGTCCCAGACCATGCGGTGGGTGAAATGGTTCAGAAAACTAAAACTCACTCTTCAGAAACAAACTGCTGTCATTTTAAAAGTCGCTTTTATGAGACTCCTTCTAAAACACAGATACATCGTTGACTTAATAAACGAGACGTTGGGCAACACGTTAAGAAGTCTCGCAAGGCAACACGTCTACCTCCAGAGGAGAAGAACCGAGAGAGAAGATCTCCCAGCGTCTCTCCCTCCTTCCCCCCGGAAGGGGCCCACTCACCGTCTTCGCCGGGGGCTGGGGCTGGCTCGGAAGCGGCAGCGGGCCCGGGCCCGAGCCGGAGCCGGAGCCGGAGCCGGAGCCGGAGCCGGAGCCGGAGCCGGAGCCTGCCGGGGGCGCAGAGGGGCTGTCCTTTTTGCCGAGCTCTGGGAACGGGTTGGGGATGGCCGGCAGCGACGAGGTTTTCAACTGCTGGTCTTCCTCCTGCAGGCGCCTGGGAGGAGAGACGACCACTGGTTAAAAGCTGCCGCCCGACACGACCCGGCAGTCCCACTCCTGGGCAAACACGCAAGACACAGAGGCCCTCGGGCAGGTGAGTAAATACGGGGTGGTCACAACAGGACTATTCACAACAGTCAGAGGAAGCAGCAACCGCGTGTCCATCGACGCATGAACGGGTGGCAAAACGGGGCCCGTCCACAAAAAGGGGGAATTACTCAGTCTTGAAAAGGGACAACATTCTGACACATGCTATGACATGGATGAGCCTTGAGGACACTTTGCTAATTGAAAGAAGCCAGTCACAAAAAGACGAACCCTACACGAGCTCACTCCTCAGCAAACTCAGAGACAGGAAGTGGAAAGTGGGTGCTGGGGCCTGGGGAGGCCAGATGGGGCACTCATGTTGCATGGGGACAGTTTTAATTTTGCAAGATGACCAAGTTCTGGAGATTGGCTGAATGACAATGTGAAGATATGTAACGCTGGAACTGTACCCTTAAAAATGGTCCAGATGGTAGCGTTTATGTCATGTGTATTTTGCCACAATTAAACGTTTTGAAAAAGCTACCATCTCAGACTCAAAGGGGAAAGATTCCCCGACTCGGGTGAGAAGCACTGGGCGCACGCCCATCGCAGACGATGCCTTCAGCACTTCTGTTCCAGGAAGACCTGCCAGGCGGAGAGGTTTTGTGAATAAGGGCATTTTCACGAGCACAACTCCTTTCCGATGACCTTGAATGAGCACTTCTCTGACCCGATGCAAATACTCGAACAGACTTCCTGCATCCTCCTCTGAAGGCTGGGTTGCACAAAGAGGCTGCTGATACTGAGCTAATTGGAAAGAAATGCTGCACGCGGCTGTCCACCCCGCAGCACAAAAGCCCGGGCCTGTGCCATCCCAGGAATGCCCTGCTGCACCCACTCGCACCACCGGGAGCCACTTCCTAATCGCGCAGCACCGCCCTCTCCTTGGCATCTCTCCAGAGCTCCCTCCTCCCAGGAACACAAACCTCACTTGTCATACAACCAAGCAAAACATACACAGATGATGAATCAGATGTAATTAGGAAAACAGCAGAAAAACCAAGTTCAAAGTGAAAGCGAAAACAGTGCGAAGTGCCCTGTGTTTCCTCTACCCGGGGATCCTGCTGGCAGCTGCCGCCCACAGGCACAGGGCTCTGCTGGGAGGGGCCCCCTGTCTGTCCCAGGGCTGCACTGTGGGCGCAGCCCGGTCCCTGTCCCTGTCCCTGTCCCTGTCCCTGTCCCTGCTGGGCGCTCCCGCTCCTCCCGGCACAGACCGCGAGGGGGAACGCTCCTGGAGACTGCCTTCGCGTCACTCCCTCACTAATTGCACAATTTGGCTAAAGGAATGGTCCACTCGCTTTCTTGGGGGGTGCGCCAGGTCAGACCCCGACACGGGGACCTTTCACGGATGCTCCGGGCTCTGCAGCCACGTGGGATGCCCACATCCAACGCGCGTGCTGCCACGGCACCGGGGAGCCCAGCGCCTGGAAGATGTGACAGCCTCTCGCCGACACCCTGCCAGCGGGTTCATTTCCCTGCGAACCAGCATCGCTCGCCCTG
The DNA here is from genome assembly GCF_951640355.1 of Cnephaeus nilssonii. Classification (NCBI taxonomy): domain Eukaryota; kingdom Metazoa; phylum Chordata; class Mammalia; order Chiroptera; family Vespertilionidae; genus Cnephaeus; species Cnephaeus nilssonii. The sequence goes on from NC_137083.1 coordinate 1,638,675, forward strand.
GAACAGCTTCCGCCTGGGCACACGCCTCGCTGTCTGTCATGTGTCCCTGGCCCAGACACGCCCACCTGCGGTGTCTTCCTGCCCAGACCTGGAGCCAGGGGCCCAAAACGTGACTGAATGTTTTGACTCCGAGTAGGAGATGCTGACGTTCTAACGCTCCAGTTGTTCACAAAACCTCCTCTTTAGTAGGCTTTCCTGAGCATTTAAAAAATCCTGTGTGTTTTAAGGCAGTAAAAATACTGTGTGTGATATTTTAAAGATGGATTGATGTGGCCATTCATCTGTGCAAACCCACAGCACGTCCACCACCAGCAGGGAACCCTGATGGGTAAGAGGGACTTTGGGTGATGATGACGTGTTAAGGCAGATTCATCGATTATAACAAATATTAACAATACCTCTGGTGGGGATGTTGACGATGGGGGAGGGGAGTGTACAGGAAATCTCTGTATCTTCCTCTGAATTTTGCTAGGAACCTAAAACTGAATTTAAAAATAAAATCTTAAAAAACAAACAAACAAACAAAACATTATCCTCAATGAAAAAGGCTGGATACATAAGGTCCCATGTTATAGGGTTCCACATGTGTGGAATGTCCAGACTAGAAGACCCCACAGCAATGCTGCAGAGGGCGCGGGCGGGGCTGTGAGCGCGGATGGGACGCTGCTGACGGGAGGACTTCCTGTGAGGACAGAAATGTCCCGGAGCCAGAGCGAGGTCCCTGGACACGCTGGGAGTGTACTGAATGTCCCTGAATTGTGAGCTTCAAAGTGGTTCCTTCCATGTTATGTGAGTTTCACCTCCATCAATGATGTTTACAAGTTGACTTTACAGCAGGTCACAAATATTGTCCAAAGCTGAGCTAAGGGCCATCACGAAGGCTGAGAGACCCAGGGTGGGAGGTGCAGAGAGGACAGCCCTCCCCCGCTACAGGAGGCCCGTGGGGACCAAGCAGACAAGCGGGGGCCGCGGGGACGGAGCAGACACCGGGTGAGGTGTCCTGGAGATGGAGCGGACACTCGGGGGGGGGGGGGAGGGGGCGGGGCGTGAAGACCAAGCAGACAAACTGGGGGGCCGTGGGGACGGAGCAGACACTGGGGGGATGGAGAGGGCGGGCAGACAGAGCAGACAGGCGGGGTCCCACACGCGCCCTCTGCTCCCCCGCAGCCCACTCCTCCCTCAGGGCCCGGTCGCCTGGGCCCTGGGGGGAAGCCCTCCACCCCTCCACAGCGCTGGGGTGACAACCTCCTGGAGCGAGGCAGCGAGGACCCTGATCTGGGCCCGGGACCCAGCCCGCTGCTCGCTGCGCCTCCGCCGCTCAGGGCCCGTGGCCTGGGTTTGCATCCGGGCTCCCCACGCGCCACCGAGGGCCGAGTCACATCCCGGGCCTTGGTTTCCTCACCTGGGCTCTGAGGGCCACCACGCCACTCACCTCACAGACCTGTAGAGACCTACACCCCTGAGAAACGGGGACCCCACACTTACACCCCGGAAGTGACCTGCACGCACCAGAACCGGAAACGGAAACGCAGGGCATGCAAAGGAAGCACAAAGCACGCAAAGCAGCGGCAGGCACCGAAGTGGGGGCACGCACAGGAGGCAGAGGTATGCACAGGAAGTGCTCGGCACTGTACCGGAAGCGCACACACACACTCGGGGGGGGGGGGGCGGGCACGTACAGGAAATGCAGGGCACACACAGGAAGCATAGGCACCCCTGGAAGCGCAGGGGACGCACAGGAGGCTCTGAGCACGCACAGGAAGTGTGCCGGCAGCGTGCCGGAAGCAGGCAGCCAAGGTGGGGGCACGGACAGGAAGCGCGGGGCACGCACAGGAAGTGCTCGGCACTGTACCGAAGCCCACGCACACAGGGGGAGGCACCTGCAGGAAGTGCAGGGCACGCACAGGAAGCGTTCGGGTGACTCTCTCACAAAAGGAAGGTTTGGGATCTCATACCCGTTACCCCAACTTTTCAGTGGGCAACACAGTCCTGCTGACTCGGGCTCTGCCGCACACCGTGTCCCTAGGGCGCTCTCATCATGCAGGCTGGGGCCCTGTGCCCGTGGCCGCCCTCCCCCCGCTGCCGCTATGCCGGGCTCTTTAGGTTCCGCCTACAAGTGGAGTCATGCAGGGTCTGCCCGGGTGAAGGCTCATTCACTGGGCCCTGGCCCTGCTGCCTGTGCGAGGAGGAATGGCAAAGGAGACCTGGTGTGTACCTACAGCGGACTGTCCTCCACCTGGACAGAGGAAGGGCGTCCTGCCACCGGGGAGCAGCGCCACGGCTCGCCCAGTCTCTCCCCCGTTCCTGGACTCACCCACCTCAGAGACCTACCGTCCTCCGCAAGGACTCTCCTCCGGGCCCCTCCCTCCAGCCCAGTATTTCCAGAGGCTCCTCCACTCACTCCCGGGGAAATTCGTCACATGTCTGAGGTGGCACCATTCTGGCAAGCGCCGGGGGGATGCCACTGCGCCTGGTCCTGGACCCTGCTCTGGGCAGCGAGGCCTTGGATACCTCCATTGACTGCCCGGCCACTTCATTCTTCCCAGAGCATTCTCCTCTGACGACTTCCTTGACATCCTCCCACCTCGCCCCGTGCCCGGCTCAGAGCAGGTGCTCAATGTGTCATCTAAGCTGAACCAGGTGCCAAGCCCTGCCCAGTGCAGTCCTGCTACAGGGGGAAGAGGCTTGTGTATGCCCCTGGGTCTCACCAGGCCACCCCCATCACCCCCATCTCCACGTAACCAGCAGAGAGCAGCAGCTCTGACCCCACGCGACCCCCACGAGGCCCGGGCTCCCACCTGACAGCCAGGATGTGCATGGGCTGGGAGCGCTGCACCTTCTGCTGTGCAGACGCCTGAGGCTCCGCCGCGGGCCTTGCTCCTGAAGGTGGCGGCTGGCCACGGGTGTGCTGGCCGTTCTGGCGCAGGGGCACCGTCTCGGACTGCATGTTACCAGATGGGCACAGACTCTCCAAGGATGTATTCATATCATTCACCAGACCGTCAAGGTCAGGCTCATTCTCTGGGCATTGAAAAGGCAAAGTGGAGAAGAAACGTTAGTAGCAGTGAGGGGTCACGCCCAAACGTGCCCCTTCGTGACCGGGTTCCAAGCATGGAAAACGATCACTTGAGGACACAGTAACAAAGCTGAGAAGTACACGTTTCAGTGAGGATTGATGCCTATGGCGTTTATTAACACTGGTATTCCAGAGCCAATTCAGTGATCATAGTCCAACTTCCTGTCCACCTGCCGCACCGGAGACGCCTTTCATCTGCTCAGCGCGCATACCCGTCGGGGTGGGCGGGCCACACTCAGCCTAGTCGCCCAGCATGACCCTATGACCCTGGCCTCTGGGCCCACCACCCTGGTCCCGCCGGCCAGATCACAGGTGGACACGCAGCCCTAAGGAGGCCAGTCAGGACTCCCCCGTCCCTGAGAACCAAGCCGTCAGACAGGACAGCAGCACCCACGATGACACGAGCCCCGGCCCACGAGAGCCACCGAGAGGGCTCCCTGGTGGTCAGAGCCACGGCAGACAGGCTCACTGTGTGCCCTCGACACGGCCCGAGAGCCACAAGCCTTCTCGGGAGAGAGCCGGTGGCTGACGCAGAGAGAGAAGCAAGGATGGCGCACACAACTCCCCTGCGGGTGACGGAGAACGCCCGACGGAGATGTGCCCGTGGAGACCCGGGGGCGTCCTTTAGGTGCCAACTCGGCTGGAACACGAACCAGGACACGGGTCAAAGGCACCGGCCCCGGCAGTGCTGCAAGGCCGCGTTTCAGTGTGTCGGCACCGAGTCCGTCGACGGAGGGAAGCCGACGGCCTCCGCCCTGTGCGTGGGCCTCCTCTCATCAGCGGAAGGCCTCAGAGACAAGGCTGACGTCCCCTCAGCACGAGGGACTTCTGCCTCCTGACTTCCCTGCCCCTCCTTCCCGGGTCTCCAGGCTGCCGGCCCGTCCCACAGCTTTTGGATTTGCAACTCCACAGCCATGTGAGCCAATTCCTTAAATACGCCCCCCTGCCCCCCACCCACGCACACACATGTACCACTGTGTATGTGGTACGTGTGTGTGACAAATGCACACCCCATTGGTTCCGTCTCTCTGCAGAACCTGGCTAATCCATGGTGAGGGAGGTGACCCAGCACACTCAGAGCTGGAGGAAATGGAGGAAAGGGCCGGGAGGGGAGGGAGCTGGGTCTGGGATGGGAGTCGGGCTCGGGCAGCTGTGCGTGCCCGGCTGCTCCTGCTGGCGGCTCTGTCCAACATTCCGGCGGCCGTGGGATAACTGTGCTCCAGCCGGAGTCCGTTTCGCTCACTGTAACCCAATACGCTGTAACAACACGGACCCCGTTTTTCTGTGTTTCCCAGATCTGTCACTTTTTAACAACTCGGTAAATAACAGCTGAGGGTGACTCCGAGGCAGCACATTGCTGGTCACGTATTCGCTCTCATTTGCTCCCCTAACGGCCCCATGTGACACCCACTTAACAAACAAGGGGCCCAGAGCTCATGACAGCAAGACCCTCAACCTCCCAACGGCGACTGCTCCGCACTGGCGGGTCCGAGAGCGGAGGGGTCACGTGCTGGGGCGGCTGACCCAGCCCTGGCCCAGGGCCCCCGGTTTCTGTTTTCCCACCAGGGTGAACAAAGGCACCTGGGGGGGGGGGGCATGAGCAGCGGTGAGTGATTATCTGCTCCGCCGCAGAGCCCGGCGCACAGCAAACACTCGAGCACGGTGTTTATTAGCCCTCGCCCATCCGTTCCTCAGAGCGCAATCTGAAGGTGACTGCTAACCTGGCGCCCCGGCCGCCCGCGGAGCAGGCCCGCAGGAGCCGAGCAGCCTGCCAAGATCACACGAGCGCTGAGGAGCAGACCCGGGACTGGAAAACGAGTTTGGCAGCTCCCAACTGGAGCTCCCCAGGTGCGTGCTCAATGAATGAGCTCACAGAACTCTCCAGAACCCTGGGCCCTCCTGTCTCCTGCTCCCAGCACAGAAGTCTCAGGTGCAAGGGCACAGTGAGGCAGGACAAAACGCACAGGCCCCGAGGAGGACGGACAGAGGGACGGGAGGGGGCTGGCAGCACGGACAGCGGGAGGCCTGGCCGGTGCAGGGGCTGCTGACACCGAGCACAGAGGCCGCGTGCCCGTGCTGTGAGGAGGGGCCACCCCCGCCCCACGCACACACATGTACCGGGGGCCGGAGCTCTGGGCTGCGAGGGGGGAGGGAGGTGGGACAGGACCCAGAGTCGGACTCGGGGAAACCAGCTCGTGGGCCCAGCATTCCCGGGCCCGTGAGGGGAGACGGCGGCGCTGCTGTAGGTCAGGTTATGAGCAGTCAAATATTAATCCCGTGGCCAGATATTAAGAGGACAAAAGTGCTGAATTAATAATTAATAATTACCACAGCATTAATATTTAATGCATCACACGGGAGGACACCCACGTCGGTGGGCAGAGCTCTGCCCTGAGTCCTGGGGGCGGGGCGGGCGGGAGGGGAGGGTAAGTGGGGAAGAGGGGTTGACAGAAACCCAGGACCACACGGTCCCCTTGTCCCCGCAGGCGTGTGTGTGTGTGTGTGTGTGTGTGTGTGTGTGTGGCCCCAGATGAGCTGTCATCCGTAAACCAAGGAAGCAACTCGTGGCTGACGGCTGAGCCCCGAGAGCCAGCCGCAAACGGGACCCAACGCCTTGCATAGGTATTGAGACCTCGGAGGGGGGGTTCCTCTTACGAGGAAAGGTACAAGTTATACTGAAGTCTGCAGGTCAGGGGCTCCCGGAGAGGTCTGGAAGGTAAAGCCAACTCATGTCCTCCACTCACTTTCAGCCGATGAGCCAGCCGTACGGGAGCTCCGTCACCCCCCTCAGGCCCTGAGCCCGGACTCCCACTGCGGACGACTGGAGGTTTCTACCTTAACAGGCCTCTTCGGCACCGGTGAGGAGGGCACAGCTCACCGTCATCAGGGAGTGACTTCTGTGTGCACCCGGCGGCACGCCACGGCCACGCCACCCCTGCTTACACACAGGAGAAAGCCCGCCGGACATGGACACAAAGCCGTTTTCATCACTGTCGCCGGCCCGGGCGGGGGGGGGGGCAGGAGGGGAGGGGTCAGACAGGAAGACGGTGCTGGCTGACCGACTTCTTCCAAGAAAAAAAGCCTGAGCGCCCGGGGCTGCACCCACCACGTGCGAGGCCCTGTCTCCCGTCCTCCCCCTCTGCTCCCTCTCGGCCAAGCGGGCCACTCCCCGGCCACCCCCTCTGCCCCGGGCTTCCCAGAGCTCGGAGTAACGCTGACATGGTTCAAAGTAAATATCAAAAAAGTGAGCTCCCGCCAGAGCGGGAACACAGCACAGGTGCGCACGCAGCGAGCGCCGCGGCCCCCTCCGCAGCGGCTCACGGACGGCTGTCCCCTCAGCTGAGCGGGCAGCGCGGGCCCGGCCAGGCACCGCACCGCGCACTTCGCGGGCGGTCAGCGGCGCAACTCAAACCCACCGCCGTGTTGGCGTGTTTCACACGCGCCTCTGTTTGGCTCCTTAGAGCAAAAATAAACCGTTTCAAAGAATCTAAAACACCCTTTCAAAAGCCCTGTGGGCCCATGAGCCTTATGTTCTGAGATGATAAAAGCACGCGTGATTCTCTGGTTTTACTTAAACTGTTACGTTCTGTGGGGGACTGGTAGTGGAATAGTCCAAACGGGGACCTTAAAGCATCGATTCCAAAGCCCGTACGTCTCCGTCCTCTTTAAGCTGCTCCCGCGCTCAGGTATTCCCACGTGGCGTTCACTCCTGCAGACCTCCCACGGGCTCACGCTCCGCGGGCTGATCCGTGGGCCGCGAGGGTGTGTCTCACGTGGTGGCCCCGCACGAGCCCATGAGGATCGATAATCACTCACATTTGATTGGGAGAATCAAATAATCGGGCGTTACGTGAACGCCAAGTGTCTGTTCGCCGCTAGCCCGACGCCCAAACGCTCGCTGTGAGAAGGCGCCTCGGGCAGGAACGCGGGAGGGGAAGGGAAGGCGGTTTTATGACCCTCTCTCCCTGCACACACGTTTCTCAGGGTGTATGGACCGCACAAATATAGGTCACACCACACGGTGGTGAGTGGAGTTATTCATAGCTCCCTCCTTCCTGGAATAGGCCGACCTAAAACGGGCTGTCGACTTTTGTCCCAAATATCTGACTGAGCAGCTCATCTGACCTCAGCTCCCAAGTGCACCGCGCCTCCCTGTCCTCAGCACACCGAGGCCGCCGGCCCTCCGAGGGACGGACAGGCAGCGAAAATAGCCCGGGGCTGGCTCATGAGCTATCCTGGGCGTCTTCACCGACGGACGGAGCCGGGCCGAGGCCTGCCTCACCCCGCACGACACCTGCCGAGCCTGCAGCCCTGCCCAGGGCCCGCTCTCACTAGACAGCAGCGCTGACACCCCCCGGGGCCACTGCGCCCCACGCGGCTGGCCCCCGGGGCAGGGCTCCCTGCGTGGTGTGTCCAGGACACACGGGGGCCGTGCGCCTGCAGGGACCCTCCCGGCGACTCTCCCGGGCAGTGTCTCCGCGTCGTCCCAGCTTCTGTCCCGGGCACGCTCACTGGGGAGGCGGGCGGGTGAGCTTGCAGACACAGCTAACCCCCCGGGGACAGGTAAGCAGACGCGCCCCCGAGGAGGAGGAACTAGAAAATAACATCTGTGTAACCTCCCTCCATGGCGCCGGCCCCTGGACCTGGCTGCTTCCTCGTCGTATTCGGCCCGCGGCTGTTCCTGAAACAACGCAGCCATTCCGCCAACGTGAAAGGAGCCTCCGTCACTCGGGCCCGCTCCTCGCCCCCCGCCTGGGTTTATGGGCACGAGAGCCCCCGGGAAGCCATGGGATGGGGGCAGGCTGCTCAGGGCACCAACCCCAGGGCAGGGGAGCTTTCAGGCCCCCCCTCCTGGCCTCCTGGGGAGATGGGCTGGGGGTCGACTTTAATCACCAGCGGAGACGATTTCCTCTATGGCGTCTATGCGGCGAATTTCCATAGAACCCTCCAAAATGGGGTTCAGCTCTAGCCAGTTTGCTCAGTGGTTAGAGCGTCAGCCCTCAGACCGGAAGGGTCAAGGGCACGTACCCTGGTTGCAAGCTCGATACCCGGCCCGGGTCGGGGCAAATGCGGGAGGCAGCCCATCGATGTGTGTCTCTCACACCGATGTTTCCCTCCGTCTTTCCCTCTCCCTGAACAATCAATGGGAAGATACCCTCGGGAGGCCCTGGCCGGTTTGATTCAGTGGCTCAGGCGTCGCCCCTGGACCGAAGGGTCGCAGGCTTGATTCCTGGGCAGGGCGCGTACCCCAGCTACAGGCTCAATCCCTGGCCCGGGATCGGGCGCGTGCGGGAGGCAAGCAACCCATGTGTCTCCCATGGATGTTTCTCTCTCTCTGTCTGTCCCTCTCCCTCTCACACTCTCTGTAAAAGTTAATGGAGAAATATCCTTGGGTGAGAATTAAAAAATAAGTACTAAAATGCCTTTGGTTTTTAAAAGAAGAACGGGGTTCAGTGAGCTTCTGGGTTGGGGGACAGTGTCCCAGGCTGGAAGCTGGCACCCTCAGATAGCGCCCAACTCCATGCCCCTCCCTCCCTGCGCGGCCCCTCCCCCTGCTGTCCGGGACTCCCACCCGTTCCTAACACACTGCTGACCGAGGGAGCATGTTCCTGAGTGGAACATGGGGGCTGACCCAGCAGATGACGGAACCAGGCCTGGGTCATGCCAGAGCTCAAAGGAACCGTGGGACACCCAGCCGGTGGGGGGCGGGGGGCGGTGGTTGCTGAGCAGGGGGGCCCCCACCCCCACGTCTGGGGGACAGAGGACTCGACGCGTGTAAAGAAAGGGGGACTTTTCTGTATGGCGCTGTACCCGGGGATTCCTGAACGCATGCGCGAATGCCAAAGCTCTTACACGGCTCCATCCGGACACGCACGGCGCGTCCAGCCTGCACAAGTATTTTCAGCCGGGATCATGTTCGGCCGGCGAGCTATTTTTGTTGACCTCTAAGCAAGTAAAACCTTGTGCAAATATAACTCCGCAGTCAACTGAAATGCCTTTGTGGCACACAATTAATCTTCCACGCTCACGAACCCCCATCACAGGGCCTCCGTCTTTCCCATGGAGAGCTGCTTGGACATAAAGAAGCAACGAAAACGCGGTGGCTTCGTAGGCGATGATTACCATCTTTAATCGCGAGACCAAGAAAGTAAGAGTGAACTGGGCATTTCTTTCTTTGAGCCACTTTTAAAAAGTAAAAATAGGTTTTTACCTATCCCCCGCCTCCACTCGCCCCACAAAAAAAAACTAAAAGCTAGGACTCAAAGAGCTATCTGTAAGCCCATGTTCACAGTGGCATGATTCACAATTCATATAGCATAACCGCCACGGGGCGAGAGCGGCCTCCTGTCCACCGAGGGGTGAAGCCAAACACGGCCCGTCCGTGCAATGGAACATTACTCATTTTTTGTTGTTGTTGTTACTCCTCACCCGAGGATATTTTTCCATTGATTTTTAGAAAGAGTGGGAGGGAGCGGGGAGAGGGGAGGAGAGAGAAAGAGAGACATTGATGTGAGAGGGACACATGGATAGGTGGCCTCCCTCGCGCACCCCGACTGGGGCCGAGGATCAAACCTACAGCCCGGGCACGTGCCCGCGCGTTCCTCTCTTCTGCTGGGTGTTCGGTCTGCGCGGCCCGTGCACGCGCCGCCCCGGGGAGGCCGGAGGGGCAGAACCTATAGAAACAGTGGGTCTGTGTCGTCTGCGCTCACCGCTTCCCGGGGCGGCCAGGGGCGGAGGCGGGAAGTGGGCAGCGAGCTGGCTGCAGGGCCCCCGGGGAGGGGGCCGCGTCTCCCCTGCGGACAAACGCCTGGTTCTTACAGCGGGCGAGGTGGGAGGCCAGGGGGCGTCACAAAGTCCAGGCAGACGCCCCGGCAGCCAGACAGGTCCACCTGGACCGCAGAGCGCACGGCGAGAGGCGGGATAATAATTAATCGCCCTGGACTTTGCTTCAGTGCGATTTACGGTCTAAATCTACGTTTTGGGGAACTCGAGGGTAATCCTATCCAAAGTCAATACGCGGGCAGGTAAGTCAGGAAGGCGGCCATGCCCCGGGTGCTTCCCGTCACGGAAATGCAAGCCCCGCGGAGCCGGCCGGGGAACGTGCGCAGCGAGGAGTGCTCGCTTTCCTGCTCTCGGGGGCTCTATCCGGCCGCGGTCGCAGGAAGCCCCCGGACGGGGCGCCCCCTCAGCTTCCTCCAGGTCTTTTACGACCCGCGTCCTGCCCGGGGGCCGTCCACAGCACAGGCCTTCCCCTTCCCAGGAGCGACGGCCGCAGCCCGGACCCGGGCCTGAGCGCTGCTGACGTGACACAGTGCAGGCCCCGCGCAATCTCTGCTCCTGCTCTCAGGGGCAATCAGAGGGAGAAAGAACAGAGACCCGCTCTCAGACCGCCGCTTGGAGGAGGGGGGGGCAGGGCACCGAGCGCGCCCCGGCCCCGCCCCTGCGGCGGCCTGTTCTTTCTCAGCCTCTGACTGCGGTCCCTGGAGCTCTAGGGCACGGCCCATGGACAGACGCCGGTGTCCACACGTGTCGCTCTGGAAGGTGCTCACCTTCCGGGGGTCTGACCCGCGTCCGTCCAGCAGCCCCGGGGCCGAGGAGGACAGATCTAGGGGCGGGCCCCGGGGCCACCTGCCTGCACCACGTTCTCCACAACCACCTTCTAGGGGGCAGTCAGACACCAGGGCATCTGGGTGACCCCACTCAGTGTCAGACACCCCGGGATCCCTTGACATTAACTCCAGAAACGTGAAATCCGTGCACGTAGCCCATGTTTTCCTGCGTTCGGCAGCTAGTTCCTGAGTACCAAGGGCGTGGGTGACACGGGTCCAGGCCCTGTGGACACCCAGAAAGAGACACCCACCCCCACCTCCGCGTGCTGGGGCCTCAGGTCGCGGGCTGCGAGGGGACTGCAGAGCAGAAAAAGAATTCGCGGGGAAGGCTCTGAATCGCCTCCCACCACATCTGGAAAAGTAATTCCCGGCTCCGGTTCAGCGGCCACTCCTGGGAGACCGCCTGCAGGAAGGGGGTGGGGGCTCCTCCCGGGAAGGGGCTCCCTCTCCAAGAGGTTGGGATGAGCAGTGAGGGGAGGGCGTCCCCAGAGGAGAACGGGTGGGTTAACGCAGCGCCCCACCAGGAGGCGATCCCCAGGCCAGCGGCCCAGAGGGCTGTGCGCAGCGTGTGGCCGAGAGGTCTGGGACGGGCCTGCTCACGGGAGGGCAGGCAGCGTGCAGAGGCCCGGCCTGCCAGGCATCCTCGGGATGGGGAGAGGCGTTCCAGCAGGGAGCTCCAGGCTGTTCCAAGAAATGGCACGTCTCCCAGAACCGAGGAGCCCGGGAGAGGGGCTGGCTCTCCAGGACGTGCTGGGGAGCAGGGCTGGCCGGGGACGCAGGGTGCTCGGGCCGGGCTGGTGGCTGGGCGCTGCGTGTGCCCTGCCCTGCAAGACCTAGCTGAGGGGCAGGATCCCCTGGGCGGGGGCGGGGGGCTTGTTGGGGTAACAGGTTCCTGGGACTCTCCTAAGCTCACTCTGAATGCCCATCTTTGGAGTCCAAGCAGGAAACGTACAAAGCTCCCAAGCGAGGGCTTAGGGTCCTCACGATTCCTTCTCCACGAGGAGAAACAACAGCCCGTGTGTGACCTTCTGCCTCACGGCCCAGGAGGAGGGGTGCCCACAGGCCCCATCCCAGACCTGGAGCTGGTGAGCCTGAATCCTGGGGGCGCCCACAGGGAGGGCCCGGGAGGAGCGTGAGCTGGGTGGGTGTCTGCGATGGCTCCTCTCTGGGTTCGCGCTGTGCTCAGCAGCCAGGGTGAACCACAGCCGCCACGTCCTGCCCGTCACGCGCACCAGGCCGCGCCAAGCCCCCTCCGCTGGAGCCGTCTCCAACCTTCCTCTCGAACCAGCCGCGTGGGCCGGCTGTGGGCTCCGGTGCAGAAGGGAGGTGCCCAGCCTCGGCGGGGAGCCGAGTCCGACCCGGGGCTGCCGCTCCCTGGCCCCTGGAGTTTTCTTCACCGTTTCCTCACTCAACCCGCGGGTCCAGGCGGCCGGAGCCGTGCGTCCTGGCCTTGGCCGCATCACCTCACCCCACGCCTGGCACACAGCGGGAGCCCCGTGAGCGGCCGCTGCTCTACGTGGAAAACGGAGTCACCCGCCTCCATAAATCAGGCTGCAGAATTTTCCAAAAAGTCAGACGGCCAGGCAGCGTTCCCAAACCTCTGGAGCCTGCTGAGTCGCCAATCCTGGGGCTCCTCGGAGAAAGCCCGCCGGGCAGGTTACACGCGGGCCACGGGGTGAATCAATGCCAGACTGTCTCCTTCCAACAAGGGATGGCCGGCGGCCAGGAAGGAGGCTGCGCGGGCACGGGCGGCCCCGAGCAGGAAGCAGCACCTCGCAGGCCAGACCTGTGCCCGGGGCCCGCCCGCCCGCCCGCCCAACGCAGGCCTTCCTGGCGGGCGTCCCCGAGGGGGCAGGACCTGAGCCCCGGAAGCAGGGCGGGCAGCGCCTCCTGGGGCACCTCCACTGGGAGGGCTCCCTCCCTCCACGGGCGCCGCTCCAGGGAGCCGAGCCTCACAGGACGCCGCGGGAGCGCCGTGAGCAGGAACTGCCTCGCACACCCCCACTCCCCCCGCCCCCGCTCCCCTCCCCCGTGGCGGCCGAGCCACGGAACCCTGCTTCACGCCACCGAGAGCCGTCTCTCCCCCAACCCTGGCCTCGGACACGGGGGTCCCCAGCAGGGCGCATCTTCCTTTGGGAGCAGAGGCTAAAGTGACTCCAGAAAAACACAATGCATTCCCAAGAATACGCACCGGAAACGCCTGGCTAACGGTGGCTTAAAAAGAGTAAATTTAGGTGAAAACTTCTTATTCGCTTTTCGGAGATAGCAAATCCTGGTTTTCCTATCCACGGGAAATATAACCCTCCGTCGGTGATTTTTTCATCATGAATTCTATCTAAATTGCACCCCTGGCATTTTCCAAGGCATTTAGGCGTCCTTGGACAAGAAGGTCCGATAAATTGAAAGTGCTGTGTCCCTGGGTTTGGTGTCGCCTAGACAAGCAGCTGACAGGTATGAGCTGAACGAATGAGCGAAGGAAACAGAAGGAAAACGGCAGAGCAAGAGGATGAAAAGCCAACAGGCCAGGAAAGCGGGGTCCCGGGATGGAGCCCTCCTCTGACCGGCGAGCACCCCGCAGCTCAGGGGACCAAACACCCAGGAGCCCGATTATCTGCTGAAAGGGAACCTGTGGGAGCTGGGCGGTGGGGAGGGGGGGGGGAGGTGGAGGCCCACAGAGCGAGACCTGACAAACGCCACAGGTGACGATGGGCGCTTCAGTTCTGCTCCGAGTGAGGCCGGGAAGGGCTGGGGCCCGGCTCGCCTAGCGCCGGGGAGGCCCGTTCTGTCCCCATCCTCATCGGAGGACAAAGGCCCGCCAAGTGGGAGGGAGGGGACAGCAGGCGGAAAGGGAACCTCGGTCCAGGTCAGGGGAGGGGACCACAGACCCACCTACGCGGCTGCTCAGAAAGACAAGGAACCTTCGGTCCCGACGCCCTAAGGCTCAGGCGGAGCCACTGAAGGTGCGAAGAGTGGAAAGGGAGGAAAGAGTCTGGGCGGGGACGGCTGGAGGAAGAGAGCCTTCTCTCGGGAGCCGCACGGCCGCACGACGAGGAAAGGGCAGTCAGAGGACACAGTGCCCGCGTGTGTGTGCGTGTGCGTGCACCTGAGTGTGCACGTGCGTGCGTATGTGCATTTGTGTGCACGAGTGCCCACATGTGTGTGTGCGTCCGTATGTGCATTTGTGTGCACGAGTGCCCGCGTGTGTGCGTGTCCTGAGTGCCCGCATGCATACATGTGTGAATGCGTGTGTGTGTACCTGAGTGCATGTACATGTGTGCACCTGAGCGTGTGTGTATGCGTGTGCACGTGCGTGGGTGTGCGTGTGCAGTGGGTAAAAGGCTGAGCTATTCTTTTTTGCTTAATATTTCAAGAAAAGTGATTTTTAAGTATAATAATATATGCAGTAAACATTAGTATTTCAAGAAAAAAGATTTTAAATAATATTAGCAAAGCTGTACTAGCATAGTATATCATAAAAGTTGAAGGAAGTATTAAAAATCTAGCAAATAACAGGATTACTTCTATTACATTCTAAAACAGCGGCCCTCACGGACCAATGGTCCGCGGACAACCGGCTGGCGACGGCTGTTCTAGAACGTTTTTTTCCTGTGGCTCCGTTTTTGTTCATCAGTATATGTTGTTCATCACAGCCCACAAATGAGTGCGATCACGTGATATTTATCTTTCTCCAACCTGAGCTATTCTCATGGCTGACGTAGGTTAAGATGAAGCCGACGAGGGGCCTGGGGTCCCCGTCTTTCCACATGTGGGAGGCCAACGCGGGAATGCGTGGGAGCCACCGTCTCACATGGACTCCACGGCCTCCGCCCACTTGCCATCCGCCCCCCGAACCTTCCTGACGCCCCAAAGTGGCACCGTGGGAAGGGACGGCCGTAGCGAGCCGGTCTTGTCTTCATCACTGCTCACCTGGGATCGTCAGAACCTCCCACGGGGGGAGGGGGGAGAGGCAGGACCTTTCTGAACCCTCAGGTGTATTTACGACCTGTGAGTTCAGGAATTCATTAAACAATCATCCATTAAATACGATGGTGGAGAAGGCACCAGCGCGGAACCGGCAGGGGAAGTGAGACGTGGTCCTTGCCCTGGGGAAATGCGTGATCTCTGGGGAGAGGGACACATGTGACCCACAAAGTCACACTCCCAGGGTGACTTACACACGGGCCGGCGAGGCGTTTCCCTAAATCAGTGGTCGGCAAACTCATTAGTCAGCAGAGCCAAATATCAGCAGGACAACGATTGACATTTCTTTTGAGAGCCAAATTTTTTAAACTTAAACTCCTTCTAACACCACTTCTTCAAAACAGACTCGCCCAAGCCGTGGTATCTTGTGGAAGAGCCACACTCAAGGGGCCAAAGAGCCGCATGTGGCTTGCGAGCCGCAGGTTGCCGACCCCGGCCCTAGATCACCGCTGCGGGCGCGGGCGGGGGGGCGTGGTTTCGACTCCAATGCTCCCCCGCGAGTGACCTCGCCGTGACCCCTGAGCAGTCACCGAGCCTCCCTGCCTCGGTTTCCCTATCTGCAGCTCAGAGGACTAAGTACACAAAGAGAAGGCGTGCAGGCAGCTTCAGCGAGGACACCAAGTCCTCACCGTCCTCACGGGCACTACTTTGCACAAGGATTGTGCAAGAAGGCACCCGCAGGGCAGAGTCTGGGCGGCGAGTGGTCACTGAGTCGCCCGCGGTCCCAAGGCGCTCGCGGCTGGCACGGAAGTACCAGGAGGGTGGCCGGGCCGGGGCCTGGCTGTCACCCACATCCCAGGACACTCAGACGGTGCCGGAAGGGAAGAGTGCGGACAAACCACCCTCCTCGACCTCCTCGCCCCCTCTGTTCACTGGGTCTTTTCCGCTTTAGTCTTTTCTTTCCATTGACTGACCCGGGAGACACCGGGGCTCCTGAGAGGGTGCCCGTCTTTCCACACCTGCACGGTGACAGGAGGGAAAGCAGCCGCCCGGCACAGCTCTGCACGTGACGACTACACGCTCAGAACCAACCCTGTGGCTTACAGACCAAGAGGAGAGACGGAAGCCGGGGCGCTGGCCAGGGCTGTGGACACCGGGGTCGGGCAGGGGCCTGGGCCAGGGGCGGTGCTGCAGCCGGGTGTGCCCCCGAGCCAGGGCCGCGCGGGAGCTGCTCTGTGAGGCGAACTCCACGCGGGACCCAGTCACGGGCAAACCCACGTGCAGACCATAGCGACTCCGATGCCTGGACCTAAACCTCCCTCAGCTCCCTGTGCACCTCGCGTGTCTGTGGCAAGCAAGAGTAACCCTCAGAAACAACTGGTTTAAAAACCACAATTCTCGCCCTAGCTGGTGTGGCTCAGTGGATAGAGCGCGGCCTGTGGACTGAAGGGTCCTGGGTTCGATCACGGTCAAGGGCATGTACCTCGGTTGCAGGTTCGATCCCCGTCCCTAGTTGGGGCATATGTGGGAGGCAACCAATCGATGTGTCTCTCTCATGTCGATGTTTCTCTCTCTCTCCCCCCGCCCCTTCCACGCTCTCTAAGAAAATCCATGGGAAAATGCCCTCGGGTGAGGAGTACCAAAACAAGCAGAAAAGATAAAACTAGAAATAACGATCCTGAGACGCCACATCGCAAAAGCATCGTCGAGAAAAGGCGACACAGGATCGCCGTCGTCAGGCAACTCCAGTCCCAAGGATGATGCAGACACACCGGAATGGGGAGCAGGGCTGCGGACAGGGGCTGCACCCCCACGCTCGCAGCGGCGTTCTTCACGGGAGCCAAAACGGGGAGGCAACCCCGGGGCTGGCTGGCGGCCGGCCGGGGAGGCCGAGTGCAGTCTATCGGTGCAGCGGGCGACGCCCAGCCACGAAAGGGCGAAACCCTGCCCCCTCCTGCCACCAGGACGAGCCCTGGAAGCGCGGGCTCCGTGAAACACGCCAGGCCCGAAGGGACACGTGGGATCCACCGCCACGGGGTAAGGAGCGGGAACGGGCGGGTCCGGAGGCAGGACAGGGGCCGGCAGCGGGGTTCCTGCGGGCGCGAATGGAGTTGCCGTCTGGGGGGATAAAGAAGTTCTTAAACCGGACACTGGCGCCGGGGCCCCCCACGGCACAGAACGGACGCCCTCGCCGCGCGCTCAGCGTGGTCCATTCTACGTCGTGCGTAGTTTTGCCCTGAGAAACGCTGGTAACGAGCTCTCAGGAGCCACCAGGAAACGCGCCTCTTTCCGAGGAACACGCGTCCCTTCCGGGCGCCGTGCTGCGAGGCGGCGAGGGAGGCAGCCGCCCCAGGAGGGAGCCACTGCGCTGAGCCCCCGGCCGGAGGGAAGGGCGGGAGGACCGTCTCCGGAGGCTTCCATTCTGCACATCGGGCCCCGGGCAGGAGCGGGCAGCTCTCCACCGGAGCCGGCCTGTCACCGGGTCTGTCACCGGGGTCTGTCACCGGCGCCGGATGATGCTCGGACAGTCCGGGCGGGGGAGCAGCCGCACCTTTGTCCAAGGCCGCCACGCGTCCCCAGTGTCCAGTTGAGAAGACCCCGAGCGCTGAACTTGGTGTCGGGCGCAAGATGGTCAGGCGGGCGTGGGGAGCAGGAGCAGGCGCCCAGCTCGCCCACCAGACACCAGGGCGGGGAGGACGCAGAGCGAGGACGGACGCGGGGCCTGCCTCTGGCCCGTGCTGTCTCTGCTGGGAGCGTCCCCCTGCTCTCCAGACCCAGCCCTCGCCCCCACACCTCCGGTCCTTCTGCTGTCCCTGTCCTCTGCCTTTTCCAGTCTCAGCGCTGGAATCCCGCGGCCGGCGGCCTTCCCCCACCGCCTCTCACTCAGCGCCGCGCACGCAGGTTCCCCCAGGTCTGTGCGTGGTTCAGCCTCCGCTCTGCTCAGCACTACGTCCGCACGGACCCCCTCCCGCGGCCACCGCCCTCCCCCAGGGCTCCCTGGCTGCTCCCAAGCCTGGCGCCCACGAGTGAAGCTGCCGTCACCGCCACGTGCATGTGCGGGTGCGTGTGCGTGTGCACCTCCACGCCCAGCTCCCGTGGCACACCCTGGGGCACGCCTGCTGGGTCCCCGGCAACACCGGGTCTCGCTTTGTGAGGACCTGCCAAACCGTCTCCACGGAGGCCGCACCGTGTGGGTTCCCACCGCGAAGCCTGGCGTCGCGGCCCCCCGCGCCCTGGCCAGCCGGGAGGCAAGGCTGTTTCTGTGTTTTTGCAGTGCGTCGGCCATCCCCTCCTCTTTCCACAGCTACGGGCCCACGCTGTTCGCAGGCGGCCGCGGTGTCTCGATGCGGGGCCTCCCGGGTGCGCTCCGCGTGTGGTTTCCCGGTCTTCCTTCCTGCCCGTGTCCCTCCGCGCCCAGGCGTGGCATCCTGCGAGGGTTTACAAGACTGGCTCCTGAGTGGGTTCCTGTCGGTACTGCCTCCGTCGTCTCCGTAATTTCTGACCTTCATCCTTCTAATTCCTTCCTCCCCCCGGAGTCTTTCAACATCTGCTCTTCTCATTTCAGTTTTTCCCTTTCTCTGAAAGCTCAGACACGTCGTCCTGAATAGCTCTGTAAGGAGCAGGGCGCGACTTCCCACTGTGCGCCCCGCCCCGCGCCGCCCCGCCCCGCGCCTGCCCCAGGAACCGCTCTCCGCGGCGAGGTCCTCTCCAGCCCCAGCGGAGCGCGGCGTGTGCTCCAGTGTCTGCAGGCGCCTTGCACGCTTCCTGTGGGCCTCGGGTGTGATCGCACCAGGCCCCAGACCGGGGCTCGCGTGGAACAATTGCGTTGCGCTTAGCGCCGCTGTCCGTCGACGGCCAACCCTCTGGGGAGCGGCACACATCTCACCAGAGCATCGGAGCCCGTGCTGGGTGCAGGCTCCAGGTAGCTGCACCTTCCCGCCGTCCACTCCGGGCTCCTGGGGACCCTTCTGAGCATCTTGCCCCTTTCCCCCATCTTGTTTTCCCTCCTTTTCTGCTGGATGCTGTTAGCTGTTTCCCTTCAATAGGGGTTCCCTTCTCTTCCTGCGAGGCTGGAGACTAGCAACGACATGTCTGTCTTCATGGTCACAGTCCGTTTTGGGCACACCCTGTTCCTTAAAACACACAAGCAAGCACACGTTTTCCCCAAACGCAGGACCGAGTGACTCGATGTTCTCCTTCTCACTGGGTCCTGCTAGGACTTAACCACCCACGGAACAAACCCCTCTTGAAAGACACTCGTACGTCCCCAGTGTCCAGTCCCCCGAGGTCTAGCTGAAGCTCACGTTTAGGTTGGACACGGCCCTGAACGCCCACACGGCCCTCCCCCGGCACGTGCTCGCTTCTCCTCCTCGGCACAGCGTCTGGGACCAGCAACTCCGTTGGCGGGGACTGCCAGGACCCGAGTTTCTCAACGCGGCTCCGCGCGCTGTGGGCATCGAGCCCAGGTGAGTCACGGGCCTGCGCCTGCGAATCCCGCACTCCCCCTGGCCCCGCCGGCCCCGGGTCCGCTCTCCGGCCGCCTGGAGGCCGTGCGGGTGGCCATCGGCCTCTCCGTCAGACCGCCTGTCCCCGTGTTCTGGAACCGTGAGCGCTCTGAGCAGGGGACCCGCCTTCAGCTCCCCTTTTAGTCCTTGGAGCGGCGTGTGGGGTCAGGGCCTCTTCACGCGGGCCACTTCCCCACAAGCACTCCTTCCAGCACCGCCCCCCCCCCCCCCGGCCCCGGCCCCCTCGCTGCAGGAAGCAGGCTCCGGCTCGGGGCCTCGTCAGAAGGCGTTCTCAAACGCCAACGAAGACGCAGCCCGTTCCCGGTCTCCGTGCACCTCTCCCCGGTCCTGCCTCCTCTCTTCCCACGTGCCTCCAGCTCCTGCTCCTCTTCTAGACGCGACGCTGGCGCCCGGGCCCTCGGGAGGCGGCGGCTGCCCGTGCTGGGAATGGGGTCGCAGACTCGTGGGGGGGGGGGGGCGGCCTGGTCCAGGGTCAGAGGTGCAGGGGCGGCGGGGCAGCTGCCCCCGGAAGGGCTGCCTGGCTGTGGGCTCACACGCACTGACCGGTCCTTCAGAAGCGGGGAGCTGCCCCCCAGCCTCCACTCACACGCCACAACCCGGCCCTCCGTGCCCCTGCCCCGCCTGCCAGCCATGCTGCTCTCGGCCGGCCCGCACACGTGTGGCCGGTGCCCGAGCCGGCTGGCCGTGCTCTGGGCCGTGGGGGGCGTCCGCGAGGCTGGAGGGAAGGAGGTGCCTGTTGTGGGGGTGCTCACAGTGTGAACTCCGGGGAAGCGGGTACAACATGCAGACAGGTGAGTTCAGGCGTGTTCACGCGGCAGGCCCTGCGGCAGGGGCCGGGACAGGCCAGCCGCTGCCCCCCCGGACCACCCGACCCGGGCACAGCCAGCGCCCTCCCACGAGGCCGGCCCTCCTGTGCCACCAGCTCCCCCACCCCCAGGGGAGAGGCCCGGAGGAGAAGCTGTGGGAAGCTCACTCAGCATCGTTTCCTGACTTTCGGGTTCAAGTCTGAACACAGGTTTCGGGTGAGCACGCACACCAACACTGAGATGATTTTCGTTTAAACCAGACCATTTGTAAGCAGCGAAATGTCACGAATTACGAATTTCCTCGGCTTCAAGGCCAATGGCAACAAACTGGGACCGTTTCCCTTACATCACCTCGCTTGAAAGCCTTCTGGAGGGTGACCCCCACGCCGCGTGGCCGGAACCCCGAGCGCTTCGACGAGGGCGTGCTCCCCAGCACCTGGGCAAACCCCTCTGGGGCCCGGGCAGCTCCAGCTCCTGGGTCTGCCAAATGCCACCCTCCCTCATTAAGCCATTTAAGAAATCTAACTCTTCTCGCCCGCTGGGCGTGGCTCAGGGGTAGAGCGCCGACCTATGAACCAGGCTCAGTTGGGTTCCCAGTCAGGGCACGGGCCCGGGTTGTGGGCTCGATCCCCAGTGGGGGGCGTGCAGGAGGCAGACAACTGGTGATTCTCTCATCATTGCTGTTACTATCTCTCCCTCCCTCTCCCTTCTTCTTCTGAAATCAATAAAAATATATTTTAAAAAATCTAGTTCTCATCCCACCAGTCCCAATCCTTCCATTCTTTGCTCTTAAACGCTCCAATTGTTCAAATAGCCAGCCACCCTCATTCGCCTGTTCCGTCTCGGCTCGGGTCTGCAGCTCCCTCCCCAGGCTCCGGGCTCCGGTCCCCGTCGAAGTCTGCAGCCTACAGTCCCAACGTCCTACCCTTGACCCTATGTCATTCGTTTCTTCCCACCAGGGCCCCAGCAGGAACGAACCGGAAGGAACAGAAGGAACCACGGAAGGCAGAGAGTTGCCAGGGGTACACAGGCAGACACAGGCTGGGCGCAGACACAGCCAGCCAGGACCAGGAGGGGGATGCCCTGGAGGCGCCCCCCTCGTCACCACAGCGGCCAGTGGCCTCTCGGGGAGGCGGGGGCAACCCCGGGGAACCCCGTGAGCCCGGTTCGCCGAAGGGCCCTCTATGAAGGTGCCGCAGCCACGCACGTTTCTCCTGCTCAGGACTTGTTCCTCCCAGGGGGCGGGTTAGCATCCCCTTAGACGCCCAAGGAGGGCAGTTTCTCAGAACACAAAGTCCCAGCATCCTCACGACGCCGGTGTCGGGCGACAGGGCCCCCAGCCCTGTTCACGCGTCCTTACCTGGGTGCTGCACGCTCTGCTCAGCCTGGGCCAGGGGGCCGGGCACAGGGGGGTCAGATGGGCTGCGAGGAGACGGCTGCTCCTCCCGCTCCTGCAGGAAACAGGGGCACAGGGCGCGGTCAGAGGGCGGCACACCCGTGAGGCCCCCCATCCCGCGTGCCTTGTCTCCTGGACCCCCGCTTCCTCCCCGGGCTGAGCTCATGACTCTTGGAGGACAGTCGTTTCAGACTCGCCAGGGCAGGGGCCGCCGCCCGGGGAAGGCGCACCCTGATGCCAGGGCGGGAGGGGCCAGCCGCTCGGGCTTGGGGACTAAGGGCCCTCTCCCCGGGCCGCTGGGAAGAGCGATGGTCAGGTCAGCGGCTGGGGCTCAGCAGCGGACAGACACAGCCTTCCACGGAGCACGGACACGCTCCCTGTCACAGGGACCGGCCCGGGGCCCAGGCCGCCTGCTCCCGGGGACCAGCACCCAGGGCGGCTCACTGGCCCCCTCCAAAAGCGTGGGGAGCTCGCTGGCATCTTTTGGATCTTGGGGTGAGGATGCAACAACGGGACCTCCGAGCCCACGGCTCTAGGAGGAGCCCCTCCGTGGGTTACCACGCAGCCAATGGAAGATGCCGCGGGATGGACCAGACCAGCAGGGATTCAGGAGGGCGGGGCGGGCGGGCGGGTGGGGGGGACCAATTTGCTCTCCCGGATTTCGGGAACCCCTGGCATTGAGAGCTCACTGAGACCCCCGCAATGCGGACGGTTTAGAACCGGGGCTCAGGCACAGGCGGTGCCAGGCGAGTCGACTGTTCCTCCTAACCATGCGTGGGGGCGGGAAGGGGCCGCAGGCTAACCTGGCGAGCTCGGGGAGGCCAGCGTGGCGGGCCCTGCGCACTCAGAGACCAAGGCCACCGCGGAGGATGGTCTGACCGGAGCATCCCTAGCCAGAAGCAGGCACTCTCACCCTCGGCCTGTCGCCTCCTTGCCCCTGCGAAAGGGCGTGTGCGCCTAGGGAACGTACCTGTAAAAAAATGTCAGAGTACTCTTCTTCTCCCGGCCGCGCGGGGCACAGCCTCCGGCACCAGAGCGCGAGGCCACAGAACCCCTCACTGCTCCCTCGTCTCCCGAAAACCATCGCCATTTGCTGACGCTCCTCTCCTGCACGCCTGCACACCAGCGCAGAGAGGGACGTGTCCTCGGGGGCCGTCGGGGCTGGTCCGAGCTCGCCCCCACCCGTGCTACTTCCTCCCGCCCCTTCACCTGCCGCCGATGGACTGCCACGTCCACCCCCCGCGCCTCCTACGTGGAAGCTAAAGCGAATAAAGTGAGCCGTGACGGCCCTCCTCCGGGTCGGCTAAGACTTCCGTTTCCTGGCAATATCGCCAGTTTGGCTGCCAGAAGCTCCTGCCATTCTCGACAGATCGAGGTGTTTCTTAGGTCGACAATGCCATCCACAGAGCGGGACGCGCCCTCGGCAGCCCGCCCTGCCCATGCACAGGAGCCTGCCACGGCTGACGGCTCCCCGCGGGGCCAGGCCGGGCTCCCGTGGTACCGACGGGGCACTGAGGCCCAGGGAGGTTCCGCCCACCCCGCCCCACGGCACCCAGCCGGCGAGGGGCAGCCCTGCAGCTGGAACCCGGGCCGCCGGCCTCGGAGCCCCCACACCCGCCACCCCGCCGCCCGGGAGCTGGAAAAAGGCAGTTATTCTGACAAGACGCGGCGGTCGCAGCAGTCCCCGGGGAGCGGGTGGGTGTGTCCAGAGCCTTCGCCTGCTCGAGCACGGAAGGGAACAGTGGGAAGTCTGCTCCGCGGGAGACCACAACCTGCGGGGAGACGGGCGTGGGACTGGCGGGGGCACGGCCGCATGCACCGCTCCCTCAGAGCACCGGGGCACCCCGCCCGCCCTGCGCTCTGCCTTCGGAAGAGACGGCTTTCTGACGGTCTGCGGCCATCGCCGTCAGACTGCCGTCGTACATGCAGACGTTAACAGTACAAAGAAAAGACATGAAGGGACTTCTCGACACACGTCCTGTCGGTTGAGCCTGTTCCTTCAGAGAAAAGCAAATGCATGGCGTGTGTGCGTGTGCACGCAGTACCTGAAACGTCTGTGGAGAGTACATGACATATGTGAGTCACATGGGGGTTGCAAGGATCCTGTTTAAAAAATGGAATTGTGGCCACAGGACACATATCGCTCTCTTTTCGCCACGCTTTCTGAAGTCCTCCACCGCTCCCACGCGCCGCGCCCCCCACCCCCCGCGTGCGTGCACGTGCGTGCACCTCCTTTCTTCAAGGCTCCGCGGTGGAACACGGGTCATCCAGAGCGCGTCTGATGAGGGAAGAAGAGAGGGGTGGGTTTGGAGGATGTGGGGTCTGGGAGGAGGGGGGGAGGCCACCAAGAGCCCCAGCCTAGGGGCCGCACAGGGGGCTGGGCCAGCACAGCCGGTGGAGGGGGAAGCTCCTCCCAGCCCCCCAAATCCAGTGGGTCTCCTCATCGGGACTCTCCCCGTCTAGTTCCCACAATTTCACAGCCAATGCTTCTCCACCCGTCACAGTTCTCTCTTCTCTGAATTCTACAACAACCCGTTTACATTTCTGGAAATAAAGAGCCGAAATACAATACAAATCAGCCTAAACCCTACAACTGGAGGGCAGCTTAGCATCCGCGTGTGAGAGCGTGAAATCACATGGTGTGAACGATTTTGTTTGCGTGTCTCTCCCCGCCCCCCACCCCCGGAACGTGACAAGAGGTGAGCCGACAGCCTTGCTGGCTGTTTCTCGGAGCCCGGCCCGTCTGGTGGACACGCTGTCTTCTGCACATCCGGGAGCATCACTAACGATCCCAGCAGCCTCTGTGCACGACCTTGTCCTCCTTCCCGGCGGCTGGCTTCGGATCCCTGGAAGTAGCATGCCGGGCCAAAGGTCCCGGTGTGTTTTCCCAGCGTCCAGACACACACTGCGAAACCTCCCCGCCCCGGGCCCCCCGCGGAGAGTCCGGCCGTTTCCTAGTATCTGAGGTGGCGGCCAGGCGGCGCCTGCTCTTCCCGGGACTCGCCTCTTGCCTCACAGGCGGGTCTCACATGCCCAGGTGGAGGGTGGACGCGTCTCTCTGCTGGGGTCAAACGGAGCCCTGACCCCACGGGGATGGCGGGGAGGGGCTCTCTCTAATGTGACGCCCTGAGCAGGACCGAACTGGGGAGTGAGCACCCCAAATGCTCCCTAACTCCCCCAGCATGAGCTCGCCACATGGCAGGAAACCCCGTGGGGCCATATTCGCAGCGAGCACGTTCCCACCGTGTTTGTCTTTGATTTCGTTGGGTTCTCAGAAGCGGTCCATGTGGTCGCGCTCCTGACCTTTCCCCCGGGGTCACCTTCTGAAGCCTGAAGCTTGGCCGCTGCCAGCACCCTCCATCCAGGTGACGAGGATGCACCCATCTTGTTCCGGTTTCTTGTCCGAATTCCGTATTGCGCTCGCGCCCACGCGGGCGGGCAGGACGAGAGGACGCCCCACCGCCACGCCGCCGTTAAGCGGCTCTCCCGGGCCTGCTCACGGCGCGGTCTTCCCTTCTGCCCGGTCTGGCGGCCACTCTAGCGCACGGAGGACCCCTTGGGCCCGGCTGCCTGTGTCTGCTCCCCTTCCCGTCAGCTCCGAGGACCTGCTCGGTGGCCGGCACCTCACGCCCCCGGAACTGGCCACCCTGCTCATCGTCCCGACGCGACTTCCTCGCTCGTTCCCTCCGAGTAAACTCGGGAATCGTTTCTGCGGAGTTTGCTTGAATCATGAGACCTTCTCGCCGAAGACCCACTTGTAAGTAAGGGAGTCACGCCTGCCCATTACTAACACGGATGCTGGTACTTGCTCCTCTGCTCACAACCGTCATGCGAACACTGAGAGCACCCCCCCACGAGGCCGTCACCCCGAGTCCCACAGGGAAGGGGCACGCTCCAGGCGCCCCGCTCCGGGCCAGCCTGCCGCTGTGACACACAGGCCCCTGCGTGTCTCCCGCCTGCTCTCCAGTCCCCGGCCACCCGGTCCGCACCCAGCGGGCGCGACAAGTCCTCTCGCCGGTGACCAGCAGACCAGACCCCTTTGGGACGCCTACTTAGAAGACAAGCAACTCTCCGATCTAACGTAAGGCATCCGTGTCTAAACAGCACTGTCGCATGTAGCGAGTAGAACACGGATGCCCCGTGAAACCTGGATTTCAGACAAACAGCTAATAACTGGGGGTGGGGGGGGGGGAGTATATCCAGAATATTATTGCACAGGACCGCTCCTAAAGGTATTTTTGGGGTTTGTCTGAATTCTGTGGGCCTCCTATACTCGCCCTGAAAGACTGTTCCCAATCTGAAAAATCCCAGCAGTGAGAACAAGGTCTGGGCAGCTGCCTCCTCTGTTCCTACGTGGAACTCCCAGGGCCAAGAGAATGTACTTTTTAAAGCTCAGAAAGAATTCTGTTATCCCGAGCAGCCAAGAAGGGCTGTAATAACAGGGGAAATGGTGGCGTTTATAAACTCAAGCTCCAGCGCAGAGGCAGCGGGGGAGGCCGAGCCCAGAGCAGAGGACGGGAGTCAGTCCGAATGTCCGAACGTCTGTCTGCCCTTCGGGGGCACCTTCCCTGGACACAGGGACAGGAGCAGCCGCTGGTCACTGCGCCGGCTTGGTCTCCACTCGAGGGCCAGCGTTTAGGGGCACTTCCTGTTGGAGGCGAGGGCCAGGACGGCGAGAGGTGGGGACCCGGGGGCGTGAGGGTCCCTCTCTGAAGGAGGCAGCCCGCGGCGCATGCTCCTTCACACCCGAGCCCTACATGGCCGTGCCGTCTCCCCCGAGGCCCCGTGATGGACGCCGTGAGGGTCGCTCCACTCTGCGGGGCTGGGCCCCCCCCAACCCACGGGCTCTGCAAATATTTTCCGAAGGCAGGGGCGGGCGTCCAGCGTCCGGGGCAGAAACGGGGCCTCCAGAAGAGGACGAGGAGGAGCCTCTCGGGCGGCCTGGGACGGTGATCTCATTCCATCTGCACTCAGCCCGGCGAGGGCGGGGGGCCCGCGGGGTGGCCTCAGCCAGAGCCCCGTCCTTGGGCCTCCGTGGGGCCCCAGCAGGGGCGGGCGGGCGGGCGGGGCTGGTTGTCCAGCTCAGCAGTTGCTCCTCCAGAGTGTTCCTCGCGGCCACACCCCGGGGCCTGCAGGAATGTCCTGGCCGCTCCGACCCCACTGGCTCCCCGCGGCCCCCCCGGCCCCTCCCTGCGAGCCTCCCGCCCAGGAATGCGCCCATCGCCCGGCGCAGCCCCACGCCAGGACCTCCAACCACGGGGCAGGTGGCTCACCTTCCGCGGCTCCACCCAACAAGAACCCTAGGTGTTTTGTGTGTTATTTTTCGTTTTTGTTCCTCCTCAGCTGAGGACATTTTTTCCATTGATTTTTAGAGGGGGTAGAAGGGAGGGAGGCAGAGAGAGAGACGCGTCGATGGGAGAGAGACACACCGATGGGTTGCCTCCTGCATGTTCCCGACAGGGCTGAGGATCGACCTGCAAGCTGGGTACGTGGCCTTGACCCAGAATCAAACCCATGGCCGTCTGGTGCTCGGGCGGTGCTCTAGCCACTGAGCCACGCTGGCCAGGGCCGAGCCTGACTCTTAAAGATCAACCATGAGCGACTCAAGCCGGGTCTGGACTCTGGCGGATCCTGGGGGAGCAGAGTTTGCTCCCCCCGATATGCCTTTTGGGGTGCCGATTCTTGTGTGCTGGTTCCTTTTAAGAAACAAAAGACTCAAGAAAAACACGAAACAAGACCCTGGCCCTTCCCGCCACTGCCTCCAGGACCTGGACGGAAGCCTGCGCTGGGGCAGCTGCCCCACAGGTGCCACGTCCCACGCGGACCAGGTGTGAGGGGCAGGGAGGGCCCAGCGAGGGCCCCTGGGGTCGAAGTCCTGTGTCCCACGGTCAGGGGTGGCCCGGCAAACATTTCTTCACCAAACATTTGCTTTTCTACCTCCACACGGACCGCCTCCCTGCCTTCCGAAGTCCCCAGCCGCCCTGATTCTCCTTCGCTCGGGATGGCACGGAGGCCTCGACTGCCCAGTCCGCGTCCCCCTTTTCTTACGAAACCCCTGTGGGTACGTAGGGAACAAACTTGGCCATTTTCTCTGGTGTCTCTGTGTCATGTTGATGCGGTGATCAGTCCAGGCGGAAGAACTTAGAAGGGAAGCAGGTACACTGAGAAGGTGTTTGAAATGCAGACGCAGGCCCGGCTGGTGTGGCTCAGTGGTTGAGTGTTGCGCTATGAACCAGGAGGTCAAGGTTCAATTCCTGGTCAGGGCACATGCCGGGGTTGCGGGCCGGATCCCCAATCAGGGATGTGCAGGAGGCAGCCGAGCCACGATTCTCTCTCATCACTGATGTTTCTCTCCCCTCCTCCCCTCTCTCTCTCTCCCTCTTCCTTCCACTCTGAAATCAATTAAAAGGACATATTTTTTATAAAGTGGAATCTTCATGATCTGCAATGCCCTCTACCCTGCCCTCCATGCACACCATCCCTTAAGGCTTAGCCCCCAAGCCACGTCCTTCTGGAACTTTCTCTGACAGCCCCAATGAAAACGGGCTCTTCCTCCCTCATCGTGATTTAACTCAAGGTGGGAACGAGGGAGGGCCAGCTGCCCAGCGGGAGCCCCTCCGATCCGGGGCAGGGACGTCTCTGCTTCTGGGGGAGGCGGGGAGGGGGAGGCTGCCGTGGGGGGAATGCCGCGCAACGCTGTCCCCGGGACATGCCCACCCTGCCAGGGCGACAGCGGGACAAGGGGCAGCTGTCCACCGCTCAGCGTCAGCTGGCACCCAGACTCGGTGGCAAGCAGGGCACCTAATAAATCTGCCGACACCAACTGCCGAACCTGCTCGAGACCAAAGAAGGTCTGCTGAGCAGGGTGAGCAGTTCTTGATCCAAGAATTGGAGCAATGCAGCCTCAGAGGGCAGCTGAGAATTCAACGAGACAGGAATGTAACCGTCAGCACAGCAACTGCTGGGTAACAAATGGGAATGTCGGGCTGACGTCCACACCCGGGGGCCCCGTCCCCGCTTCCCACCTGCTGGCTTGTCCTGGGACGGTAGGCAGCTCCCGGCACCTCTGCACCTCCAGGGGCAGGACGGCGGCTGGTAGGTGGGTCTGAGGATCGAATGAAAAGGATGTCAATGAAGGGCTCGTCCGGTGCTGAAAACGGCCACGTGTTCTGTAAACAGACGGTACTCACCGCAGGGACGGGACGTCTGTCACAGAGGTCTCTGTCCGGGGGTGGTCGGCGGTGTCCTCAGACCCGCCTGGCGCACGATCTGGTCAGGGACCTAAACAAAGGCACAGAAGACCTTTACAACCCTTCGCACGCCGCTCGGACCAACGAAGATCCAGGCCACAGCGAACAGAAACGTCCTCAACTGTGCGGACGCTCCGCCTGAACCTGTGCGCTAAAATCTTAATGCGCGTCCCCTTTAAATTCCACACCAACCCCAACCCACCCACCCACCCACCCACCCATGATGAGCACGTGGGGGCCGTGGGGCCATCAGGGACACCCACCTGAGGATGCTGTTAAAACGAAGCGTGAAGAACTCTCCCAGCCTCCCCCCACAGCCCTCCGTCAGCTGTCTGAGGCCGCGGAGGGGAGCCCCTGGGCCACAGACTCGTCAGCCATGCTCGAGGACGACACAGGCAGCTGATGGAGAAAACCAGCTCCCGAGGAGGCCGAGAGCAAGCCGCCCCACCCCCAGCGACCGCTCGCCGCCGCCCCACCGCGCTGCCCCGCCACCACGGCGGCGGCAATGCTCAGCACACACACGTCCCTCCCAGAACCCCAAGTCCCCTCCCAGCAGACACAGACACCCAAACCCACACCGCCCAGACGAGTCACCCTCCAGGAGCCGGGGGCCCCGGCAGGACGTGCCGCGGCCGGAGAACCTGGGTTCAGTCTTGCTCTCGGGCTCGGCCCCACTTCCACGGGCAGGTGGCCCGTGTGACTTCAGGCCACGGCGAGGCCGAGGGGCTGCCCCCCACCCCCCTGCTTCCCCATGTCGCTCTGCTCCCCAACTCCACCCTGACCCAGACCCGCCGGGCTCCTCCCCAGCCCCCAGGGGAAAGATCGACTCTTTGGTGCTTAAGGTTTCCAACGACATGCAGGGCTTTAGGATGGATGCGACTTCCTGGGAGAGGAACAGGCCGACCGAAAACCCAGATCGAGGAATCGGTGACTCATAACCAAGACCAGGGCCTGCCCCAGAGCGGGGGCAGCTGTCACTCCGGCAGACGAGGGCCTGACGGTTCGAGGTGGGAAACACCAACCAGCCCCAATCCTCCCCCCGCTGCCCCCCGTTCCCTAGGGGCTGTCTCAGGAACCCCGGAGAGAGGACAGAGCCCACGCTGCCACGCTGGCGAGCCTCCTACTGGGAGACACGCTGCCGCAGGCACGCCACGCAGCCGAGGGCAGCATTTCCTAAGCCCTTCTAGCCTTCATCGAAGGCCCAAGGTCCTGCAAGGTCACTGACATGGACTGGAGGCAGCGCCCGTGGCTCCTGTCAACAGCAGAAGCTGCTGTAAACTGTGTGATGGGTGGCTGTTGTCTGATGGGGTTCCCAAGTCTGCAGGACGTCAAGGGGCGGGAGACGGGCCACTTGAGACGTTCCAGGCTTTCTCGCAAGGCAGGCCTCCCGCGGCCTGCTCTCCCCACCCGGCAGCCCCTGCCCAGGGGCCCGGTGTCCCACGTTCCCTGCCCTCCACGAGCCAGGTCGGCGCCGTCCCCATGGCCCGGCCCCGCGGCCCCGCGCAACTCCCCGGACCGCACGATTGGACGGGGCGACAGAGGAGCCGTGGCAGTTTGTGACGCCCGTTTACCAAGCGCGTCCCCACCAGCGCCATGACAGGACCCTCCCTTGTCTTCCCTCCGGCCCCGGCCGGGCCCAGGGAGCAGCACGCTTAGGGCCGTCCACAGAGGAGGAGGCCCGGCGTCCCAGCCGCCGCGGGCCCTCCGCCCGCGGTGTGAATGGCCGCCTCTCCCTCCCACGGCGCCCCCACGGAGAGCGGTGCTCCTCCACCAGAACCATCTTAACTCCGTGGCAAACGTGTCAGGTAAGCGTGTTCTCACAGAACCGTCTCAGAGCTAGGGTGCTCCCCAGGCCCCGCTCCCTCCCGCCCCCCTCCCGGTAAGAAGACGGCAGCAGAAGCTCCCACCCCACACGCTGCGTGAAGAACATGTAGTGCGGGGGCAACGTCCCTTTGGATGGGTGTGCAAGGTGAGCAAGGAGAGAACGACAGAATCACTCTGAAGAAAGAAAACAGCAAACAACACACACTCACACACACACACACACACTCACACACACACTCACACACACAATCACACACACTCACACACACACTCACACACAATCACACACAATCACACACAATCACACACACTCACACACACTCACACATACAAACTCACACACACAATCACAATCACACACACAATCACACACACACACACAATCACACACACATACACACAATCACACAATCACACACACACTCACACACAATCACACACACTCACACATACAAACTCACACACACACAATCACACACTCACACACACAATCACACACACATACACACAATCACACACACAATCACATACACTCACACTCACACACACTCACACACACTCACACACACATACACAATCACACACAATCACACACACTCACACACACAATCACACACACTCACACACACACTCACACACACTCTCTCACACACACACACACACACACACACACACTCTCTCTCACACACACACACACACACCAGAGAGAGATGCTGGGAATGGTGTTCATTTCCACAGACTGATCCCAAATCGCCTGTGAGGGATGATGTCACCCCCAGCTACTCCGGACGCTGCCAAAACGTTGGTGGAATCCAGATGTCGGGGCTCCCAGCACAAAACCCACAGCTGCATGCAATCAGCAGAGCGTCTCCTCGGAGGGCTGAGCCCGTCCCCCCTCCTCCGCGAGGAGCCCAACAGGGAGGCCACGTTGGCCCCGGGCCACGCAGGAGACGCCTTCGAGCAATCGCGGCTCTGAAACGGCCCTTGGAAAACTTCTGGGGGAAAAAATGGGTTAGACAGCCCCAGGCTGTGCTGACGTGGCCACCGAGCGGCCACGGGCGTCAAGGAATGAGCGTGGCTGAGCTCCAATAAAACTTTATTTACAAAAGCGGGCGGGGGGCTGGCGTGGGCACACAGGCCGCATTCTGCCAGCGCCCGCGCGAGGAGGGCCAATTCCCGCCTGAAGGCCCGGGAGAGGAACCTGACTGGGAGCCAACAGCAACAGCGTGCGGAACCCTGGGGCGGGGCGGAATTTCTGAACGAGCCCCCAGGGGCAGGGAGATAAGACTCCATTCTGCAGGAATGCGGGGTCCCGCGCCCCACCTGGCAGCCGGGCCTTCGGAGGGGGCAGGGTCCCCAGGACCGCCTCTAGGACGTGGTTGCTTGTGGAAGGAGCGGACACGTCTCCCGTGCTGAAGTCAGGGGCAGGAGAGAAGGGGGGGTCTAAAAGTAAAAGTAAATATTTGAAAGGAGCGTTTGGGAATTCGCAGGCCTCCTCGTGGGGTGCTGAGGCACACGGCGCACAGCTCCCGTTCTGTCCGGGCCGCGGGGACCTGAGCCCCTCTCTTTCCCCGCTTGTGCACTTCTCTGGAGGATAATGAATGTGGCTTTTCTTCGCCGCCGTGCACGCCTAATCCCTCCTCGAGACCCCGGAGGCTCCCTGCGGTTGGGAATTAAGAGCGTCGGGCGCAGGGAGATAAGCAGGGTCCCGGGCGGGCGGCTCGGCCCGCGCCAGCCGGGCCAGCTCTGGGCAGCGGGTTGGACTCTGCCCTGACATGAGCAATGGAAAAACCTCTCAGCTCGGAGCCGTTCGGATTTTAAAATTGCAGACGAGGGCTGTGGGCCTCTATTTATAACTCCCTCCCCCACCGCCATCTCTCATTTCTACTTGACTAAAACCCAGACTCCTCCCCGGCTGGGCCCCTGCGCGGAGCCCTGCCCGGTCCTGCCTGGGCGCCACCCCGGCTCGGGGCACTCCCCCGGGGAGGCCTCCCTGACCTCCTGGCCTAGCTCGGCCACTCTCTCCCGCTGTCCTGTTTTATCTGCTTCAGAATTATGATCCCCGTCCCCAGCGAGCTTATTCGCCAGTTGTCCCTGTCAGCCTCCCTCCCAGGACACAGGAGCCCCAGGAATGTGTCTGCTTTGCAAAGCTGCCTCCCTGGCCCCGGGCCTGTCTGGCACCTGGCGGTGCTCACTCAAAACCCCAGGCATGAGGGGCAGCCACCCACCCCGCGGGGCCAGGCACCTCGCCTGCAGGGTGGCGCCCCGTCCTGAGGCCCCCACCCCACCCCCACCATGAACCCTTTTCCACCAGCAGGGAAACTGGGGGGCCAGGGCAGGGCCAAGGCTCCCCCCACCCCCCCCCCGCCCCAGGCCCCAGAACAAAGGACCCTCCTAACTAAGCCTCCCAGGCTAGGAAGTGGCCTGGCCCCGCCTCCCGCCCCTCCCCCGCGCCAGCCTGGGCCCCGGCTCCAAAGCAGAAAAAACAGGATAATTTCATGCTGCACCAATTTTGGTGCTTCTGGGCCCATGAAAAACGGCACATATCAGTGACTCACGGCCCAGCCCGGCCGCGCCAAGCCACAGCTATTGGGGCGCAGCGAGGCGCAGAGCACCCCTGGAGGGGTCTGAGGGGGAGACTCTCCTCTGTGAAAACTTGGAGATAAATCTGACCGCGCGGAGCCGGGCGCGCGAGACGGGCCCCTGTAAATCATCCCATTTTCTGAGAAACTCTGGAACTCTCGTCTAATTTTCCAGGAACGGAGCGGGAGGCTGCCAAGGCCGCCGGGGGTTTGAACGAGCGCGAGGCAGCGCCTTCGGGAGCCCTGGCGGCGTGGCCGAGCGGTCCCCCGTGGCACAGGATCCCTGGGAACGGCCACCATGTGTCCCCAGCTGCTGGGCTCCCCAAGGGCGGCCCCGAGCCGCTGGGGCGGCCGCTGCAGCTGCCACGTCCATCAAGCGGGCGCTGGCGCTCGCCGCGTTCCTGCCATCTCTGGGTGGACAGGCAGGAAACCGAGACGCCAGGGGGAGGGGGGCACAGAGAGGGCCTCTGTCCTGGGCCCGCCCTGAAGGGCTGCTCTGCGGCAGCTGCAGAGACGCCGCTGACTGCGGAGGGCTCCCTGGGGAGGGGGCAGCGGGTGGGGGAAGGCGCCCTCGGGGCCCAGCGGCCGCACCAGGGTCGGACCCGGGCCCGTGGGTGCAGCAGGAGCTGAAATCGGCCGATGGGGCGAGGTGGCTACGGCCTCTTTAAGAACGAGGCAGGGATCACCCAGGAGGCAGAGGGCCGAGCCTGGGCAGGGCTCACCCACTCCACAGGCCCGTGAGTCACCCACACACGTCACGGGTCTGCTAAGGTTTTCGCCCTCTTTTCTGGCATGAAACCCACTTTGGCTCCGTCTCAAGTTCAGTGATTACAATGAGCAGTCTCCCTAATCTTCAGCCTTTTCTTCGAAGGTTTCTTTCACTTTGACACCAAATAAGTGACAAAGGCCTCCCCGCCCGCCCGCCCGCCGGGGGTGCCAGAGGACATCATCCCGGACACGCTCAGGCCGGAGGGAGAGCGCGTCCCAGCAGTGTGAAGACCGGGGTCAAGGGCAGAGCACAGCGGGGCTCCCACGGGGTCCCCGTGGGACGGGGAGTCCCAGGGAGAGGCGGCCGCGTCCTCGGGCGGGAAGGGCCGAGGCGGCTACCCTGAGGTTCCCGGGTCAAGTCCAGAGCCCCAGGCCACCTCCCATCACGGCCGCTGCCCTGCACGGTGACGTCCGGCTCCAGCTCCTTCTGGAGGGGAGGGGACCTGGGATCGAACCTGCCCAGTGGCCCGTGAAGAGCGAGGAAGACTGAGGGGCGGAGATGAGCCTGGGCCCCCCAGAGACCCCGGCCCCCACGTCTCGGGCGGGGCACCGAGCCCGTCTGGAGACAGACCCCCACCTACATACAAGAGGCAGGCGGCACAAACCCCAGGACTGAGGCCCACAAAATGGCCTACCAAGGTTCCACACTTGACCCTGGCCAGGCCCCGCCCCACTGATGGAGAGGACTGGGGGAGGGGGGAGCCCGTTTTGCCTCGGATCACAATAAAATTCGAGGCCAAACTACTACCGGGCAGAGAGCACCCCCAAATGAGCTTCTCTAACACGGCTTTCCTTCGACGTCGGCGCGGAAGTCGGGGTTTCCTCGTCGCACTTGGGTGGACCCATCGGGGAGAGAGGAAGCCACGGGATGACCCTCTCACTTCCCTCAACTGCTCCTCCCGCTCAGAGACCCTCCGAGATGAACACGCCCACCCTGGGGAGCAGCGACAGAGCGGCGGCCACTCTCCCTCCGCCACGACCGACCGGACCGACCGATCGGGGCGCCTGGGCCCGGGCCCTGTGACCTTCCCGGCCGCGGCCCCTCCACCGCCCACGCCAGCTCGCTCACTGCCCTTCGGCTGCAGCTCCGGGGTCCTCGCCACCCGCCACCCCGAGACGTCCAGGCCCCTCCTTGGCCTCACGGGGCCACACACACGGGGTGCCCACTGGTTGCGCAGTTTGTGCCCCGAGCCCGACCTTCGTAAGGGCCAAGCAGCAGCTCCCGGCCGCCTCTGAGCCGCCCCTGCCCCCGGGGCACAGGGCAGGCATCACCAGAGGGTCCTGGCTCCCCGGTGCCGCCTGGCTAAGCTCGGAGAACACAGAGCAGGGCTGGGGCCCCCTCCTCCAGGCTGCCTCAGGGGAGCCTAGGTGTCCAGGGGTACAGGGCACGGTCACCCCTGCGGCTGCGTTTCAGGGGAGCAAGGACAGTGAGGGGTGACCAGCCCCACCTCGATGAGGGGACAGGGGAGGGACGTGGGCTCAGATACTCCTTCCTGTTCGCCCCTCGAGGGCGTGGGAGGCTTGATTCCCTGGGAGGGTTTTTCGTTTTACTACCAAAAAAAAAAAGAAAGAAAGAAAGAAAAAGAAAAATTCCCAAGGTGGGTCCTTTCTCTCAATGAGAGAGTCCCTCAGGGAAAAAGGGGAAGGCTAGAAAAAACACCGGGGCGGCAGGAACGGCCCAAGACAAAGCGACTGTCCGCTGGGAGCGGCCGGTCGGACTCCGGGCTGCAGAACACTAAATCCGAGGGGGCGACGGGCCAGAGGCACCGAAAATAGCCCTGAGAGATGACTGAGACGCCGCGGTGAGTGGTCACACAAGGTCGCGGCCCCGCTCGGGACGCAGAGAGCAGGGGTCAGCTGCGAGGGGAGCCAGGCCAGAAACCAGCCAGAACGGCTCCTCGCGTTGCAGACATCTTAGCGAAGTTGCGATTCCCCGGCCGCCCGGCTGGTGTGCGGAGAATTCGGGAACGAAAGCCTCCCCGGGGACAGAGGAGAGGCCCCCAGCCACCCCCCGCACCCGGGGAGGGGATGAGTTCCACCCATGGACGCAGCAAAAGACTCCAGACAAGCCCGGGCCGGGGGCCTGTGCCCCACAAAGTCACACGTCCAGTGCCTCAGAAGGTGGCTGTGCTGGAAGGGAGGGTCTTTGATTTTATTTCATTTTTTATCCTCACCCGAGGATGTTTGTTCATTGATTCTGGAGGGAGAGGAAGGGAGAGGGAGAAAAGCATTGATATAGGAGAGAAACATCAGTGATTGGTTGCCTCCTGCACGCGCCCTGGCTGGGCATTGAACCCGCGACCCTTTGCTGTATGGGAGAACGCTCTAACCACTGAGCCCACATCCCGGGGCTGCAGGCAGGGTCTTCAAAGGGGTGATTGAGTTAAAAGGAGGTCACTAGAGGAGGGTAGGACACAGACACACACCGAGGGCAGAGCCGGGGAGGGGCCGGGGGAGCCCGGGGAGAAGGCGGCCGTCTTCACGCCAAGGAGAGGCCTCGGAGAGGGCGGGACACCTGGCCCTCGGACCCCTGGCCTTCAGAGTTGCGGGGTGATGCTGTTTTACGGCCCCCATTCTGCAGGGCTGTGTGGGCCCCGAAAAACGAACACAGACCAAAACGGTGAAAACCCTGCTAGACTGGGGGGGGGGCTGCTGACCGGAACGGAAGCACCCCCATCTGGAACGGTCACCACCCGGCCGTGATGTCATCTGCGTGTGTCTCTCCGGGGCCCTTCAAGTCCCCACGGTGAACCCCAACAAAGGAGCCTGCCAAGGGCACTGGGCTGGGGAGCCAGGGAGCAGGCAGGGAGGGCTGAGCGGGCGCACCTCCCCCTCCGGACGGGCGGCTCGGGGCCCTGCCTCCAGCCCCAGGCCAGCCCCCAGGCCTTGGAACTGCTCTGGCCTGTGCCTCACCCTTGCCCCTGTGACAGTGAGTGTCATGTGTCAACTTGTCTGCCCCGGAGCCAGCCCTGTAACCCAACACCGCGCGGGGGGGGGGGGGGGGGGGGGTGCTGCAGAAGGTCCTGGAAGTCAGTGGTTAAGGGCTGCGAGGGGCTGGAAGGCAGGCCGCCCCCTCCCCGCCGGGGGCCCCTCCAAGGCAGGGAAGGGCCTGGGGAGCGAGAGCTGAGGTTTCCGGGAAAAGGAGGACGGGGCCTCCGGAGGCAGCAGGCCCCCGCCCGCCCGCCCGCCCGCCCGCCGCCCGCCCGCCGCCCGCTCCCCGGCTGGCCTGCCCTGCGGATTTCAGACTTGCCAGCCCCCAGCCGCCGGAGCCAACTCCTTACAATAAGTCTCTTTATATAAACACATACAGGTTCTGCTTCACTGAGAGCCTGACGGATCCACCCAGCCGACGGCCGTGCGGTCCCAGGGCCGCGTGGGATGCCTCCCGGGCCCCCCGCACCCGCAGGCTCCGGACGTGTGGCCTGATGGCTCTGCACGGGCCTCCGGCCAGCGCCTGCGCCCCACGCCCTCCCACCGTCGCCCCTGAACACGGCCTTGCTTTCCTGGGGATGCTGACTGGCCCCCTCTGCCCACATCCCTGAGGGCCTGGGGGAGGGTCAGCCACAGGACCCTCTCTCACCCCCACCCCCGCCCCCGCCTGCCCCGCCCCCACCTCCTGCTGCTGCTAGCATGTGGGTGCCCTCTCTCCCTGGCTGCCCGATGGCTTGCCCTCGGGACCCCGGTGCCTGCAACGTAAGGAAACGTACTGTTAGGACCCTCGGCCGTTGCAAGTGTTAGGGGCGTTCGGATCCCGAAGGTATTTGCACAGGCCCGTTTCATTACCCACAGATCACCTCTGGAAGTATTTGCCCAACGAAATTCTTTTCTCAGCCAGAAAAACCGACAGCTCAGCTCCCAAGCCCGGCTGCGCAGGTTTCCGGAGAACAAGTGGACTCGGCGCGGCACGGCGACCGGCCGGCCAGCCCGGGCCTCGAAGGAAACGGACCGAACCCGACGCTCACTCCATGCCCCACGGTGAGAGGCGCAAGCTTCCCCCAGGGTCAGGAAGGAGGCAGGATGCTCGCTCTGGCCACGTCTGTGCAACGTGGAATGGCAAGTTCTAGGCGGAGAAACCAGGGAAGAAAAGCGAATGAAGAGCCTCCAAATTGGAGAGGAAAAATGAAAAGTCTCTCTGTCCACAGAGGACACGATTTTATCGTAGGAAACTCTTAGAATCACACACACACACAGCTAATAAACACATTCGGCAAAGTTCTAGGATCAAAAGTCAACAGGCAAAACCAGTGGGCTTCTATACACGAACAAAAAATCTGAAAAGGAGATTTTAAAAAAAGAACTCCAAGAAGAAAAAAAAGGAGCGAGCGCAGAGGGGGAAATGGTAATGGGAAAAAGGTTAAACAAACGACGTTTTTAAAAAGTTGTTAAGAGAGCAACAAGAATAATAAAGTAATTTTTAAAAGTTAATCAAGGAGGCAAAAGACGTGAGCACGGAGATAAGCCTGCACGGAAGACAGCAGCGGGGGAGGCGCTGCGGGCGAGAACGCTTCACCGTGACGATGGCCATCCCACCCGAGGCCACGACAGGCAGCGCAGGCCCGACCAGAACCCCGCCCTGCGAGGCGCAGAAATAGACCCAGCCTTCCCAGAAGCACAGGGTTCTCACGGGCCCAAAATAGCCCAGAGACTCTTGGAAAAGAAGCACGAGGCCGAGGGATTCACACTTCCCGATTCAAAATGCACTCCCGAGCTACAGCGGGGAAGGCAGGCGTGTGGACCAGGACAGGACCGGGAGCCCAGGAACCAGGCCCTCGCCCCACAGACTCCCCACAAGGGTGCCAAGACCGTCCGATGGGAAAAGGACAGTCTTTCCACAAGTGGTCCTGGGAGAACTGGACACGCTCACGCGGAGCAACGTGGGCGGGGAGGGGGGGTCTCCCCCGATGGCATGAACACAGCCCCACGTGGGGCCCAGGGGAGCCGTGTGCACGGCAGAAAGGCTCCATCTAGCTCTGCGCTACACACCGGTGGGGTTCTGATGGGGTCTGTGCATGCGTGTTCCTATAAATCGCTCAGAAGAAAACACGGGGAAAATTCATGACACTGGACATGACCGCGTCTCCAAGATACTACAGCAAAGAACAGGGAACGAGGGACGAAAACAACAACACGGATAAACTGGAATTCACCGAAGTTAAAAACGTGTGTGCGTCAAAGGACACCATCGAGGGTGTACAAATATTACCCACGGAAAGGGGGGTGACAGAGCGGCACATCTAACATGGGGTTCACACCCAGAACATACAAAGAACTCGCGTCACTCAGCAACAGCAGCCACACACACAGCGAAACCCAAAAGGGGCGAAGGGCTTCACCAGGCGTTTCAGAAGGAGCGCGCGCCGAGGAGGCCAAGGCCGCTGGGCGTTCGGGAAATGCCCGTGGGACCGCCGGCGAGAGCCCAGAAGGCCGGTGTGGGTGCAGGTGGGAGACGCCGGGCCCCTGGGGCGTAGCTGGTGAGGACGCAGAACGGGGCCGCCGCCACGGAGCACGGCGTGAAGGCACCGCCAGAAATTAAACATGGGATCGCCGCTGGCTCCAGCAGCCCCGTTTCTAGGTACACACCCCAAGGGCCTGAAGCTGGGACCCGAGCAAATATTTGTTCGCCATGTTCCTGACAGCACTGTGGACGCCAGCCACGGGCGGGAGCCACCGAGCAGCCACTGCCGATGGACAGATAAGCCAAACGCCGTCTGCGCACACCGCGGCGCAGGACGAAAGCCTGCGGGAAGGACACGCTGACACACGCCACACCGCGGGTGAGCCCCAAGGACAGCCCAGAGGGAAACCGGTCGTCACAGAGGGACGGGCTGGACCTCATTGCCTGAGGCCCTTCGTGCAGGAAGTCACGGAGACAGAAAGCAGGCTCACAGGGGCTGTGTGACCTGCATCGTGACACATCGTCGGGGAGGATGACAGAAATGGCGGATGTACGCTGATCATTTTAAAAACATCAAGAAGGTTGGCGATCTGGTGGGCTCCCGCTGATGAACTTAACCACCTCTGCTACTGTTTTTTAATACAACCATGGACTCGCGGGCTTCCTTGCCACGCTGACACCTGGGACACAGACAAAGCCGCCGTTCCAAATGACCCGTCGATGGAGGCGGGCCTTTCGGAATCGCACACCCTCCCGCTCTCTGGCTGTCCTCGGTCCGCCTCGGGGAATGCGCTCACGGCTTCCCCGTGGTCGTGGACCTGGACCAGCCAGGCCCTGTCCGGGTGCTGTGTCTTTAGGGAACCCGGCTGTCTGGGAGCCCCGCCCTAAACCCTCCCCCCGCCCAAACCCGACCAAGACAGAAGCTCTGTGGTTATCCGGGCCCTGAAAGAGCCTCCCGGCCCCGCCCAGACCGTCCTCCCGGGACCGCCCACAGCACCGACGCGGTGACGGCCCTGCTGGTGGATCGGGAAACGATGCTCACACGGACGCGGCCCATCCCTACGGAGACGGACGTTCCCGTGGACGCTGTGGGGTGACCAGGAACCGGGGGCCGTGAGGTTGCCTTCTCTCCCTGCGGTGAAAGGGGCTCGCTGCCGAGCTCAGGGCGCGGGGTCGGTGCCCCCGTCCTTCTGCTTGTGAATGCGCAGCTGCCTTCGCGGGACGCCGTGACACCGGAGGTGTGGGAGCCTGCCCGTTTTCACCGAGCTCTGAGCGTACGAGGAAAACTTAATCATTTCCTTCGTCACTGGCACCTTTTCCCTTATTAGACTCGAGGGCAGCAGATCAGCTCCAGCCAAAGGTTTGCCGAGTCCACGGCCGACATCTTCCCTCGCAAGGTCCATGTTCAAACCTCTGGACCCGGCGGCCCTGGACCGTGCGCCTTGTCCTCCTCACCTCGTGTCTACGGATTTGTTCCAACTCAAGGGCGATTTGTGCCAGGGGAGCGAAGGGTCCATGCCCTGCACGCTGGGGAAGTGGTGCGCCCGGGGAGCTTTTCCTGAGAAGCAGAGGGGGCGCTCCGCACCGAGACGCGGGCGACGATGGGGACAGCGGACGCCGGGCGCATCACGCCCAACAGGGGGTGTGAACGGCCCCGCGTCCCCCTCCCATCAGGACCCCAGGAAGGAGAGCTGTGACCCGGCCTGCGCCCCGATGGATCCCTGCATCCACCTCCTGGCGTGCCGGCTCCCGACCGGCTCCCGACCACGGGTGAGGGCGTGCCACCCACTCCGAGGGTCCCCTTCCGCGCTGGCTCCCCAGCAGACGCGCTCCTGTGACCCACTAACTTGATTCCAAGGGATGACGTGGGCTGTGGGCCGCCTTTGGAAATAAGGTCCGCTGTGGGTCTGTGGCTGTGCCCGGTCTCCGGCCGGCCCCTGCACACCCGCCTCACTCCCCTCCTTGGCCGAGGGCCCGGGGTCCGCCCCGCACCCCAAACGTGGCACACTGGAGTCTTCATGCCCGCCGCTCCTCCCATCCCGGAAAAACACGGCTGATCTGCTGGAGGCCCCACGCCCAGGACCCCACGGTGCCACGGGGACCTTCCTGTCTTCCTCCAACCAGAAACCCAAAACGCGCGCTCCGCTCTGCCGGGGGACGCAAGGACGCTCCCTTAGGAAATTTACTTGGCTCTCTCCAGAGCGTCCGTGTCATCCTCTCCCCTCGCCCCCCGATGCTGTGCCCCGGACAGCCCGCACGCCCGCGGTCCCCACCCTCCAGCCCCGCAGCGCCAGCTCAGCGCCTGCCCTCTGCGTCGCGGCCACAGCGGGGACCTGCCATCGCCTGCCTCACCTGTGAGGCAGTGACCGCCCGCTCTTGATCGAGGACTCACCTGGCTCCCAGCCACAGCCAGAACGGCACACAGTAGGGATGCGAGAGGGATGGGCAACCTAACAAGACTAGCGAGTCTAACTGCTGATGAGGGTGAAATAATAAAGTTTAGTTTGGAAGTTAGACATTTCGTAACCTGTCGAGGGCCTTATGCCGCACACACCTCAGCGCTGCGGGCAGGTCAGGCCCAGGGCGAGACAGCGGCTGACAGCTGTGAGTGACATCCTTTGAGGCAATAAAGCCACTGTCAGACACCACTGTCAACCTACTTCAGCCCCGCCCTGTCTATTTCGATGTAAGTGAAAAAAATACTTTAAAAAGAAAGACAACATAAAAAAAAAAATGAAAATGGACCAAAAAAAAAAAAAAGAGAGAGAGAGAGAAGCGTCAAGTCTTAAAATAAATCATTGTAGGATTTTAAAATAAAGACTGCGGTATCTCCCATGAAAGCCGGGAGACCCTGGTCTTCATTGGGAAATGTGTAATTGAGTAAATTTCATGATATATTAACACAATCACTTGTTGAATTGGAAACAGAGTATCTGCGTTCTAAATCGCAATGAAGGGATAAAAAGAAATTAATACTTTCAACATCAAAAGGGAATGGAAGCCAGACAGACGGAGGGGCCTTCCCGACCGAAACAATGGATCTCGGAGCCGACGACACGCAGCCATAAATGTCAACCGTTCTTTTCAAGACAATATTGAAAAATATCCCAATAAAAAAAGCACAACAAAACACAACCACCCACCCAGGGCAAACTGAAACAGCAAAGCGTTCAGAAGGCAGCGGGAAGCGTGTGAGCCGGAGACAGAGGGGCAGCGTCCTGAGAACAGCGCGAGACGCAGACCCAAGGACCCCAGGGATGGCGAGGAGGGCCAAGCATCGTTTCAAGCAAAGACAGACGAATCCGTATTTTCAAAAACTTCATCCATTGATGGAAATACGTAATCGGTGGGGAATAAAAATAGCATCAGGTCTTTTTCACCCTCCAAAGAACCACGCAGCCATGGAAACGCATCTGCAGTGATAAGATCGGACGTCACACTTCGAGAAGACGTCTCCCTGAAAAGCAAACAAACGAACAGGAACCCGGAAGACCTCCAGGAGGAAGTGAGAGCGCCGTCTGTGGCGGGGAGCTTCTGCTTATCACCAAGGGCCGAGGGAGGACGCGGGTGAGGCGACGAGACCACGGTCACGGACGTGCCTCGGGAGGTGGCGTCTGCAAGGATCGACAAGCGCCTCTGAAGCCGTCGTTTTAAAAACACGGGGCCACGAAGACGCCGCGTGCGTTCTGCTAGCACACCGACATCTCGGGGGCTCCGGAGAGCCCTCGGCCCGGCTCCCGGCCAGACCCCGCGTGTCCCGGGGCTGACACGGGAAGGTCGCTACCGAGCCAACAGGCCCCGCGCTGGGGCCAGACACAGCACGGCCTGAATGAGGAACGTATGTGCAAAAAACAATAACAAGTCAGCTACTCAAAAATTAAAAACAAGCCCTGGCCCGAATCACCGTCCAAGGAGGAAATTGGGACAAGCGTCGTCCTGGGACGGTGGAGACACAGGAAACGAGAGAAGCGACAGAAGGAAAATTAATGTCTCGACCTTTGCACCGTCTGCAAAAGGAAAGAAAATTCAAATGAATGAGGCGCATCCATCCTGAACCCGGAAGGCAGGAAATCCTGTCCCAAACAAATCAGAAAGCGAACCGTAACAAAACTACGGCGATCCGAGAAAGGCAACGAAAGACAGATCTTTTACAAACACAATGAAAAACCCACACCACGCCGTAGGGACGTTTCACCCAAGAAAGGGAGGACAGTGCAATGACTTTTTAAAGTACGTAGTCATTTTATGGATGTTAGTAAAGAAATGGAAACGTGGAAAAGTTCAGTAAAAGTGTAGCTTTTATTAAAAATATTTTAAAAATCAGAGTAAACTAACCAAGAAACCTGTTGCTGGAAACCCTGGGGAGGAAACGGAGGGGAACCCAGCCTCCCTCCTCCTCCCGCAGAAAGCTGTGGGCTCAGATGGTCTCACGACAATTATTTCAAGAAAAAGAAAATGGTTTCCAAACCC
Organism: Cnephaeus nilssonii; assembly: GCF_951640355.1. Lineage (NCBI taxonomy): Eukaryota > Metazoa > Chordata > Mammalia > Chiroptera > Vespertilionidae > Cnephaeus > Cnephaeus nilssonii. Next base: position 1,682,299 of record NC_137083.1, read on the forward strand.
CTGCTCAGCCCAGGCGTGGGCTAGTGCGTGTGTGCATCTGTGTGCGTGCACACACACACGTGCACGCGCGCACACACAGCTTACGCTGGGGTTGCTGACACAAGGAAAATGAAGTGTGGAGGTCAAGGTCCCAGGCCAGAGGTGGGAAGGTGCAGGGACGTGAGGCGCGGGTCGAAGTCCACGCTCTCGAGGGAACCACAGCCCTGGCTCTCACGTGCTGGTCCCGGACGGACCACAGGAGCAGCACCCGGGGCCGCCGCAAGGCCGCCTCGCTGGGTCCCAAGTTCAGGTGGCAGCCTGCACGCCGCGGGGGTCGCAGGAGCCCCCTCAGACCCCGCTGACCCAGCCGGCCCATGGGCCGCACATCCAGCTCGGGGCCAGGGGAGGGGCAGTTTTTCCAACTCCAGGTGCCTGGGTGCACCCCAGACCAGGGAAAATCACATCTCGAGGCAGGGGGAGCGGCGGGGGGGGCGGGGGCCGGGGTGGGTGGGTGTGTGCGTGTCAGGCTCCTCAACGGCTCGAGCCTTTCCCAGGCTGAGAACCATCGCCGCATCTCTCTTCTTTACATTCACTCCCTTCTCACGTGTGAAACAGAAAGGGAGAAGACGGCCACAGAGCGGGAGAACCGCACCGTTCCTTCTGGGGTGTGAAACGCGGCTGGCGACTCGAGCCGCCGCCACTGAACGCCCACACGGGCTGCACCTGGCGGCGTGCTGCCTGCTAACAATCTATGATTTCTCCGACGAACGTCAAGAACCCCTTTGGGAGGAGCGGCCCGGGCCTTCCTGCACCAGGCGCGGGCGAAGCACCGGCTCCCTGCCTGCAGCGAGGAGCGGCCCTCGTGGGGAGCCCGCGCCTGGGGCCCCAGGGCCTGCCCCGGCCACGCGGTGACGACGACCTCGACTGGACAGTCCCGGGAGCAGACTCGTCCGCAGAGCTCTCCTCGTCCCTGCAGCTAAGGACTGCGACCCAACAAGGCCACTCCCCTTGTGACGCTGCAGGCTCATCGTCGGAGCGTGAGGTCCTCTCAGCGGTCGTGTGGAGGCGCCATCCCTGTCCCCCGGCTGCCACGCCGGCGGGGCCCCGAGCTACGGGGCAGCTCCCTGGAATGGGGTGCGGTTCCTGGGCCCGGGAGGGGCTGATGGCAGACACTCCGCTTTTGATTCCCAGCTGGGCTCTGGGTCCGAGAGCCCGTGTCCACTTCTGCAGCGTCAACCCCTTACAGGGGGGCGGGACCGCCAGTCCAATTCCCGCTCGAGGTGAGCGTCACGGCGTGAAGCCAGCAGACACCCACCCGAGCCAGGACGCTCCCAGGAACAGCCGCGCTCCCTCCACCACCACGGCATCGCCAGGGCAACACCACGCGCCCGCAACCCAGGAAGGGGCGTGGGTCCTCACGGAGGCGAGGCAGCCCCTTCCCACGTCTGCACACGCAGAGGGAAGGAGGAGACCCCTCTGCACACGCAGAGGGAAGGAGGAGACCCCTCTGCACACGCAGAGGGAAGGAGGAGACCCCTCTGCACACGCAGAGGGAAGGAGGAGACCCCTTGCACACGCAGAGGGAAGGAGGAGACCCCTCTGCACACGCAGAGGGAAGGAGGAGACCCCTCTGCACACGCAGAGGGAAGGAGGAGACCCCTCTGCACACGCAGAGGGAAGGAGGAGACCCCTCTGCACACGCAGAGGGAAGGAGGAGACCCCTTGCACACGCAGAGGGAAGGAGGAGACCCCTCTGCACACGCAGAGGGAAGGAGGAGACCCCTTTGCACACGCAGAGGGAAGGAGGAGACCCCTCTGCACACGCAGAGGGAAGGAGGAGACCCCTTGCACACGCAGAGGGAAGGAGGAGACCCCTCTGCACACGCAGAGGGAAGGAGGAGACCCCTCTGGACCAGTGAGCCCACGCAGGTGACGGTGCGAAGCCCGCGTCCACGCACCGATCCCGCCACACCTCTGAGACTTGGGAGGGTGCCGGCCCCAACTTCACAGACAAGGACGCAGGCGCCGAGACGGCGCGTCCCCTGCCCGGGGTCACGTGGGGGACACGGGGCCTCAGGAACAGGGGAACCGCGCGGGATCGGGGAAGGCCAGCAGGCCCGAGTCGGAGAAAAGGAAGGATCCGGGCTCCCCGGACGGGGACATCCCACCGACAGGAGACCAGGGCCACTGGCGGGGGCCGATGGGTAGAAGGAAGAGCCACCGTAACCCTGAACGTACACGGGGACTGCGGACACAGATCCACACCCCAGTCCCTCGGAAGGAACCGATCCTCCCTGATGTCCGTTCCTTTTTCCTCACTCACGGTCTGTGTTTGCCACTGGTATCATGACTTACGATAATCCTGACTCTGGAGTTCTATGAATAATTGCAAATGACTGAGTGGCTCTGGGTGCCTTCCAAGGGGAGAGCTTTGTACACCCAAACTATAAAAAGAGAAATAAAAATTAAGAGACTAAGTCAATTAAGTCAAAAAGGGAAAAAATGACCAAGATGCCACCCACATTGCCAACCGCCCCCCGCCCCACCGCGGGCCCGGAAGCCGTCTCCGTGTGGGAATCGGGGAAGTCGCCCCGACGGGGAACAGAGCAGTCGGCTGTGCCGGGGCGTGCGCTCCCCCCCCCCCCCCCCCCAGCATCGGATGCCGGTGGGAAACAGTTCTAACCTGATCGGTACAAGGAGGGGCGCTCTGGAACCCGGTCCTTGGATTTCAATACCTGATAAAACGGACACACTTCAGGGTCCTTCTAAATCACCCCGAAATACGCAGGGCTCCTCCCTGTAATAAGCTCAGCTCACCGATGGCCGTTCCTTTTCACAGAAAGAAAACTGGTGCCCGGCCGGGTGGCTCAGTGGTTGAGCGTTGACCTATGAACCAGGAGGTCACGGTTCTATTCCTGGTCAGGCACATGCCCGGGTTGCAGCTCGATCCCCAGTGCGGGGTGTGCAGGAGGCAGCCGATCCGTGATTCTCTCTCATCGTGGATGTTTCTATCTCTCTTTCTCCCTCTCCCATCCTCTCTGAAATTAAAATATACATTAAAAAAAAAAGAAAGAAAGAAAAAACTGGAGAAAAGCCCCAAGAAGTTCTACCTAAATGACACACCCAGATGCCGGACGGAGGTCTCTGGTTAAATGAGAGCCCCGGAGGGCGTGGCATTATCTCATTCCTTGAACGAATCTCAAAAAAACACACACAAAAAACCAACAAAAACCACGCTCGGTTCCCTCCCCACTCAGCCGTGCGTCCCGAGTGGGAGCGGCAAGAACCTGGGGTCTTTGGCGCTTCTCAGACGGGACCTGGGAGCCCGGGGCCGCACATGCACACCCCACGCAGCAACACGGCGCAGGGCCCGGGCTAACCTGCACGCAGGGGAGGGTGAAGAAAAAGAAAACACGTTAAAAAAAACAAAACCAAAAAGCAAACTTTGATTTCGCATTTAAAATAAGTTGAACCGGTTTAGACTCAGCTGGACAGAGGATGCTAGGAGTTCTTCAAACTCCCAGGTCCCAGGTACTGGGAAACACACCTTGCACAGCACTTGAATTTTTAATACAAAACCCTTTCTTGTATAGTAATACAATGGGATGTTTCGTCGCTTCGCTCCCCCCAAAACTCGGTGTGTGTCTGCCCTGCCCACACGAGCCTTCCATATCAGACCTGCTATAAATAACCACCAGAGATACTGGTGTTTTTTTCTCTCTCTCTCTCTCTTTTCTTTCCTGAAGTTCGTATAATTTGCAGGACCTGCCATTTGCAAAGCCATATTTCTCCCCCCCCCCCGCCCCCCTGTTCTGAGAACGGCAATAACGAAGACAGCAATAATCTGCCGATGAAGTCATCGCATCCATCACGCACCCTCTGGACCCTGGGACACCGAGTCATTTATCTGTGACGTGATTGGTCAAAATAGCCCTGGACAGCACAAAGGAAGGCGCACCCCTGAGGGGCCCCTCTCCTCCCCCGCCCTCCCCCCGCCGCCCTGTCTTTAGGCCTCAGCTGTTGGTTCTGCTCAGAGCCTGTCCTGCTTATCATAAATCTCATGGCATGTCATTACATTCCTCCATCCCCCCTAATTGCGACTGCAGCTAAAAAAAAGTAATCCTCCTTTCAACATAGCGTGAACGGCCACGGCCGGCGAGCCCGCTCCTCCTGCCGCAGCCCTGTCGCCAGGCCGCCCCCCTCGCCCGGAGAAAAAAGGGAAATCTATTTCTTGACGACAGTTGGAATGTCTGGCCTACGGGTCACATGGAGACACAGGCGCCGTGGGGAGCTCTCCGCGGGGAAGCTCCCTGCTCCCCCGGGGGCCCTCGGGTCGGGAGGGGCCGGCAGAGGGCTTTGCACAACTCCAGGAGGGGCTGTGGGGAACCTCGCGGCGGCTGCTGCTCTGGCCAGTCACATCGCACACGGACCCGAAACGCCGAGTGAGCGGGGACATGGTCCGAGGACCCAAGACACACACGTAACAAAAGCACAACAAGAAAGGAGAGGCCGCCGCGCTGCGTCTCTCCTGGTCCCGCCCTCAGCACGTGCACACCTCACGGTTCCCGTCGTCACCTTCCCCACGCCGCCGGCCTGGGCAGGCAACGCTGCCACGGCCACACACGTGTCAAGTCCTTCTTGGGGTGCGGCACCTAGAGGTGCTGGCGCAGGCTGCCCAGGGTTCCCGAGGGCCAGGGCGGCCGGGAATAGCTAGGTGATCATGCCCGAGGTCCCCGTCCATGGCGCTGGCCACTTCAACGGGAGGACAAGGCCAGCCGCACCGGAGAGCGGCCGTTTTCAGCCGTGCACCGCGTGGCACACGGAAACTCCTTACTAAAACCCTACAGCACCTCAAACTATCTATGTTGGGCCGATCTGACGAGAAAAAAAAAAAAAAAAAGGTATAATTTTGACGGATTCACATGGGGTGCCTCTTGTTGTCAGCTGCTGGCATTTTTAAATTTGACAACCGAAAGGAAACGGGGTCCGTGCCGCCGCCAAGAGGGGTCGGGGGCTGCCTGTTTAGAAATTCCTGTGTGCAGGGGTTGAAAACCGCTGCCTTCGACGATGAGTCACCTCGGGCCCCGGATTTCGCCGGTGCTGCTCGCCAGAGTCCCAAGCTAACCCCCCGCTGACCAGAAAGATGGGCCCGCCGCCCCCCAGTCTGGGCAAGGCGGGAAGAGAGGGGAGCCCACTGTGCTCCCAGCAATCACCTTTACCCTCTGAGTGAGTGAGTGAAACGGGGGAGACTCAAGAGGACCCGCTGCACGGTCTGGCCCCTGACCTTCCAATCAGACTCGGTGAGAACCCTCGAGGTGTGGACCCGCCACGGGCGGCGAGGGCTCTGCCCTACGGGGACACCCGGGTGTGATGTGGTGCCCGCTGCCTTGGGCACGGTCTCCCCGTCCCCACCAGTTCTCCCCCCGTGCTCCCCCAGACAAGGGCCCCGATGACTGGCTGACCCACACCACGCCTGGGCCGGCGACCAGGACCTCCGCGGGAGCAGCAGAATCCAGGACGCCGCACTGCTGCGATCTGGAAAGGTGCGGCGAGGAAAGCAATTGATGGCAGATGCACTGAAACAGCCCCAAACCTGGAAGCAATTCGAACACCCGTCCACGGGGGCCCCGGCCCGACCGCCACGCATCCGTCCGTCCGTGAGGCATCGAGACCAAGGAGCACGCGATGGCTCCACGTTTCAACGCAGATTCGGGTCGAAGCGGTTATGGCCGGACAAAGGACATTTTTCACTCCAGGTGACACTCCAGGAAGTGCAAGTGGGTCCCTCCTGAGAGCGGGCCCAGGGGCAGGCTGGGAGGGAGGACGGACAGAGCCGACGGGGGGGGGGGACACGGATTTATCTTCAGGACTCTGTGGAGATGGTTTCACGGGAGGAAATGTATATCAAAACCCATCGAATTGTCCCCGTTCGATACGTGAACTTGATGATCTGCGGCAGCTCAACCCTACGGAGCCGCCTCAGACAGCGCGTCAGTGCCCGCCCAGCCTGGGCCCGAGGAGGCCACGCGGCGAGGGCTCCACCAGCCTCTGCTCACCGCGTGCGCCTCCATCGACCAGCACTTCACGCGCCTCTGTCTGGAGACAACCGGAGAGACACGGCGGGTCACGAACCCTGCGTCGTGGCCCAGCGAAGCCCGGAGGGCACACGAGCTGCTCGCCGAGGCCCGGCCCGTCCACGCAGGAGCGGCCGGCGCCGAGCTTCAGGGCCGTTGAACGGCAGCATCGCCCACAAGTCACACAAGTGTGAGAAGCATGGCGCCACGTGGACGGCAAAAAGGGACGCTTGTTTACGGTCGGGAGCGAGAGAGGCGGAACAGTATGGGTAGGTGTGTGGGGAAAAATTAAGTTTCTGTGCGTCGGCAATAAACTTAGGAAATACAATGTCAAAACAGACTGTCTCCCTTATCAGCAAAACCATAAAACACGTAGAAATAAATCTAACAAAAAAAAAATTTGAGAGAAAATTTAAAAAAGGGACAAAAAGAAAGAAAAGAAAAGCAGGCCGAGCGCCGTGTCCTGCGGCTGACACTCCTTATCGCCTCCCATAAATCCTGGCCAGGACACGGCAGGAATCTCCGATGGGAGCCGCCGACAGGCTCAGACAAGAAGCGCTTCACGAGAGCCTGTCCCCTCCCCCCGCCCAACCACAAAGGGCTGGGAAAAGGGTGGTCTAACTGAACCCAAACCCTTCTCCACAAAGCCCTCCTCTATTCCAGCCCAGCACCACTGGAAAACCGCCCCCACACATTCTGGTCCCAGGGCGGGCAGGAGCTAATTTTCCACCCTCCTCCCGGCCCCTGACTGGCAGAAGCAGGTGACCACACTCCCGTCCCCGGGGGTGGTGTTTGCTGACCAAGCAGGGGCTGGTTTTCTGTCTCCCACCGGTGGAAACCGACACCCGATCCCCCGGCCGGGGGAAGGCGGTGGGTTCCAGTGGGGAGCTGGCCTCCATTCCTCCCTGCATCCCGAGGCAGGGCTCGTCGGTATTTCTCCTCCCCACCTCCTCCCCCCTTGCCATGCCAGCAGGGTCCAGAGGGAGCTGAGTTCCCCCACAAGTGACGAGGCTGCGCATGTGGGCCCTTTACCCACCCCCTACCCTGCTCCTGGGGGGGGGGGGGGGAGCTGCGTTTCCATCCATTTGGCCACAGGGAAGCAAGGCCTCGGGAAGGTCTGAGTGGGGCTGAGGAGGGGCCGAGCACCCACCCAAACTGACTGTGAGGACGTGCTGGGCCTTTCCCGGGTGCTGTGGGCGGGGCCCAGCAGGCAGGCATGGGACACCCACCCCCCCACCCACCTGTGTGGCACCTCAACAGGGATACTGCCTGCTAAGAAGGTGAAACAGGATCTCACCACATAAGCCCAAGATGTCCAGCATACAACTGAAAATCACCCATCGCACCGAGAAGCAGGCCGGTCACGTGACTCTGAACGAGGAACGATAGGCACAGGTGCCAGCACTGAGATGACCTGGGCTGGAACTGCCTGGCAAGGAGTTCAGAGCAGCCATCCCAAGCATGCTTCCACCAGAATGGCAAACACTCTGGAAACAAACAAGAGCCAACAAGCTACAGCTCCCGGCGACTCCCGAGCAGGGAGAGCGCAGATTATGTTTCCTCTTTGATCTTCCTGATCTCCAGATTCTTTCCATCAGGGAACACGGGGCCGAGACGCCAGTGTTTCTGAACCTGACGTAACAAACAACGCAATCCCGTGTTTACTGCAATCCTGCCCTGTGGGTGGCTTCATGAGGGCTGATCACGGGCGTGTTTGCTACGAAGTGAACAGCGGAAGCACGGCTAATGGGGGAACCGAGAGAGGGGAGGCGGAGGAGCATAAACAGAACAAGCAGGGAAGTGGTTGTCACAGGGGACGCCCAGAGAGGAAGACGCAAGGCCAACGTGCAGGAGTCTCTCAAGACAGACCCCTGGCTGGGACCTTGAAGGTCAAAGTGGCTGTGTGGCTCAGCGGTGACCCTCTGCCCCAGGAAAGGGGAAGGCAGTCGCCGTTCCATTTCTCGTTAGACTCTGAGGATGCTGGATTTAAATGGCACTGAGAGTGGGGAATGAGCGAAGACAGGGAGGGAGAGGACACAGGGAGCAGGTCGGGGACCCCACGGAGACGCTGACATAAAGGGCCTATTGTTACACTCTGCCGGCAACGACATGCATTGATCGATCTTGACTCAATCAATGTTTAACAGAGGACTCTCCTGCGGGGCGAGGGGGGGATGCAGTAGGTCGCAGTGGAATGCCGCTGGGTCTCCCCGGGTGCGAATGAAACCCGCTCACAGTGACTGGGGGGGGAGGTCGGCCCCAGCTGCAGCCGTGTCGCTGCCCGTGTGTCTGCGCTGCTCACTGACTGTGGAGTGGGGTCCTCGGGAGGGAACAGGTCAGTCAACCAAGTCCCCATACACCAACCCTCCCTGGAAACAGCCACCCTCGTCTGCCTGGCCTGGGAGAACCTAGAAGACCACCGAGAAGGGCTCGCCGGGCACCCTGGCAGAGACTTGGGCGTGGGCGCCCGTGGGCCTGGGCCGTCTCCTGCCACCGCCCCGTCTCAGCGCATGACGTCTGGGCGAAATCGGAGAACTCAGTGAGCCTCGGCGTCCCAAGCCCCCAGATCACCCTGAAAACAGTATCTCCCTCCAGGGCTTTGATGAGGGCGACGTGAGCTAAAGAGCAAGCAAAGGCTCGGGTCTAACACGGAGTAAATGTTCAACGAACACTCGGTACCATTAACTGGGGCCCGTCCGCGGGGGCTCCCAGGCAGGTGCTCAACACACCCGCCTGCAGGCGACAAAGCCTCGATGCTGGGAGGACCTGCCAGTCTGGAGGGTGCAAAGGGGTCACCCGGTGCCTGGCGGTGGGACGGCTCGAGGCCGAAACCACCCGAGCAGGGGAAGGCCTTTCGTTACGGGCGCCTGCCTCCAGCCTGGCAGAGAACAGGTCTGAGAAGTCTTGCGATGACGTTGAGTGGAACATCTCAACATTCTTTTTTTTTTAATATATATATTTTATTGATTTTTTTACAGAGAGGAAGGGAGAGGGATAGAGAGTTAGAAACATCGATGAGAGAGAAACATCGATCAGCTGCCTTCTGCACACCCCCTACTGGGGGGGTGCCCGCAACCGAGGTACATGCCCTTGACCGGAATCGAACCTGGGACTCTTCAGTCCGCAGGCCGACGTTCTATCCACTGAGCCAAACCGGTTTTGGCGACATCTCAACATTCTTGTAGCTAAACTGACCACACGCGTTTCAAAAAAGGGTGGGTCACACGAGCCTGAGGGTCTTTGAAATGACGAGGGGCTGGCGCTGGGAGATGAACCTCGGGTCACAGTCGGTCAGCCCATCCCTGGAACTCACGTCGGACCCTCAGGGCCTGAGGTTTCCCGTCTTTGCCGGGGAAGCAGCCCCTTCCCTGGACTCTGGCTCGGAGGTCCCAGGCTGCGTCCGACACGCACATGCCTTCCGATTTACAGCACACCCGTGGGAGGCGGGCTTTCCTGTTCATAATGGGCACACACACACACACACACAAAAGGATCTGTAATTAAAGAAAAATAGCATGGAGTCGCCTGGGAAGCTCACCACGCCAACCACGTCTGTCTAGTTTTAAGAAAGTGATTATTGAACTTTACAGTAAACAAAATGAAGACCATATGATTGCTGACCTTGTGAACTGGAAAGTGACTGCGACGCAGGACTCCCGGGTCCCGGCAGCCCCGAGCCACAGCCGCGGCACTGGGCGGCGGCAGCAAACACACCTCTGCCTTGTTCACCGCCCAGCACCCCGGCTGGGCCCGGGCCCCCCAGAGCCCCCCGGCGCCCCAGCCCAGACCCACAGGCGTCCTGTGTCCCCGCCCGGGCCTGCGCGCTGCCCCTCGGGAGTCATTAATGAACCCCTCTCAGTCCTAACTCACCGCATTAGGGTCGGACACGACATCTGACTTGAACTTGAAATGCTAAAGAATATACGAACTTGGGCAAAAGTAAACAAATAAGTAAATAAAGGTCTTCGTGTCCTTCCAAATATTTCAGAAAGGGCCTCTTGATTTCTGTGTAGTATCTTTGATATCTTCCAAAAATTCCTGAGTTAACATCAAGTTTTCCTTCTGTTTAGCTTTCTCACACTAAATATTTGGAGGAATAACAGTGACTATTTAGACATTCAACAAACCCCTACTTTCAGGCCGAGGGTGCTGAGCCCGCTGGGCCAGACAGCCCAGCCCGCAGCGGCCGCCGGCCCAGGCCTCAGTTCCCCCGGCCGTAAAACGAGAGAGCAACAGCCGGACCGCGTGCCAGGAGCGAATGATTCAGGTCCCCAAAGTGCCGTTCGGGGACTGGGAGGAGGGAGCTCGCTGCAGCTGTCGGGGGCGAAGATGGGGGGGGGCGGGGCGGGGAGGGACGGAGCTGAGGAGGAGGGGAGGGAGGCCACGCTGTGTAACAGGGCAGGGTCACCAACGTGAGGGCCTGTCACCAACCCCCACCCCACGCGGGGCGAGACCCTGCGCGGCGGGGACCCACGGGGAGGCCGGGAGGGCGGGCAGAGGCAGCAGCGAGGGGGACTTCCCTCTCGGCAGGCTCGGCGCTGGACGCGTGACAGTAATGAGCCTGCATTACGTGTGCGATTCTAGAATTTTTCTTCTAGTAAGAAGCGCTTTCCTCAAGTTTCAGACCCGTGGGACTGGGTGCTGCTCCTTCCCTCCCCCCACCCTCACCCTGGCCCGAGTCCTGGTGATTCTCAGGCCTGTCTTCCCTCCGGCCAAGGGCTGGCTCTCCCGCCCTTTCTAGGAATTCCAGAGAAATCGCTGCTGCGCCCCTAAAACAATGAGGCCATTAAGGGCTCCCGAGTCACATGAGCGAGACCGCAGCACCCAGGCGGCTCGGCTCAGCCTGTTTCTAGAAACACGGCAAGGACTTCCCTCTCTCTTCACTCCTTGTGCTTCTTCGCTCTTTCCTTAGGAGTTAAAAAAAAAAAAAAAAAAAAGGATAGCGAGGTGGGTGCGTGGAGACACGTCTGCTTGTGGAGAAAAACACACCGGTTCGCTGCGGAGGCAGCAGACGCCTCGAGTGAGAAGGCACAGCCTCCGCCCCCCAACGCTGCTGCCCTCGCCCCCAACCCCTAGGCTCACCGCCGACCTGGAGGCAGCGGGCTCCGCTGTGGTTAAATGCCATGACCACGCTGAGGACCGCCCATTACCAACAACACTACCCAGGCTACGGGCTGCACCTCAACACCCACTACCCCCCCCCTCCCCCCCCCCCCCCGCCGACTTCATTGTACAGAGTGCCGCGGCGCTTCCTCCTCTGCCTCCGGGGCCGCGGGGCGAGGGGGGGGGGGCTGGCGGCCCCAGCAGGTCACGCAGCAGCCCACCCTCGGGTGAGCGCCCGTGAACAAGCACCGATCCTCACTCCGCGGGGCCTCGGCGAGCGGCCCGGGGGCTCCAGGGCAGAGCTGGCTCAGACTTCAGACTTCGGCCCCACCGCGGACGCCACACTTGGCATTTCGAGACTTCATTCCTCTCCCGGCCACAGAGCTATTAGTACAGTCCCAACAGCCTGGCCTCCAAGGGTCTCCTCTGAAGTCAGGATCCCCGAAGTTAATCCGAATCTTTCTAGATGCAGGCTGTCCAAACCCCACTGTCCCCAAAGGTCGGAGCCATCACCCGCCCCCCCCCCCACGCGGCTGGGCTCCAGGGCAGGGAGTTATGCTGCGGCAGCACCCAGGACCCACGTGCCTGGAAGGCGGGGGAGGCGCTGGGCCTCGGGCCCCTCTTCCCTCTCCCTGGGCTCTGCGGGTGGGCTCACCTCGGCCCCGGAATGCTCTCAGGTGCTCCTGAGAGTGATGTCTGTCTCACTCTCCTCCCTATGCCCTTCGGTTCCCCACCCGTCAACGCAACCTGGGGACGGACCCTCTGGCGGCCAGCACTGGGCAGATTCGGGTGTGGGTGACACTGTGACGGCCCGTGCTTCCTGGCCTGGCCGCAGACTCGGGCTGTACAGAGCTGCCACCCACCCGGCAGCGCTGCTGCCCTCGGCAGCCACCCCCTCTACCCCCCACCCCCCGGCCCCAGACTCACTGCCCGCTGAGGCTAAGCACCTCGGCTGTGTCACGTCAAGGGGATGTTCCCATTTCCACGCCGCCTCCACATCTTACACATTTTAACCCAACAAGGACAACGTAAGACTGAGCCCCCCACCCCCCCAATCTGGGGCCTAATACACGGGTGTCTTCAGGGCCCCTCTGAGCTACAGCCGATACCCGTCTTCACACGTGAGGGGGTCGGGGCGGGCTCCACCCCCCTCAGGAGGCCCTCACCTGCGGTCCCAGCTGCACTGACCTCACGCGCTGGGCAACGCACTCCACCGTGAGGTCCAAGTCACCGTCGGGTGCTCATGGGATCTGGCCTTCCCCTCTTAGCTTTTTTGACGTGAAAAACAGTGTTTTCTCCTTACAAGTTGCTACTTGTGCGCTGGCTGGTTTGGCTCAGGGGATAGAGCGTTGGCCAGTGGACTGAGGGTCCCGGGTTCGATTCTGGTCAAGGGCACAGGCCTCGGTTGCAGGCTTGATCCCTGGCCCCAGGGTGGGTGTGTGCACGAGGCAACCAATCGATGTGACTCTCTCACATCGATGTTTCTCTCTCTATCTCTCCCCTTCCCTTCCACTCACTCTAAAAAAAATTAATAATCAATGGAAAAATATCCTCGAGTGAGGATTTAAAAACAAAACAAAGATGCCACTTTGTTCTAAAAGAACGTAGTCCCTAGTGTTCTGCTTGGGGAGGGAGGACTATGTATTTTTTAAGTTTCTGTCCTCATGTCTAACGTGGCGGCTACCAACACGCGCGGCCATGACACAGTCATTTGCGGCTCTCCGGCCCTTTGCAGGTTTCAGGGGTCCTGGGAGCCAACAGGGGGAGAAGTGCAGCCTCCAAGGCGGGGCCCAGCCCTGGGGGGCTCCCGAGGGGCAGGCCGTGCACCCCGGGGCCACGGGAGCCACCGCAGGAAGGGAGGGACGTCTTTGTTCAGAAAGTATTTTCTTGATCACGCGTAGGGCTCTTCCCCCGCCACCGCCACAGAAATAAACGCCCCCCCAGAGCGGCGGGGCGGCATCCACCGGGGCCCGGCGGGCAGGGGACCCCGGAGGTGGTGACCTGAAAGAAGGGCCCGCTGTGCCGCCCAGAGGCCCGTCCTGCCGGCTGCTGGCGAGAGGCACGTCTCTGAGCCATTTAGAACATTCTTTCCTGCCTCCAGAGTAAGCCACCCAAAGGGGAGGGTCAGAGGGAAAATGTCACACAGCCAGCCTTTCCAGTTTTCCAGCCGAGTCCCAGCTGCGGCCTCCCTGGGGCTCCTGACCCTCCAGACACCAGGGCGTCACCGCTTGGCCTCGCTCTCTCTCCCGGGTGAAACCAGGGCCCCACACCGGCAGCTTCCAGGGCTGGGCCCCCCCCCCCCCCCCCGCCCCCAGAGAAGATGCAGTCATTCGCAGTGAATGCAGAGTTGGCGGTGCGTTCCCTCTGTGCTAACTGCCTGGTGACGTGGAGGCCAGAGCCACAGCCGGTGTGGAACGCTGCGGGGCGGGGGGGGGGGGGGGGGGGGACAGAGAGCGGCTGCCCCCCTCGCTCGCTGCTGCTGCGGGCTGACCACGCCCAGGCCGAGCACATGCTCCGCTGGGGAAAGAGGATCTATTTCTGACCTGAGAACGGGAGATTGACCTGCTAAACGGGGCAAGGACCTTCCTAATACCCACTTCTATCCGCGGGACGCGCATCCCACGGGGGGGGGGGGGGTGTAAACCAGGGCACCACACGCACAGTCCTCACTCTCGGGAAGCCCCCACCCACCCCGAGGGGCGAGGAAAAAAGAGCCAGGCCAACCCCAGCGGCACACGGGTGCCCCAGAGCGAGACGGGAGTCCCGGGGCCTCCTGCAGGCCCGACCACCCCCGGGAGCTCAGACACTCTGAGACAGGAAGACGGGAGGGGGCAGGGGTGAGCCTGGGGGAGTCGCAGCGCAACATCAGGGCCCTGCCCCCAAACCTCCCCTGGAAACTCAAAACCAGGAGGGGCCGCCACAGCGGGGAACAAAGGGCCGGGATCACGTTACAGCCGGGCCCAGACCCCGCTTCCAGGCCTTTCTGAAGCCACGAGCCCAGGACCGAGCCCAGGACCCTCGAGGACAGGCAATCTTCCCCGAAAAACGCCCCTGGCCCGGGGAGAGCGCGTGACAGACCCACTGCGCAAGGGATTTACTTGCCATTTTGTTTAATGTTCACAAACCCTGAGAGTAAAGAGTCAACCGCCTTGGACGAGGCCCTTTCCTCGTGCACGTGCCCCACTCGCGGGAGCGGGAGCGGGGGCTTTTGGGGGGGAACGTGAGCTCTCCCTTCTCCCTTCCTCCTCCTCCGAGGGCACCCAGGGTGCAAAGGGCGTGTGACTAGGGGTCCGACGACCTGAGAGAGTCGGCTCGCCCTTGCACTAAGGCCCACGCCCCTGACCCAGAGTCTGACCGCCGGGGGGTCCCGTGTCCTCAAGAAGGAAGACACCCCCCCGCCCCCCCCCCCGCCCGCAGGCTGCCCTGGGGAAGTCAGCACGAGGGGAGTCAGGACCCACCGCCCCCAGTCCGACCCCTGTGCTCCTCGTCCCGGTCAGCAGCACAGGACCCGGCCTGAGCAGGAGCTGGAGTTACGGGGACGGACAGACACCGCCCCATCGTCCCACCGGAGCATCCTGTGGTGCCGAGAGCCCCCCAGCCCCCCATCCCAGCTCCCGTGTTTTGTAAAAGGTTCTTCCGAAGGTAACTGACCCTGCACATGCTCACGTCCACGCAGCCTTCCTTAAAGCACAGGGATCATTGTAAGAAGAGAATTCCAGAGAAACGAAGGACAAAGGAAGCTCTAAGATACACACGTGTACACACACACACACACACACACACACACACTCGCCAGCAACGCGGAAGAGGCACTTCTTTGTTAGTAACTAAATGTCAATGGTTCAGCTCTCCAATCAGAAGGCAGAGATTGGAAAAATGGAGAAAAAACACCTAATCCAACTAAATGCTGTCTCCAGGAGACTCACTTTAGAGCGAAAGGCACAACTGGACGGGAAGTAACAGGATGGAAAAGACTTTCCGTGTTAGTGGTAACAGAAAGAGAGGGAGGTGGCTATACCGACATCTGCCAACATACACTTTGAGTGTAAACTGTACGAAGACAAAGAAGGACGTTATATGTTGAGTAAAGGTCAACTCGCCCCAAGTATGTAACAACTACAGACATACATGCACCAAACAGGGCAGCCCGAAAGGCAGGAGGCGAACGTGGGCAGGACAGCAAGAAGGGGGCAGTTCTGCGGTAGCAGCTGACGACGCGGCAGCTCCGCTCTCGGTGAGGGACGGAGAAAGCAGCCTGAAGGTCGGTAAGGAAGTCCAGGCCCTGGACGGCCCTGTGAATCCCCTGGATGTCACCGGCATATTCGGAACACTCCACCCAATCCCAGCAAAATACTCCTTTTTTTTTTTCCTAATGCATATGGAAAATCCTCAAGGATAAACCATATGCTGGCCACAAAAGAAGTCTTAAGAAATTTTAAAATATTGAAGTCATAAAAAGGATCTTTCCAACCACAACAGAATGAAACTAAAAATCCACAGCAGAAGCAAAACTGGAAAATTCAAAAATATGCAGAAACGAACGCACTCTTTAAAAGCCAACGGGTCAAAGGAAGGAGTCACAAGAGAAATTTTAAAGTATTTTGAGACAAATAAAGACAACACATCAAAAATTATGGGATGCTTAGCACTTAGAAGCAGTGCTAAGAAGGGATTTCACAGCTATAAATGCTTCCTTAAAAAAAAAAAAAAAAAGACTTCAAATAACCTAAATTCACACTTTATAGAACCACAAAAAGAACCAACTAAACCAAAAGCTGGCCAAAGGAAGGAAAGAGTAAAGATTAGAGCAACAATAAATGAAGTATAGGATAGGAAAGGAATAGAGGAAGATCAACAAAACCAAAAGTTGGTTCTTTGGAAAAAAAAAAAATCAACAGAATTGACAAACCTTTAGCTACACAGCCTAAGGAAAAAAAGTGAGGACTCAAATGGCTAAAATGAGAAATGAAACTGAGGACACTACCCCTGAATTTACAGAATAAAACAGTGTATAAGGGAATACTATGAACAATTAACTGTGTGTCAACAAGTAGGTCATCTAAATGCAACGGGCAAATTCCCAGAAACACACCATCCACCAAAACAAAATCATGAAGAAACAGAAAATATGAATGGATTTATAACTGGTAAATAAATTAAATTAATAATAAAAATTCTCCGGATTTAAAAACATAAATAAATAAGTAAAGGCACTGAACTAGATAGCTTTGTTAAAGAATTCTTCCAAACTTTAGAATATTCACATCAATCCTTCCCAATCTCTTCCAAAAGGCTGAGGAGGGCACACCCTGTAACTCACTCTATGAAGCAAGCGTTGCCCTGATACTTAAGCCAAAGACACGGCAAGAAAACGATATGCCACTATCTTTGATGAATACTGATGCAAAAATTCCTCAACAAAACACTAGCAAACCGAATTCAGCAGTGTGTTTCAAGGATTATACACCTGACCAAGTGGGATTTATTCCTGGAATGCAAGGATAGTTCAATGTACACAAAGCAATCAGTGTAATATACCACATTAATAGAAGAGGGGGAAAAAGCCTCCATTGATGGAGAAAATGCATTTAACAAAATTCAACACTCTTTCATGATAAAAAAAACACACACTCAAACTAAAAATAGAAGGTGTCTTGGTCCATTTGGGCTACCATACCAAAATACTACCAACTGGATGGCTTATAAACAACAAAAATTTACTGCTCCCAGTCCTGGAGGCGGGAGGGTCAGGTCAGGGTGCCAGCAGGGTCAGGTGATGGATCTGTTCCTGGTCACAGATTCTCACTGTACCCTGATCCCATTCATGATGGCTGAACCCTAATCACCTCCCAATGGCCCCCTCTACTAGGATTTCAACCTATGAAAATGGGGGGGGGGTACTTTCCATGTATGGAAAGCCCTCAGATAACTTCATACTTAAAGGCAAAACAGTAAACGCTTTCCTTCTAAGCCCAGGAACAGATCAAGGATGCCTGCCTTCACCACTTCTATCCAATCCGGAATGGGAAGCTCTAGCCAGAACAATCAGGCATGGAAAAGAAATGCAAGGTATCTAAACTGGGAAGGAAAAACTGAAATTATCTCTGTCCCCGGGTAACAATTCTGTACATAGAAAGCTTTAAAGAGTCTAGACCCACAAAAAAAATATTATTCGAGTTAATAAATAAATTCATCAAAGTTATAGAATACAAAGTTAACCTGCAAAAATCAACTGTATTTCTATAGTCTAACAATGAACAATCTGAAAGTGAAATTTAAAAACAATTCTATTTACAGCAGCATCAAGAATAAAACAGTTACGAATAAATTTAACCAAGAGGTGTACACTGAAGACGACACGCTAGAAAGAAGATCTGCTTAAGAGAAGACACCTCATGTCCATGGATTGGAAGACTTAACATCGTTAAGTCAAAACAATCTACAGTTACTCACCAGTGTTTATTTTTTGTTTGTGTGTGTGTGTGTGTGTGTGTGTGTGTGTGTGTGTTTTATTTTTTGCAGAAATATAAGAAGCCATCCAAAATTCATATGGATTCCCAAGGGACCATGCATTGCCAAAACAACATTGAAAAAGAAGCTCAATGTTGGAGAACTCACACTTCCTGATTTCAAAACTCACTACAAGGCTGTGCAAACCCTACCACTGCAGTAGTCCAAACAGTGTGATACCGGCATAGGACGGGCAGACAGATGAATGGGACAGGAGAGCCGGGAAGCAAACCCCCCAGTGCGGTGATTTTCAACAAGGGGCCAACCGAGACCAGTCAATGGGGAAGAGGAGTCTTTTCGACCAAAGTTCCTGGGGAAACTGGGTATCCACACGCAGAAGAGCGAAGGGAACCCTGACCGTACCCTGTGAACAGAAATGAACTCAGAATGGACCAAAGACCTACATGCAAGAGCTGACACCACAAAGCTCGGAGAGGAGAGCGGGGAAATCGGCACGGCCCCGGGTCTGGCAGTGGCTCATTGGATAAGACACTGGAGCAAAGGAAACAAAGGAATAAAACAGATAAATTAAACTCCATCAAAATAGTTTTAGGAGGTGGGGGTGGCTGGGAAGAGGTCACTGGAGAAAAAAGGAGACTTATGTAATACTTTAAGCAATAAAGAATTAAAAAATAAAAGTTATATCGGATCAATGGGAAAAAAATACTTTGTATGATATTATGGTAGATATATGTCATTATACTTTGATCCAAACCCATAGAATGTACAAGAAAGTAAAATAAGGTAAACTATGAACTTTAGGTGATTATGATTATGTGTTTCTGTGTAGTTTCATCCTTGGTTAAAAAAAAAAAAAAGAGGGAAGGGAAGGCAATGCATGTGTAGGGGCAGATGATATATGAATGATATATGGGAAATCTCTGTACCTTATCAATTTCTGTTATAGGCATAAACACAAAAAAGTCTTTAAAATGTTTACACTAATGTTAAAAAAATATACGTATTTTTCACAATGAAAATAAAAATAATTTTAACCCATGGGAAAACAATATATATTCTTTAAACTTTTGTGGTATTTTGTTTTAGTTTGTTGTTGTTTGAGGACAAGAGAATGACAAGATAACCCACAGTATGGGACAAAATAGTTGCAAATCATATACCTGATAAAGGGATTAATATCCATAATATATTTAAAAACTCCCACAAGTCAGTAACGAAATGCAAATCAAAACCACAATGAGATAGCACTTCACCCCTCTTAGGGCAGTTTTAAAAAAAAAAAAAATCGGAAAATTCCAAGTACTGGTAAGGATGTGGAGAAACTGGAACCCTTGTGCACTGCTGACAAGAATGTAAAATGGTGCAGCCTCCATTTTACATACAGCAATTCCTCGAAACGCTAAATATAGACTTACCATGGAATCCGCAGCTCCACTCCTTGGTATGTACCCCAAAAGACTGGAAGCAGGGACTCAGACAGAGAGCTGCGGGCCAAACCAATGTTGATAAAAGCATAATTCCCAACAGTCAAAAGGCTCACGCAACCCAAACATTCAAAGACAGATGAATGGAGAACCAAGGGGTGTTCTGTACACACAGGGAATGTTAACAGTGCTCAGCCGTGAACGTGAAAGAAACATCTACATGTGCCATACGTGGCAAAACCTCGCAAACGTTACGCTGAGTGAAAGAAGCCAGGCACAAAACCACCCACTATATGATCCCAACCATCAAAATCCCCCCAACAGGGAGATCTACAGGGACAGACAACAGAGCAGTGGTTGGTAGGACTGGCGGGGGCAAGGGAGGGAGGTGACGGAGGACATGTGGTGACAGAGTAGAGGGCTCCTTCTGACGTCTTGAGTTATTCTAAAAGTGAGTGTGGCCCAGCCGATGTGGCTCCGTGGTGGAGTATCGATCCAAGAACCACGAAATCGCAGTTCAATTCCCGGGTTTGGGGCTCCATCCCCAGAGGGGGGCGTGCAAAAGGCAGCTGATTCTCTCTCATCGTTAGTGTTTCTCTCTCTCTCTCCCTCTTCCTCTCTGAAATCAATAAAAAGGTATTTTTTTTAAAGTGAAAGGCAGGGGTTGTGCCCATCCTAACTAGACACTGGACACACTACATTCATCCATCTGTCTACACACACCACTGACTGCACATGTCTGAGTATATTCATTCTAACGGAGCGGTGCCCTTTAATTGGGTAAACTGGATGATGTGTGAATTGCATCTCAATAAAGCTGCTTTTGAAAAAAAGAGAGGGGGCTCTATACAAGACTAGGCCCGCCCTGGCTGGTGTGGCTCAGTGGATAGAGCGTCGGCCTGTGGACTGAAGGGTCCCAGGTTCGATTCCGGTCAAGGGCATGTACCTTGGTTGTGGGCACATCCCCAGTGGGGAGTGTGTAGGAGGCAGCTGAATCGATGTTTCTCTCTCATCGATGTTTCTAACTCTCTATCCCTCTCCCTCTCCATTTCTCTCTGTAAAAAAATCAATAAAATGTATTAAAAAAAAAAAAAAAGACTAGGCCCATGACAAAAAGGGGTGCCGTGCCCCCAAGTCTGGAACCACCATACTCTGTCTTCCTCTTGGAGCGTCCCACTAAGTTTTCTGAAAGTTAGTAGATGCCATAAGACACGGACTTTATCGACCCCGACGCTTCCGAGCACATGTGGCCCCGGGTATCAGCTCTTATGGCACCTGCTGGCCTTCTGGAAGCACTGTGCGGTCCAACATCACCACGTGGCTCGGGGGTGCCGCAGAAAGGATGGCGAGAGGAGGAGCGGGACCCCAGCCCCATGGGGAGGCAAGAATACAAATCCCAAACAGGCCATTATCCACTTCCCAAGGAAGGACGTGGGTGAGAGAGCTTCTCCAAAGGTCTGATCGAGAAGAAGTGATGTGGCGCGAACGCTGACACGCAGACCGGACAATGACAAAAGCTGCTGGGGGGTCACCCAGCCCCGCCCGGGCCCGGCCAGACTGGCCGCCTGCATTGGGCCCCGGCCTCCTCCCTCACCACTGCCTGGGGCCCTCGCAGTCCTAAGCAGGGCCTCCGAGGGAGCGGGGTGCTCAGTGGGGACACCCCCACCCCACAACACACACACTCCTCAAATGAAGGCAGGCAGGGTCAGCTCAGCTCCAGGCCATTCAAGGATCAGAAGGTTCCAGACCTTTCTAAGTGTTCTGATCACAAACAAGACAGAAACCACCGAAGAAAGCCCGGGGGGAGCCCACGGAAACGTCCGAGCAGGACCCCACGCACGCGGTCATAAACGGAACAGAGCATGGGCACGTGAGAAGGCCACTCGTAACAGCGCCGGGCTGGTCGCTGACAAACTCTTGGCAAAATTCCCCGGTTAGGTAATAGCATGAGCAATGATGGCTCTTGCAGGGAAGAGTGTCCTTTTCGGGGGCTTTCTAGAGAAAAAGAAACTGAAGGCAGGAGCGGAGGGAAGTGTGGCTCCCCGGGGGGAGGTGGACACGGGGGCTCAGGCCCCGCCCCCCCTCACTGAGCTGGAATCTGCATTTTAACACCATCTCTAGGAGATAACACTGCTGTTTGCAGACACGTTAATATTTAACTGGTGTCAGTCCTGAAATTCGCCAGCGCCCTCCAGGAAAGTCAGTGAGAGATGCTTTTGTAAGACTTCTTAATTGTCGAGTCCACCCACGCCAGCCCTCTGCCTCCCTCCCCTCCCCCACGCGTGTCTCCTCTCCACCTGAGTGCGGCGGGGACCACAGGTCAGGTGCTTCCTCAAACCTCTGTTGAAGGAAGGACTGCACAGGTTCTTGTCAAAAGCCACCCAGTGTCCTCCTCAGAGCTCTTATCCTGCATTAATTCATTAACCAATGTCACCCCAATAAATTCAATAAAAAGGGGGAAAAATACAGAAAAAACACACCTCACAGTAACCTCCTATGCCAGGTGACAAAGGCAAATGACCAAGTGAGTCATGGCCCCCCTCACACAGCCACAGGAAGGGGAGAAGGCCGGGGCAGGGACTTAAAGGGACCGCGGACACATGGAGGGTCTCTTTCCTCCCCTAACACAGGCCCCTCACCTGCAGCACTGCTCGGCGTGTTCCGTCCCTTTACTTAACTTCCCCCAGCGTGGGGAGGGACAGAGCCACTCCGCCCGGGGGGAGGCGTGGGGAGAATTTTCCTGATAGAGCCCCATCTCATGGCTCATTTCCAGCCGGAGAAATGTACGAAAGAGGGCCGAACCTCACACGCATGTCGGACCTGATGGTGACCCCGCTGAATGCCGGCGTGCTGGCCGGTGTCCGGCCGGGGTGGTGCTGGCTGAGCCCTGGGGGCAGAGCCACCTTCTTTCTAAAGTCCATGAAAAAGGCAGAAGGGAGAAGGCCCACGCCACGGCCTCTTTTCATGCCCCCCCCCCCCCGGGGTCCCCGGGCTCACACCAGCCTGAGGCCACCTCTCGCCCTGCCCGGGTCTCCCCGGGAGGCCAGGGTGCTGACTCCAGCCCTGAAGGCCACCTGGTCACCAGGCCCAGGTGCAGCCTCCGAACCAGGTGACGTCGGAACCAGGCATCGCTTCTCACGGGCCTTCACCTCGACCAGCGAGTCCGGGTCCAAACCCCGCAGAGTGGGCTTCGGGGGCGAGGGTGGGGGTCTGGAGCAGGCGGGTCCGAGGTCACCCCCTCCGGGACGCCTGTTCCTGCCCCGGCATTCCTCCACCTGAGCATCATGGGAGCGCAGCCTGCCCGTCGGAGAGGAATGCGCACCTGCTCCTGCCACACGGTTGCCCAAGACACTCTTACTAAATCACAGGACACACCCCGAGAGGCTGCCCGGCTTCTGTGCGACCTCGAGGGTTGAGCGTCGATGGAGTTTGAAATGTCGCCAAATTCCAAGATTCAAAAGATTCAGTGTTCTCTGGGAGCTCAGAAACCCGGCTCTGGGTGGCGACTGGGAATGGAAAGCCTTCGAAGATGTTACGAGTAGCTCGCACGTGCAGTCTGGCGCCCTGAAATGCCTCCACCCCGCGACCCCCGCCTCCTGCGCTCGCCCACAGGCGGTGGGCAGCACCCTCTGCCCAGAGCCTGGGGCCTGTCACCCCTGCTCACTGCTACAGGAGCAAGGAGAGCGCCGGGCACCCCCACCCTCAGTGCATTCCCCTCCCCCCCCCCCCCAGTGAGCCACCAACACTAACACCTAGCACCTCACCCCACCATGAAACCTGCCCTGGCGTCGCCTGCAACACCCCAAAGCTGCCTGTTCCCCTGCAGGCCCTGACCACCCTTAGTGGAGGGAGCACCACCCGACAGGAAAATCCCCGAAGAACCCGCTCCAACTGCCCGCCCCCACCCCCGCCCTCGCCCGACACAGAGCACAGGGGTCCCCAGCCAAAGGGACACGGGGTGAGGCCTGCTCCCACCCCCAGGGACAACCCAGCCGGCCTCCCACAAACCAAAGGGCCCAGCCATGCATGAGACCAAGGCAGCGCCCGGTCCCATGGCCACTTCCGGCCAGCCTCTGAGGCCGGCGCTTTGGGGTGTCACCCAGTCAAACCCCCGTGGTGGTCACACCTTCATACTCACAGAGAACCACAGGCAGGTGCCCGCGCGCACTCGCCAGGAGAGCAGGGCAGTGCTGGGCAGTGCAGACCGCGGCGTCCCCGCGCGGCAGCCACCCGGGTGCAGGCAGATGCCCCCCAGGCCTCGGTCATCTCCCCGGCGGGGGCTCTCGCCATGAACGGACAGGCCGCAGTTGATCAGAGGGACAATCAATATGTGCGAGAGGTGATCTGATTGTTTTTTCTGCAGAGCCAGGGTGAGAACGCCCCACGTGCTTGGCGCGGTGCGTGGAACGCCATCAGGAGTGTGAGCTCTCCCCACATCTTCTCTTCACCTCAGTCCTCTGAAAGGGTCCCTGGGTAGTGATGGCGGAGGCGAATTTTTGGAGAAAGGGGCAATGTGACATATACGTCATCAAGGTTTAAAAGCAGTGCAGGCAGGCCTGGAAATGCATCTCTCTCCAGCCGCTCCCGCACCACTGCCCGCCCGCCACTAGGCGCCAAGAGAGGGGCGGATGGATCGGGGAGAGTCATTACTTGTTCCATATTAAACAATTAACATCACCAGTGGGACAGCTACCATCCACAGAGGCTACGGGGCCCAGGACTCCGCGGGCGGCCATGGCCGCCGCCCGAGCTGGGGGGCGGCGCTTCTGAAAACATGCGGCAACCGGAGCCCCCGGACCACACGGGCGGCGGGGACAAAGCGGCGGGCTGCTGGGCCGGCCGGCCGGCGAGCACGCAGAAGCGGACAAGAGAGCCACACCGCGGAAGGGGCTGTCGGTGCACCCGCGCCGGGGCCCGGCACCCGCAGTGCGCGCGCGGGACTTGCCGCAGGGGGTCGCTGCGCGCACACGGCTGGGCGGGGGCACAGGCCACGCCGTGCGCAGTGCGCAGTGCGCGCAGCGTAGGAGACCGCCCCGCTGGTCCGCGGCCTGGCCGGCGCGCCGCGCGGACAACAGAGCCACACCGCGGAAGGGCCCGCCGGTGCACCCGCGCAGCCGCTGCCGCGAGGCCGGCGGCATGGAGTCGCTGCGTGTGCGCGGCTGGGCGGGGGCACAGGCTGCGCAGTGCGCAGTGCGCAGCGTAGGAGACCGCCCCGCTGGCCCGCCGGCCTGCGTGCAGCGGACAGGAGAGCCACACCGCGGAAGGGGCCGCCGCTGCACCCGCGCACCCGCGCTGTGGGCCGGACTTGCCGCACGGGGTCGCTGCGCGCACACGGCTGGGCCGGGGCGCCGGCTGCGCAGGCGCAGTGCGCAGCGCCGGAGACCGCCCAGCCGGTTCGCTGGCCGGGGTGCCCAAGTGGACCCCAGAGCCTCACCGCGGGGGGGACTTCGGGTGCACCTGCGTCGGTGCCGGCCCCGGCGGAGCGGGGCTTGCCGCGTGGGGCCGCTGCGCACACGGCCGGGCTGGAGCACGGCAGCGCGGAACGCAATGTGCAGCGCGGAGCGCGGGAGCCCGCTCCGCTGGTCTGCCCGGCCGGCGTGCCGTACCGCGGGTGGGACTTCCGGTTCATTGGTGCCCGGCACCCACCGAGCAGGACTGGGCGCGCGGGGTCACGCGCGCTCACGGCTGGGCAGGGGCACGGCCGCGCAGCGCGGAGGAAGCAGCCGGGGAGCCCGCTCGGCGGGTCCGCCCAGCCGGCTTGCCGTACCGCGTGCGGGTGGGACTTCCGGTTTACCCGCTCGGCGGGACTGGGCGCCGGGGGTCACGCGCGCTCACGGCCGGGCTGGGGCACGGCAGCGCGGCACGGGAGCCCGACCGGTTGGCCCGCCGGGCCGGCGCGCAGAGGCGGACCGCAGAGACGTACCGCGGGTGGGACTTCCGGTGCCCTCACGTCGGTGTCCGTCACCCGCCGAGCTGAGAGGAACTGGGCCGACGGGGTCCCTGCGCGCATGCGGCCGGGCGCGGGCCCCAGCGGCACGGCGCGCTCGGCGGGTCCCGGCGGCCGAAGGCGACCACAGCGCCACGGCACGGAGGGTCGCCGCCGCGCCCACCTCAGTGCCCGGCACCTGCGGAGCGGTACCCGCGGCACGGGGTCGCCGCGCGCTTGCGGCCGGGCGCCGGCACGGGTGGCACCGTGCGCCCGGCCCGGCGTGGGAGCCGGCTCAGCTGGTCCGCTGGCCGAAGTGCTGAAGCGGACCGCGGCGCCGCGCCGAGGGTGGGACTTCCGGTGCCCGGCACCGCGCCGCGCTGGCCGCACGGGGTCGCTGGGCGCACGCGGCTGGGTGAGGCTGAGGCGCCGCGCTGGGCGTGGGAAAGCGCTCAGCTGTCCGCTGGCCGAAGTGCTGAAGCGGACAGACCCGCGCCCGGGCCGCCTGCACCTGCGCTGCCTGGCGACCCGGCGGGGCGGCCGCGGGGTGGCTGCGCGCGGCGGGCTGGGGCGCCGGTGGGAGAACGCTCGGCGGGTCCGCTGGCGAAATGCAGAGCGGACCACGGAACCACAGAACCACGGCGCCGAGGGTTCGCCCGCTGCACCGGGCCCCGCGGCGCGGGAATTGCCGCGCGAAGTCGCCGTGCGCGCACCGCTGGGCGGGGGCACAAGCCGCCCAGCTGGTCGGCTGGCAGCACAGCCCCGCGCCCGGACGGACTGGGGAGCTGGGCGCACTGCACCGGATCCCGGGGTCTTGGGCCCCTGACGCAGCCTGGGGTGCCCCATCCAACACGGAGAAGTGGGGAAGCCACTTCCAAATCTGCCCAGTGGGGCACCCCCCAGCCCTCTGCGTGGGCCTGGAGGAGCCTACAGCGGAGCCCCCGCCCCCACTCCTCCAGCGCCAGGAGAGGTGAGGACGGGGAGGAGGAGAGCAGGGCCTGGTCCATTCCACCACAGGGGTCCCAGCACCAAGCCTGGTGTGCGGGGGTCATGCGGCGAGGGCCCCCAGGGGCCCTCCATTTCCTGATACGGACCCCGGGTTCTCGTGGCAACCCCCCCCAAAAAAACCCCTGCCCTCCCCACAAACCCCCTCCACCCTACTGAGCAAGGGCACTACTGGCCACTCACAGAACCCCCAAGTCCTCCTTACCCACCCCTGGAACCACAGAACACGGCGCTGGGGGGCGGAGGGAGACTCTCAGATCCACCACCAGTCAGACATGTGACCAGTCTCCACTCTCCCCACCCGCCTGGGGGACCCGTGACCCCCAAAGCCAGCCATTTCTAGTTGTCCAGAGTCAGGACTGTCTAACTCCCCTCCCCAAAATGTCAGCAAGAACACCAAGGAAGGGACAGACTATGTCTGGAAGCCACAGGCATAAAGCCATTGGGACATCAGAGAAAATAGGTGAATTTTTAATGATAGCAAGGAAATAGACACACTACATATGGGATATCTGCTACCCGCTAGTCACTGCATATACACACACACACACACAAAACCCTGCCACACGCCACGACAGAGAGAAGGCTTGGCGAGGGTAAGGGGCTTGCACTCAGGGCGACAGACGGGACCTGTAGGCAGCGCCCCCCCCCCCCCCCCCCGGCAGAGCGCGCGGTAGAAGAACGGAAGGACAGGAGGCAGCGAGGACAGGAACTGCCTGCCGTGGACACTGATTTCCCAAACTCAGACGCTGCCCCGCACCCAGAGGCAGGAAGGCAGCGGAGTGCCGAGTTCAGAGAGGGGCTGCCGGGGAGGTGCCTCCGGGGCCAGCGCGGGACCCCTGACTCACCGCTCCAGAAGGCAGAGAAACAGCAGATATTCACCCCGAGCGGGGGGGCTCCCCGAGATCAGGCCCACATTCTTTCGCTACTTAGACTCGGTCACAGGAAAGCAGACTGGGGGCAGGTTCTGAGCGCAGCCACGAAGGAGTGTCCACCCCAGAACAAAGGGCAAGAGCCTCTCCGTCGGGGCAGGTCCCGACTGGCCTGCTCCCAGCCCGAGATGCTGCAGCGGGAGCCCAGGCTCGGGGTCCACCCCAGAAGCCCCGAGAAGGCAGAGCGCAGGCAGATGAACTTGTCTAAGGTCCCAGGGAAAGTTACCCGCGGGGGAGAGCCCGGCGTTCCTCGGGGCTTCCTGCAGCTGCCAGGGCGAGAGGAGGGGGGCACAGGACAGGACTGCCCCTGCCTCGAGCCCCCAGAGGACTTCGGGGGCTCCCGGCTCCCAGCGGCTGGCCGGGGATGTGGGAGCGGGGAGGGAAGGCAGAGGGAGACGACAGGAAGGAATCCAGAAAGCCCAGCCCTGTGCCGCGTGTCCGCTCGCCTCCCCTCCCCCCGCTCCGGGGCTCGCACACCCAAATCAAACACGCACGTAAGTTCCTGCCTGCTGAAGGGTCTGCTTTCTGGGGAAGCCAGCCACAAGCAGGAAAAAAAAAAAAAAAAAGGAAAAGTGAAAAAGTAACGTAACAACTGGAGAGAAGGAACCGCAGGAAAAACTAAAACTAAAACTCGGAAAAGCTAACCTCTCCAAAAAAAGATTTAAAAAGACACAGTGCCTCTATGAAACAGGAATACGATGCCATTAAAATGAGAATAATAGTTCTGGGGTGATATTTCCTCACTGTAGGCTCAGTGGCTGTAACGCACGTCCCGCTCTGGTGGGGGTGATGAGCGTGAGGGAAGTGGTGGAGGCTGAGGGAGGGGGCGCGGGGGGGGGGGATAGGAAATCTGTGTTTTCCACTCAACTTTTTTGCAAGGAATCTAAAGCTACTCTAAAAAAAATCAATTTAGAAAAAAAATCAAAAAAGAGGTCCTTAGAAATTAAAAATGAAGATAGAGAAATCCACTTGAAAAGTTAGTCAAGTTGCTGTGCCCACAACCTAAAACAACACAGAAGACACAGGACAGGAGGTCAAGACAGAGAGCCCGAGCCGGGTGGTAGCTCCGCTGGTTAGAGCTGGTTAGAACCCAGAGGGTTCGATCCCCAGTCAGGACGCACACAAGCATCACCCACTGATGCATTAACAGGGGGAACAACAGAGTGACCTCTTCCCCCTCCCCCCTTCCTCTCTCTCTCAAATCAATACATTTTTAAAAGAGAGAGAACCAGTTCAGGCGGCTGACCAGCAAATAAAAACCATTCTCAAAAGAGAGGAGAGGAAAATGGAAGAAGATAAAGAATTTACTCAAAAACCTGCCCCATCCCCAAAGGACCCGAGTTTCCGTTTAAAGGGGCCCCGGAGGTCCCCTGAGCCACAGATGCTGACCCCGCCCATGCTCGGCTCCAAGGGGCTCCCAGACAAAGACAAAGAGAATCTCCTACCAGCTCCCAGACATGAAGAAGAGAAAACGGGGGAAAACAAACAAACAGAAACACTGGGACGTTTTCACACACAGAAAACCAAGAGCCGACTGGCTTCACGCTCAGCCTCCTCCTGCCTGGACAATGGGGCCTTCAAATTTTCGAGGGAAAACTGTGTCCGACTTCGAGGTGTGCTCTCAGACACACGATGAGCTGTGAGCGCAGACCGGGGACCTTCTCAGACATGCAGGGCCTCAGAAAATCTGCACGCACCTCTTTTTTGGAAGTTGTTATGGAATGTTCACCATCAAACTTTGGAAAGAAACCAGGCAAGAGGAGTCATGAGATCCAAGAGCAGGGAGTGATGGAGAAGGAAGAGGCCAGGGCGGCTGCTGGACTCGGAGCCCGAGGGGCCGCTGGGCCCCCAGGAGAGATGGTTTCCAGGAGATAAAACTGGCCACATACCAAGGGTGTGTGAAAGGACATTTGCACAACTGTGTCAGTTTGGAGTGGGGGTGGGAGCAGGGAGTGATAAGTACATAAACCACAAAGCAGATGCAAAAACAGCTGCCGGAGAAAAGAAAATGTCCTACAGGACAGTCATCCCAGCCAACGAGGGGCCGGCCGGGGGCAGGGCTGCGGGCGGCCGTCAGAGCAGTGGTTTGGGGGGCCGTCACAGCAGTGGTTTGGGGGGCCGTCACAGCAGTGGTTTGGGGGGCCCTCACAGCAGCGTCTGCCCCACAAGTCCTCGCCCAGCCCACGTCAGCTGAAGAGAGAAGGGGGACGAAAGGGTACAAGAGTGGGATTCCGATGGGGCCTTCTAAGCAGGGGAACTGGGCGCTGGGAAGACGGGGACGGGGAGGGAACGGGGGGAGGGGGGCAGTTTATGATTTCTTACGCAGACGTCTGCTTAGAAATATGAAGGTAAAGACAGAAAAAAACCCAACTCATAAGCCGCCTTTCCGTCTGGGGAATTACCTGAAAACAGTGTGCCTGGGAGTTGACCTTCCCACGGACGGATCTGTCCGGTAAGGACACCCCGGGGCCAGAAGAAGGGCCCACCTCGGGGGGGGGGGGGGGCGCAGCTAAGGAGCTGGGAGCTTCTCCCGCCGGTCCCTCCGCCAAGGTGCCCTCACCCTCAGGAGAGATGCAGGCCTTGGTCTCAGTCTCATTTCTCCAGAAACAGCTGGGAGGGTTTCCACACAACTCTTCAGGAGAGAGAAGAGCATTCTAGAAAAAGCCCGGAGCGGGCTCTCCGGCCACGCCCCACAGCCTTGCTGGCCACCGAGCTCCCCGTCCCACCTGGTGGGAGCAGCCCTCCCCGGCAGCGCCCAGACGTGGAGGGAGGGGATCTGCTCGGGGCGAAGGACACGTCCTCCACGCAGGAGGCAGCTGCTGCTGCACAGACTTCTGGATCTCCAAGTTCCTGGGTTCGCAGGGGCTTTGGCCGCTGTGGGTTTCCTGAGCAAGGAACCCCACACTCACTCCTCCTGTTGGACAGGTGGGCGTGTGAGATGTTTACACTAAAGGAGCACGCCCCTCGGAAAAGGCTGGAAGAGACCACCGCCCCGACCCGCTCGGGAGGAAAGTGAAGAAGACAGCTCAGCAAACCAAGGCCCAGCTCGGAGGCGCGAGGGCGCCGGGCCTGTCCTCCCAGAGCCCCTCCCGTGCCTGGAGGCCCTGAGGGGCCCGGCTGCAGAGCCCACCCTGCCTCCAGCCCGGAGACCACGTCGCGGCCACGGCGAGGCCCACGCACCCAGGCTCCGTGCCAGCTGCTCCACGAGCCACGTGCCCGGCGAGGCGGTAGCTGCTGGTGCTCAGGCCGCTGCCCCGGCGCAGAAACGCGGGTGAGGTGGGCGCCCGCATCCAGCTCTGCTCGCGGCCTCCTGGGGGCAGGCCACACCCCACCCAGCGCCCGAGCTCCAAGCAGGGCCCGGCCGGCCCAGGGGCCGCCCGCCGCTAGCGAGCACCAGGACCCGGCGAGGCGAGGGGCAGAGCCCTCCCTCGAGCAGACCTCGCCGATTAATAGAAAGCAGGACACTCCAAGCCAAGGTGGGACGTGCCAGAGGCAGCATCTCCCAGCTCTCACTCCCCGCCACGTCCCCTGTCAGGGTCCCCCCCCCCCCCGAGGGCATGCCACCTTGCCCGCGGGCGTCCAGATGACCGTCCCCAGGCCCCCCGCTTTACCCGGGAGCCGAGTGAGCGGCCCGGCTCCCCGCGAGCACACGGTGGCGGCTGGGCCGCCGCGGTGGCGCCGTGTGCAGTGGTCAGCACGGGGCAGGGGCGGGAGCACATTCCTCCCGAGCCCGTTCCCGCCGCGGAGGCCAAATCTCACCGCCTGCTCCAGCCCCCGAGGAGCCTCCCGTGCAGGAGCCGAGCGGCCAGGGAGCACCGCCCCAAACCCACGCACGGACTCGACGGCCGCAAACGGGGCGGCTGCCCCTTCCCAGCAGCACCCAGTCAAGACGGACCACCCTCGTCCCGGGGGGCCCAGGCCGGCCCGACGGCAGGACTGCGCCTGAAGGGCCTCCGGAGACGTTACCTCCACCAAGACACCCCCTTTCGCGTGACGGGCACCTCGGCGAGCGAGGCTCCGCTCACTCCCAAGGGGATCCCTCGCCCTAAAGTCTGGGTGTCCCCAAAGCAGAAAGGCACACCGCTCGATCCCGCCTCAAGAGGACTTCCGTCAACCCCAGGACATGGCCTTCCCTGCCGCTCTCTCACGGGCAGTCACCATTTTTCCTTTCGTTATCAAAACAGGGTTGTCAGCCCGGCCGGTGTGGCTCAGTGGTTGAGTGTCCACCTATGACCGGGTCACTGTGTGATTCTGGTCAGGGCACATGCCTGAGTGGCGGGCTCAATTCTCAATGGGAAGGCGGGGGGGTACAGGAGGCAGCCGATCCATGATTCTGATCATTGATGTCTCTCTCTCTCCCCCCCCCCACTCCCTTCCTCTCTGAAATCAATAAAAATATATTTTTTTAATTAAAAAATAAAGAAGGGATGTCAGCCTCCCTGTGGCCAGGCTGTAAGGCTGTAAGGGTCACCTGCTTGCATCCCCACCTGGTTAACAGGCCCTGGGGTCCCCAACGGGGCGCACAGACCAAAAAGCCCACCGCTCGCCATCAGCTCAGAAGCCACGGAAGGGGGTCGGAGGCAAAGGTGTCCCCCCGGAAGGAAAAGGCAGGGGACAAACCCGACTCCCCAGGCGTGTGCGGCTAACATGCTAACACAGACTGAACGGCAGCCGGGGCTGGGACGTGAGGCCCGTCACACGCCCATTAGCACAGACCTGGTCGAACGCTCCCAGGCCCCAAGCCTCGCCCAACCTCCCTCCTCCAGAGCGAAGCACAAAATACGACCAGTCTCAAGAAAACACCTCCGCTCGCAGACAAAGTTTTACTTAAATTTTGAACAGGGGACCGACGACTTAAACGAGACAAAGCAAATATTTTCTGCTCCTGTGCCCCGGCGAGGCCAGGTTGGAGAGACAGACGGGGTCTGTGCCTCCAGCTGCAAATGCACAGAGAAGGCCTGGGCAGAACTCCGAGGACATAGGTTCTTTTTTTTTTTTTTTTTAATCCTCACCCGAGGATATTTTTTCCATGGCTTTTTTTTTTTTTTTTTTTTTTAGACTGAGTGGAAAGGAGGGAGGAGGAGGGGGAAAGAGAGAAAGAGAGAATTGATGTAGGAGAGACACATGGATTGGTTGCTTCTCACACGTGGCCCTGGTCGAGGCAAGGGGGACTGAACCTGCAACTGAGGTGCGTGCCCTTGACTGGGAACCAAAACCACGAACGTCCCTCTGGTCTGGGAGGGGGGGTGAGGGGGGGCGGTGCTCTAACCATTGAGCGGCTGGCCAGGGCTAGGTCCTGGGTCTTATCAGACGGGCAGCCCAGAGTTCCCACAGCTCTGAGACGAGCGGATGTCTCTCTTCAGGCAGGAGTCTGGTCTCCACACATTGTCAAGTCTCGAACCAGCCGTAGCATCCATATCCAAGCGTTTGGACCGGCTCTTGGATTCTGACTTCCTTCTTCTCTCCCGGTGGAGGCTGTCGCTGGGTCTGGGTCGTTGCTGCCCTGGGTCCCGTTCCCCGTGGCCGCCGCCATGCCCAGCCCTGGACCAGCACCTGGCCTGAGCCTGCCCAGAGCCAGGTCCCTGGTCCACAAACAAAAGGCATTTTGGCTGCCCCCCCCAAAATGGTACAGACCGCAAAAGACCAGACAATGGACAACTTCGGGGACATACACCTTTTATTAAAACACTGTTTTCATGACAATAAACGTCCCTAGCAGATCAAACGCATGACTTGGTGGAGATCAACGCTTCCTTCCAAAATAAATGTGTCTTTGAGTATAAACAGTGAGTGGACAAAAGAAAATATTGATAACGGCCCAGGCGATAAAGGCCGAACTCTGGACAGCTGGGAGCCTCCCGACCCGTCGTAGAGCCTGCTAGTTCTCCGGGCATGTGCCCGGGGGCCGTGTGTGTGTGTGTGTGTGTGTGTGTGTGTGTGTGAGAGAGAGGGGGGGGGGGGGCCCTCTGGCCATTTCTGTCTCAGAGGCAGAAGCCGGGGTGCAGAAGGAGAAACCTCACAGGACTGAAAAAACAGCCCAAGCCTTCCTGGCCCCGTGCCCCGGGGCGGCCCGTGTCCCCTCCCGAGCCTCAGTTTCCACACTTGTAAAATGGGGGTCAGGGGGCGCAGCGCAGCAAGGCTGTGACCCTGTCCCCTGAAGGGAGAGGCCGCAGAGGTAGCAGCGGCCACACTTCTCGGTTACACAAGCCTCTGGCCGGGGTGCAGTGGGCGGCCCTGAGGTCCCTGTGATCTGGAGCGCGGCCGGGCGGCCCTCGGGTGCCAAGGCGCCCCACTCCACTCCCACGGTGCGCGCCGTCCTCCGGGGCTCCGACCTCCGACGGGGAAGAGAGGAACCTCCTATCTCCGGGGTTCAGGACTTCTCCTGAGTAAACCCTCCCCTAAAAGACACTCCCCCCTCCCGGGCATCAGAATGCCTTCTGCTTGGAGAAGCCTAGATTTACCTCATTTTCCTTTTAGACAGGAATCGGGGTGTGGGGGTGGGGGGCTCTCAGTCCACTCCCGGGAGACACCGGCAGCTTTGCGCGGGGAGCCCCAGCCGCGCCTGCGGCCGCGCGAACATGTGTTCGGAGTAAAAGTGCGCGCGCGGCGTCGACGGAGCGGCTCGGGAGCCGGGCTGCAAACGCTGATTCAGCGCTTTCGGAAACAAAGTGTCCCGGCCCAGCTCGCCAGCAGCAGCACCCGGAAAGTTGTGCAACGGCGCGTATTTACTCGCGAGCGCGGCCGGTTTGGGTCTTTTCTTTGCATCTTGCATTAGACTGGGCACCGGGATGGCAAGAAAGCGTTCTCGGGGGTGCACGGGCCAGACCGCGCCGGGACCTGGTCCCCGTCACCTGTGGCGCCCGCCCGGCCGTGCCCGACGCTTCCGTCCACGCAAAGGACAAAAAGTTGGCGTCTCTTCCGACCCCCCGAGAGGACGGACACGATAAAAAGGGGAGCGCACCCTCCTTCCCACACGGCCCGGGCTGCGGGGCCTTCTCCGGGCGGCGTTCGGAGAGGCAATCGGCGGAGGGGCAGAGTTGCATCAGAAATTTCCTTCTGCAAACCGCACGGCTCTTATCACATTTCCACGGCTGGCGGCGGCTAATCCGCGAGCCCTCCGAGTCGGGGTTAGGCCCCAGCGGCGGGTAACGGGGTCACTAACGGAATCGAAAAAAAAAAAAAGAAAGAAAGAAAGAAAAAGAAAAAGCTCCCGAGGCCGGGCCGCTCAGAGCGGGGAGTGTCCGGCCGGCCGCGCGCGGGCGCACCGGCGGCTGCAGGGGCGCGGGCGCCCATCCTCCCGGCGGCCCGGGAGCGCGGCCACAGCCCCGACTGCGCACCCCCACCCGGCCCGGCCCCGCGCGGCCGGCGTCGGACGGGATGGTTCCAGGAGGCGCCACCGGCTCCCAGGCTCCCCAGGGTCCGGCACCCGCGCGCAGAGCCCAGCCCGCTCGCCGCGCCCGTTCCCCGCTCCCGCCTCCGCGCCCCTCGGTCCAGCCCCGGGCGCCGCAGCCCCCGGCCCGCAGGCGACGCCCTTCCGCCCGCCGCGCCCCCGCGGCGCCCGGCGTCCCCGGCCGGGCGGCGAGCGCGCAGACAATGACGGCGCGGGGACCGCCCGCCCGCCGGGCCCCGCCGCGCCGACCACAAAGTAACTTGCGGCCGCGCTCCCCGCCCAACTCCCTACCTGCGCGGCGCCGCTCCCTCCGCTCCCTCCGCTCCGCGTGGCTGTCGGCGACCCTCGCTGCGGTCCGGGCGAGCGCGGCACGCGAGGCGTCCCGGGCCCCCGAAGAGCTGCGCGCAAACTTTGCTTCGCGCGGGTGTCCGAGGCCTCCGAGCGCTGAGCCTGCTGCCGGCGCGCCGCTCGGTCCTGCCACCTCCTCCCGGCCTCCCCACCCCCTCGATGGGCTTTAAACTAGCCCGGCCCCGCCCGCCGCCGCCTCCGCCTCCGCCGCCTCCGCCTCCTCCCCCGGCCGCTTTTCCTGCTCCTCCTCCCGCCGCCGCCGCCGCCGCAGCCCGGACCGCTCGGCCGCCAGCGCGGGCGGAGCCGGGCCCAGGCGCAGGGCGTGGCGCGGGCGCGGGCGCGGGCGCGGGGCTGGACCCTCTCGCGGCAGCTGCCCGGGCCGAGCGCGGGGCGGGCGCCGGGGCGTGGGCGCCTGCGCCCCTTGTCCTGCCTCCCGGACCCCCGGACGCGGGACCCCGACACCCCAGGCCTGGGCGCCCGGGGAGGACGCGTGGGACCTATCCTGAGAGGCAATTTGTAGGCGAATTCTTTGAAACTCCAAGTCCCAACGGGGCAGCCCAAACCCTGCCTCCCGGGCGCCCGCCACGGAAGGATGGGACGCGGGGACGCGCGCAGCTGCCCTGGCCTCTGGGAGAAGGGAACCTGGGTTTGTGCTGTCAGCTCAGAGCCAGCCGGGTCTGGGGACTCACCCTCGGAGCCTCAGTTTCCCCATCTGCGTGTGAGCACTGGAGTGCTTGCAGGTGGAGTGGGGAGGCCCCACACACGTTGTTACTATCAGCAAGCCTCAGTGTCCTTCCCTCTGAAATGGGAGCATGAGCCCGCCCCCTCACCCGAATACAGTCACACCTCTGCAGCTGGTGAAGGCGGGAGAAACCTGCCTTAATGGGAGCCATTGGCGTTCCTATTAGCTATTATCACTGATGCCTCTACACAATGCAAACAGGGTGGTAATTATGTCTTTTTCTGGGTCTTGGTGTTATAAAAACAGCGACGACAATACCTTACCTTTACGAAGCGTGCGTTTGTGCCGAACATTCCCCTGCCTCTCACTGAGGCCTCCGAGGCCGGCCCTGGGGACCCCCACTGTGCAGACCAGGGAGCCCGTCTCACAGGCCAAGCTGGTGGCCAGTGTGCCGGGCCCTTTGGGGGCGCTGCCTGTGGTTCCTGCTCTTCCCGCCTGCGCATGGGGGTGTGAGGAAGGGCCACTAACGGGGGCCTGCTGGGAATGTGGGCCCCGCAGTCCACGCCCGGAAAACCAACCGCAAGAGGGAACACCGGAGAGCAGGGGGTGAAGCATCTTCGATTCCCGGAGATGGGGAGACAGGGGACCCCCGTTTTAAACAAAGGGCTCTAGAGGAGATGAAAGAGCAAAGCCTCACCTGCTCCCCTGTGGGCAGCTGGAACCCCGCCGCGTGGCCCCCGCCCCTCAGCACTGAGTGCTGCCCCGGCCAGAGCGCGGGCCGGTCGGTGTTGATTCACCGGTGTCCAGAGGCCTCCGAGCACTTTTCCGGATCTTTCTTAGGCCGTTCAGTCCCTGTGGCCACTTCCCCCGTATACTTGGGTGTCTTTCCTAAGCGTAGGGGGATTAGCCCCCCTAACTTCACTACAGTCACCAAATTCGCAAGTTCACGTCCATCAGACACACGCATCGAATCCAGGTCCCTCCTCCAGCGCTGCCAATGGATCCCACAACGTCCTTCATGCGGCAGCGTTCCTTCCCCCTCCTCGCACGGTCCGGCTGGGTGAGGGAGGACGCTGAGCCATCTCAGCCACGCGGGTTTTCAAACATCTCCACTGACGAGCGAGGGCCCAAACCGCCGTCCTCGCGTTCCTGCTCACACGGCCCCCGGACCCCTTCAGGAACCGAGTTCTCGAACTCCTCTCCGCATTCCGCGGCGGCTGTAGAAACTGCTGCTCCCTGGCCCTGCTGGTCCTGTGGGCCGATGGCACCCGGCTGCCTTCCCCGGCCACAGACCCCACATGCCCACTGCCCACGGGCGCCCTCCCCTGGGGACAGAGGCCGGGGCGCCCGGAGTGGCCCGGAGAACCCAGCGGGTCGGGCGGCAGTGCGGCTATGTGGTCAAGAGCTTCAGCTGCGGCGATGAAACCGTGTCCCGACAGGAAGCCGGTTCGGTGACAGCGAGGACCTTCCTCACCGCATGAGCCCGGAGCTCCTCCAGCCGCAGGAGAGAAGCCCACCGGCTCTGAGGATGAGGAGGGGCCGAAGGGTGGGGGCCTGGCTCCCCGCTGGCTCCGCCTGTGAGGAGGGTCGCTGATGGCTGTTTATGGGTGGCCTCTGGGCAGGGGGCACGCCTGGCACTGAGTGGCACCCGGTTAGGAGCCATCGTGCAGACGATGTTATCAATGGAGCTCATGGAGGGGACACGCTGGGGGGCGGGCACCGGCTCCACACGCCAGCAGCCTCGGCAGAGGAGACGGGAGCAAGGTGGACGTGCGTGGTGGCTGTCGGCCCGGCCAGCGAGGGGAGGGGTGGGGGCACAGAGCCCCGGTGGCAGGGCTGGAGACCAGTGGCCACATCACCAAGGACTGCCTGCCCGCCCCCCGGCCCTCACCCTCACCTTGGGGCTGGGGTGGTGGATCTGCAATCGCCTCCAACCCTAACACCTGCTGAGAACCCGTGGGCACCTGCTCCCCCTGCAGGCCCCTGGGCCCACCCCCACCCTACAGAGTTTACCCTGTGCGTCAGTCTGCATCTTTTAAAAAATATTTCTTTACTGATATTTTACAGAGAGGAAGAGAGAGGGATAGAGAGTTAGAAACATCGATGGGAGAGAAACACGGATCAGCGGCCTCCTGCACGCCCCCTACTGGGGATCAGGCCCTCAACCAAAGTACATGCCCTTGACTGGAATCAAACCCGGGACCCTTCAGTCCACGGGCCAACGCTGTATCCACTGAGCCAATCTGGTTAGGGCGCAAATCTGCAGTTTTAACAGACCCCCCCATGACCCACAATGCACCAGGGGGTGCCTTGAACTCTCTCAAGAGGAGAAACACAGGCTGTCTCCGAGGCACGGTGGGGGCTGCTGGTGTCGGGGAAGGCTCCCCGCGGTGCCGTGCCCCAGCAGCGTCCGGGGCACCCGAGACTCAGAGAGGAGAGGGAATGGAAGGGAAGGCTTGCCAGGCGGGGGAGGCGTGCGCCTCACCAAAGCCGGGAAAGAATGCACCGGGCAGTCACATTTCGCCAGGAATGCTGGGCCGGGGCTGGGGCCGGAGGCCATGGGGCAGGCAGGAGACTTGGCAAGAGGCCAGGCTGCAAAGGCCAGAGGGACTGCTGGCCACACTCAGGTGCCTCCACGTTATCCCCGCGGCGATGGGGGGAGCGAGATGTGTGTTGTCAGGAGCCAGCCCTCTGTGGGACTGTCCGTTCCGGGGCTGGGGGTTGCTGGGCGGAAGGGTGGGCCAGTGCGACGCCCGCACCTGGGAACCCCAACCAGAGTCCTGGAGGGTCTGCCCAGAGCCCGGAGCCCGGGAGGAGCACGTGCGAAGGGAGGCACCAAAAATAGGCCCCGAATAGACGTCCCAGCCTCCCGTCTCCGTCTCCCTCTCCCTGGCTGGGCCCCCGCGGCTCCCGTGTTAGATTCCCATGGAAACCCGTGTTCCTTAGGATGTCTCCATCCAAGCTCCCATTTTCCTGAAACAGCTCCCAGCAGGTGACTGACTTTACACCCAAACCGGGACTCACGGAAGATGTTTAAGTCTGACTTCCTGAGTGCGTTTGCTACTGGACAGAAATCACGTTTTGTGGGGTTTTGGAGAGGAATTCAGTTGTGCGACCGGAACAGGGCCATGGCCCCAGAAGCTTCCCGTGGCCGATCCGGTCCCCACTCGCTGAAGCCACACGTCTGCCTGTGTCCCCCGAGTTTTGCCTTTTCAAGACGGTCACGTGCCATTTCATACCAACGTCAGTTAACAAAATACATTTGCAGCTCAATACGCTTGATGGTTCGAATCCCTGGAAGTCCAGAGCTAATAGAACTCAAAATAAGAACAAATCTCCGTGACGGGTAACCGGTGGCGGGCGCTCCTGAAGATCGGGGGTTGAAGAAAGAAAAGCAAGAAGCAGGACTTCGTCTCAGCACCACGTCCACGTCCACGTCCACGTGCCTGAGGGGCTCGTGGTGTCCACGGGTAAGGCATCCTCTCGAAGGTGATTTTAACTTGTTCAGCCCCGAGCCTGCTCCAGCTGGTCACGAGGCATTGGTTAAGAGGGTCATCTGCCGCCTGCGGCCGGGCCGGGCGGGGCGGGGCGGGGCAGAAGATGGAACAGCTAATCTGGGAGATCCCTTGATAAGGGTCCCCGCTGGGTCGGCACGTCCAGGTGGAGGTGAGTGAGCGAGCGAGCGAGCGAGTGTTGGCATCAGTTCCGGGCCCAGGGCTGCCGGCCGACACGTGGGAAGGTTTCAGCGGCACGGAGGACTGTCTCGTGGTCAAGGTGGGTCTCCTTTATTCAGATGTGAGCCCGATCCAGCGTCCTTGCTCCTCAGAACTCAGCCGGTTAGAGACGGAGGACTGACAGGGCGGATTTCTCCGGGAGAAGCTCAGTGTTCTCCCTCCTCCTCCTCCTCCTCCTCCTCCTCCTCCTCCTCCTCCTGCCCCTGGCTTTTTGTCTCACCTTCTCCCCTGTCCTCTCCCTCCTCCTCCTCAGAACAAGGCCGCTGCCTCAGCACCCTGGCTGGCGGTGGGTGATGGTACACACTCCCAGCCTCCGCAGGGCCAGACCCTGTACGCACGCCGCCGGGTGGATCCCAGCAGTGAGTTCTCCGGTCACCGTTGTTGTCTCGGGCGTATAGTCGAGGAAGTCAACTCCAGGCCTGTGACTTCTCACCGTGACGTCACCAATAAATAACCAACGGACGACGCCATGTGTGCCTGACCCTCCTTCTGCCCCTAATCCTGGCTCCTCGCTCACGTCTTGTCCTTTCAGTGTTTCCTGTGCAACCAGCTCCTTGGATGCGGGCCTGAGGGGCTCTGTCCTGCAGGGTTCCGCTGTCAGCTACTGGGGACCCAGTGTGCGTGCCTGGATCCGGGGCCGAGGAAGGGATTAGACCCTTCATTTATTCAGTTTAGGGGTTTTAACCTGCATGCACCCCCCTGCTTTTAGGGAGTCTGAGGACTTGGCTGGGCGGCTGGATGGGAACTCAGCCCATCTGAGACCAGAGGCGCCCACAGGCGGGCAGACCCTGGCACGGGCCGTGGTCAGGGCCGACCCTGAGGGTGCAGCTGGGCCGAGCCCACGCAGCGGGCAGTACCCAGAGTCCACTGGGGCCGGACTGGCAGGGGGTGCTTCTCTTGGTGAGGAGACTCCAGGTGGCATTCGAATGCCCGCCGGAGGACAAGTGGGTCCACGGAGGTGCAAGGTCCAGCCAAGGACAGAGGTCCGGGCAGGTGCGCAGTGGCCGGGCAAGGACGGGCCTGGGCGCAGGTCCAGCAGGAAGTGGGTCAGGAGGTCAAGCCTTGCGTACAGGAACAGGCGGCGTCCCACGCCAGAACCAGGACACGGGCCCCCCGGGGGCTGTGGTCCCAGCCCCTCCTGAGCCCCTCAGAGCCGGACTGGACAGGCCCCGCTCCTGCAGGGCTGGGGAGGGGACACAGACCGTCGCCGGCCAGGGGTGGGGGTAAGTTTTCAGTTTT
>NC_137083.1:1722805-1992805 GCF_951640355.1 Cnephaeus nilssonii
AGGGGAGGGGGGAGGCCCACAGGGGAGGAGGGAGGCCCACAGGGGAGGAGGGAGGAGGGAGGCCCACAGGGGAGGGGGGAGGGGGCAGTGCCCACAGGGGAGGAGGGAGGAGGGAGGCCCACAGGGGAGGGGGGGGAGGGAGGCCCACAGGTGAGGAGGGAGGAGGGAGGCCCACAGGGGAGGGGGGAAGGAGGAGGCCCACAGGGGAGGGGGGGCCGTGCCCCCCAGGCCTGCTGCTCACCTTGCGCAGCCCGTCCCTGCCGCCGGCCGAGTGGATGGCCTCCATCAGGGCGCTGTGCAGGGAGGTGTCCTTGGGCACTGGCCTCTGGACCACGGGGCGGAACTTCTTCTTTGGCCCGAAGATGCTGGGGGGGCGGCGAGTCGTCGGCCTCGCGAATCTCTGTGCACAGCACCCCGGGCCTCCCCTCCAGCTCGGGGGGCGGGGTGGCTGTCGCTGCTGGATGCCCTCGGGGAGGCGGGGGGCTCGCTGTGCTCGGGGGCCCACCGGGAGCCATTCACCAGGGACCTGCCGGGAGCCCGGTCATCCCCCGGGCGGGGCGGTGGGCTCCGGGTGCCGTCCGGCGTGCCTTTGGGGTGCCAGGCTGAGCCGGTGCTGCGGTCCCTCGGGCTCTGCTTTCCACCCGAACCACAGCCTGGTCCCACGGAGTCACGGTCCCTCCGGGCGGCGGTGGCGAGGGGGAGGGAGGGCCCGCGGTGGGCGCCCGCAGCACAGTCCTGAGCAGACGGCCCCCGGGGAGGGCTGCCCGCCGGGCCCCGGGGCAGGGCTCCCGCCGCCGGTTCTGCTGGCTCTCCCCCGCGGGCTGTGGGCAGGCGACCGCAGGGGGCCGCGGCCTCCTCCGTACACGCGTGTGGCCCCGGGCACGGGCCGGGGGCCGTGGCGTCTCTCCTGGCGCGAGGCGGTCCGTCCTCCCAGGGCTTCCCAGCTCCGCCCGGCCTCCCCGCCGCGTCGGCCTGGGCTCTGGGGGGCCCCATGCGCTTGGCGATGGCGGAGGCCACGTACTGACTCGACGTCCTCCTCTGCGGCTTGAGGAACAGGACCTGGGGGGCGCTCGCTGCTGGCACCTTCGTGGGACAGGTGGCGGCCGGAGGCGGCGGGCGGGCCCCGGGCTGGGGACAGCGGCCCTCTCCTTGCCCGGCAGCCGGCTGCTGGGGCGATGTCCCTGCGGGGGCCGGGGAGCCGGGCTCCGCCCCGAGGCCGCCTGCTGGATGCTGCGCCGTGGCCGGGGCGGGGGAGGGGGGCCGGCCCGGGAGCTTCTCCGTGGAGCCGGACCTCGGGAGCGCCCGCACGTGGCCAAGGGGCTGCCTTTCTTTCTCGAGAGCAGAGGCCGTGGAGGCCGCGGTCCTGCCCCCGTTCCCGTGGGGACTCACCAGGTTGCCCAGCTCGTCGATCTTGATGGCGCCCGTGGAGAGCGACACCCCTCGGTCGTAACACCGCATCTCCGACTTCGGGGGGGACGATTTTGTACGTGGTGAGGCCGTACTTAAGCCCGAAACTCCCGCCTGGGTTCTGGCCTCGCTGATACCAGGACGGAGGTGCCGAGACGGCCTTCCTGTCGTCGGCTTCCTGCCCCGGCCCCGGCCGCGGGTCTGCGGGCTCGGCGGCCTGCGTCCGCCCGCTGGGGCCAGCGCCGCGCCCCTGGCCCGGCTCCCTGGCGCTCCGGTCGTGCCTGGGAGGCTCCGAGGTCGCGCTGGGCTCCGTTTTCACGGGGTTCACATCTTTACGGGGGTCGGGCGGGGCCGCTCGGACCTCCTTCCCGACGTCCTGGGCGCCGGGCCCCTCGGGCCCCCTCCTTCCCTGCTGCGGGGCCTCCCCCGGGGCGGGCGGCTGGCTGGCCCACCCGCTGGCCACGCTCCCCCGGTCGAAAGACCCGGCGTTGTTGTTTCTGTTGGAAAACGGCCCCGACTCCACGGGGTCATCCAGGACCTCCCCGATGAAGGTCACGGGGATGGCGTCAGCCTCACTGGCGGGGATGGCGCCCTGCACGCGACGACCAGATGCGCTGCCGAGGGAGCCGGTGATGGAGCTGCTGTCGGTCTCATAACTGTCGTCCATCCCTGCCACGGAGCGAGCACAGGGTCAGCGACCCCCCGCGCCCAGGACCCCCGCGCCCAGGACCCCCCGCGCCCAGGACCCCCCGCGCCCAGGACCCCCGCGCCCAGGACCCCCGCGCCCAGCGATGGGGCTCCCAGGCTCCTGTGGCATGGTCTTCACATGCATTTCAGTGCCACTGCACTTGCTGGGGGCCAGTCACAGCCCCCCCCCCCTGCCCCCAGGAGCCCTGCCCGGACCTGGAGGCCTCAGCTGGAGGCCTGGAGGGTCACCCTTTGCTGACTGAATAGCCCCTCCTTCCGCAGCGCCCCCTGGTGGAGGAATCACCCGTGCGCTCCGAGAGGCAGCCTCAGAGCCAGGGCGCCGGGATCGCGTGTGTCAGCACAGGCCAAGTTCTCACCTTCCAGGTCCTCGTCCAGGCCGGCCAGGGTCTGCTCCCACTGCCCGGCGATGGGCAGGCCCCCGTCGGCCTCGGGGGCTGCCGCGGCTCTCTCAGCTCTAGGGCAGAGCACAAACAAGGAAGCGCCGCGTTCCCCTCGGCTCTCCTCCCAGGCATCCTTTCTAGAAACATCCGCGGAAGGCCCAGCTCCTGTTCAAACCCGTGCCGCTCCCCACGCCCTGCGCCCTGCCTGCGGTCCCCGGAGCTGCTCCGACGCAGGTGGCGTGGGGTGCACGTGTGGGCGTGGCCCCGAAGGGTCAGCAGCTCCCTGACCACACCTGCTCCCACCCACCCTGCCGTCCAAAGTCCGCCATCACAGACACGCCGACATGCCGGGGTCTGTGTGCCGACCGGCGCCGTGTTCACCACACCTGGCCCCTGCCGGGGAGGGGGGTGAGGAGCCAGGCCACCGAGAGGCCACGTTTGCAGAGGCACCTGGTGGCCGGGGCTGGACTCCTCACCCCCCGGCCCCGCCCACACAGCCAGGTGGCTCCTGAGCCCACGAGGCGGCTCCCTCCGGGGGTGGAGGCCACGGGCTCTGGCCCGGCGCGGGGACACGTGGCCCAATGTGGCCCGTGGCATGCTTCTACGTGGCTTAAGGAGCATGCTGGGCAGGTGGCCGCAGGCAGGGCCTGGAGGGACAGCGTCTGCCGCCCACGGGCCGTGCGCCCGGGCCCTCACCAGGAAACGGGAACCACGAGGCGGCGAGGCTGACGGCAGCGGCAGGAGGAGCGGCTCCCTCTCCCGCCCCCCAGGGCCTCCTCCCCAGCACCCCCACTCCCCCGCAGATCCTCAGGGACAAGCACGCACCCGGGAGTCGAAAGGTACCCCTGGATTTTCACCTGCAGGGGGGTTGGCGCCCCAACCCTCTCCCGTGCGGTTCCAGGGCCAGCCGTCTATTACAACGGCGTGGTGATCCAACACAGCACACGCCGGCCGCCCCGGCGGAGACAGCAAGCCGGTCACCGGCCACCAGCGTGAGCTGCTGAATTCCGCCGGGAACGTGCGGTCCGCGTTTAGAACTGTGTGCGTTCTGATTCAAAGCAGCTTGAGGGATACGACGCTCTTCTAAGTGGGCACCGTTTTAAATAGCCTCTGGTCCTCTAACGAGCAAGCGTGTTCTTTCCCAAAGGGGCAGGGCCAGCGGGGATGCCGGCCGCTCGCCTCCAGGCCTGGGGGCCGCGACCGCCCGCCACTGGCTCTTCCCGGGGCCCTGCTGGGCTGCGGCTCTAGGCCCTGGACTCGGCGTGAATGGATCACCGGCAGAACCCAGAGCCAGCGCCACGGCCCTGTTGGGCTTTCCCACAGGAAACTCAGGAGGAGATGGAGCTGCTTCTCCCTCCTCCCCCACCGCCAGCCACTCCCCCCGTGGGTCCTCAGGGCCTGCACCCCCCTCTCCCCCCTGAAGGCCGAGAGAGCTCTGTCCCTGGGCGGGAGGGCGGCGTTCCTGCACGAGCAGCAGGGCCCGCGTTCGAGCCCAGAAGAGCGGAGAGCTGGCAGGAAGCTCCGCTCAGCGCCCAGCAG
The DNA here is from genome assembly GCF_951640355.1 of Cnephaeus nilssonii. NCBI lineage: Eukaryota > Metazoa > Chordata > Mammalia > Chiroptera > Vespertilionidae > Cnephaeus > Cnephaeus nilssonii. Next base: position 1,726,840 of record NC_137083.1, read on the forward strand.
CCCCGCGGGCGCCCGCCCCGGGCTCCAGCCCCGACACACCCTGGTCCTCAGACACGGTTCTTACTGACAGTGTGTTTTGGCTTAAGACCAAGAAAATAAAGAACAAACACAGCCCAGACGTTTAGGTTCCGAGCCGCACAGGCCGAACAAACATTACCAGCGGCATTTTCTCACACGGGGCGTGGCTACGGGGGCGTGGTGACCGTTAGGGCATCGCTGCCTCCATGATGAGGGCAAAGGACAACGGTGAGCTCGAACCAGCGTCTGCCCAGAGGGGGGAGCTTCCCACGGCCCCTGGGGCAGGGGCAGAGGGCACAGGGTGGGTGCCCCAACGGGGCTCACCGCTCCCTTGCTGATAAGAATGAGGGGCAGCCTGGCCAGCGCGGCTCAGTGGTTGAGTGTCAGCCTATGAACCAGGAGGTCACGGTTTGATTCCCGGTTAGGGCACATGCCCAGGTTGTGGGCTCGGTCCACAGTGTGGGGCGTGCAGAGGGCAGCCGATCCATGATTCTTTCTCATCATAGATGTTTCTATGTCTCTCTCCCTCTCCCTTCCTCTCTGAAGTCAATAAAAATGTGTTTAAAAAATGAGTTTTTCTGGGAGTCTAATCATTTCTCTTCTAGAAAACCCCCTATGTGCAAATAGAGACCTACATACACCTTGCTCATTATGTCCAGCCAGGGAACCTCAACAACCTACGTGTCCATTCATTAAAAAATGGGAAAATACATGCACTAACGACATATCATCTTGGATAAACCTTGCACACAGGATGTTGAGGGGAAACGTACACTAAGAGAATGACAGTGTTGCCTGGCCGGCGTGGCTCAGTGGTTGAGCACTGACCTATGAACCAGGAGGTCTTGGTTCGATTCCTGGTCAGGGCACATGCCCAGGTTGCAGGCTCGATCCCTAGTGTGGGGTGTGCAGGAGGCAGCTGATCCATGATTCTCATCATTGATGTTTCTCTCCCTTCCTCTCTGATGTCAATAATCTCTTACCTAATAATAGACAAAGATGTAAATTGACCGTACCTCCGCTATGTCCACAGCCAATCAGGAGTGAGTATGCAAATTAACCCCCAAAAAAAAGCTGGATGGATAATTTGCATATGCAGGCAGGGAGTGACTGGCCGGGGCGGGATGCCTGCTATGAGGGGGAGGGAGGGGGGTGGAGGGAGCTACCGGAGCAGTGCTCCTGTCGGGAGCGAGGACTTGCCGGCTCCCAGGCAGCCGGGAGCGAAGCCAGGGAAAGGAAGGCCTATTCTTACACGAATATTGTGCAACAGACCTCAAATATATATATATGTTTAAAAGAAAGACAGTGCTTGTAAACGGGTATAAACTAACAAGACATCGCTCTGCATGGTTACCGACGCAGGCCCGTGTGGAGAGTGTGCAGACGTGGCTGTGGATCAGGAGGGGGCCCTGGGGGTGGCCCCTGGTGGGCACTAGACACTTAGGGAGCCTCTGTTGGGTCACTGTGGCCAATGACGTCTCCCCTGGAGACGGGGGCTGCCCTCCCTCCCCTGCCCCCCCCCCCCCCGACTCACCTGGAATGCCAGTGCCCAGGGCCGTCTCTCTCCCACGCAGGGCTCTTGGGCGGACCCAGCTCCGGGGTCCCCACCAGGTCCTGGTCGCTGCCGTCCTCCTGGTCCGTGGCCCACTTATCCCGGGACTTGGTGCTGTCATGCTGGGAGTCCAGGGAGACGATGTCCGAGGGCGAGCTCATCACCCCCGAGTCCTCCGTCGTGTCCTCGGACGCGAAACAGCTGCTCACAGACACCGTCTCCTCGGCCTCCGCGGGCACCGCAGGGACCCCGTCCGCGCAGGGGCCGCCGGGCCCCAGGGGCGGGCTCGCTGCGGGGTCAGGGCGAGGACACAGGCCGCGTCAGCCACACCTCCGTCCCCGCGCCTCCCTGCGCCGCCCCGCACGTGCCCACCACCCTGCCAGACCCAGCGGAAACGTGGAGGTTGGGGTGCGAGGGAGCCACACACAGCTTCCCCCAGAGACGCCCGACGTGGGGGAGCCACAGGCGCCTGTGTGTGACCGAGAGCAAAATCCCCTCAAAAATCATGGCATCGCGAGCCAGCCTTTGGCTTTTGGTCCGTACCGGGCGGCGGGCACACGTTTACAGAGCCGCCCCATGGCCTGGGAAGGCACGGGGGCCCAGCCTGCCCCTGGGCTGAAGGGAAGTGGGTTCTTTAAAGCAGTAGGGTTTAAAAATTGGAACAAACTGAGGCCTAAATGATGCGGGTGGGGACTTGCGGCAGCTGCTCCCGGGCCGGTGGCGTGTGGCCTGACGGGCGCGGACCCTGTCCCCGCAGCCCCGGGCTGGCCCCGCCTTCACTCGCGGGACAGGGAGCTCTGGTCTCACAGGCGATGACCTGAGGGGAGGACCTTCCCGTCCACGGAGGAGGCAGTGTCTCCGGGCCGGGGGCTGGGGGCCCTGATGCCGGTGGCCCTGCCGGGGGGGTGGGGGGGGAGGAGGGTGACTCGCTATCGCCATCGTGCTCCTCTCACGGTGGCGCTGACGCTGGGGACACCCTGGCCACTCGGCACAGCCGTCGGGCCACGGGAAGACACGCTAAGCTGCGCGAGTCATTTCTTCCTCACGCTCCTGGGTCTGTGGTCTGGGAGGGCGGGCAAAGCTCGCGCTGACGCCGATGTCGGAAGAGCAGGCGGGCGCAGCTCCGCACCCGAGTTGTTGTTTTTAAATTTAATGTAGAAAAAGCCCGGCCGGCGTGGCTCAGGGGTTGAGCATCGACCCGTGAACCAGGAGGTCACGGTTCGAGTCCTGGTCAGGGCACATGCCCTGGTTGCGGGCTTGATCCCCATGTGGGGCATGCAGGAGGCAGCCGGTCCATGGTTCTCTCTCCTCATTGATGTTTCTCTCTCTCTCTCTTTCTCTCTGAAGTTAATAAAAATAAGTTTTTAAAAAGATTTAATGTAGACATAGATTTTCAACTTCAGCACCTCCAGGTCTAGGCGAGCCCTGCCTGTGGAGGGCGGGAGAGAGGGCTGGGCTGGGCTGGGGTCTGAGGTGCTGTGTGGAGCACCCGTCCCTGCAAGGGAGGACCAGATGCCAAAAGGACAAAGGCCCGCGGCCGGTGCGCACTCCCCACGCCGTGCTCCAGAGTCAGGACTCAGTGGCTCTCAGCAGCTCAGGGTCAGGACTCAGTGGCTCTCACAGCTCAGGGTCAGGACTCAGTGGCTCTCACAGCTCAGGGTCAGGACTCAGTGGCTCTCAGCAGCTCAGGGTCAGGACTCAGTGGCTCTCACAGCTCAGGGTCAGGACTCAGTGGCTCTCACAGCTCAGGGTCAGGACTCAGTGGCTCTCACAGCTCAGGGTCAGGACTCAGTGGCTCTCACAGCTCAGGGTCAGGACTCAGTGCCTCTCACAGCTCAGGGTCAGGGGCTCAGTGGCTCTCACAGCTCAGGGTCAGGACTCAGTGGCTCTCACAGCTCAGGGTCAGGACTCAGTGGCTCTCAGCAGCTCAGGGTCAGGGGCTCAGTGGCTCTCACAGCTCAGGGTCAGGACTCAGTGGCTCTCACAGCTCAGGGTCAGGACTCAGTGGCTCTCACAGCTCAGGGTCAGGACTCAGTGGCTCTCACAGCTCAGGGTCAGGACTCAGTGGCTCTCACAGCTCAGGGTCAGGACTCAGTGGCTCTCACAGCTCAGGGTCAGGACTCAGTGGCTCTCACAGCTCAGGGTCAGGGACTCAGTGGCTCTCAGCAGCTCAGGGTCACGGACTCAGTGGCTCTCAGCAGCGGGGCCACACGCGACATGGACAGCGGACGAGCAGAGGTGACAGAAAGGAGAGGCGGAGCGAGTGGCTGGTGGACTGGGGACCCAGCCACCACAGGAAGCACAGGACAGGAGTTGCAGAGTTCGCAGGCTCCGAGCAGAGGCCGCACACAGGAGGGCTGTCCCCGTGCGCGAGGCAGGCGTGCCAGCGAGTGCGGCCACAGGGCCCTTCCCCCCTCCTTCCTGGCCTTTGTTGGGAGACTCTGAATTAGAGGGCGCCTGGGCGGCCAGGGCTGCGGCATGAATACCCCACCGCTCTGAGGAGGCTGGGCCGCTGTCACGCCTCGGACTGACGGAGGGACGCCTCGACGGATGGACGGAGGGACGGAAGGGCAGGCCGCTCCAGCCGCGCAGCCGGGGCTGGGCCCTGAGACACCGGCAGGCTCCATGGCCGTCGCTGCCCCGCCGCCCGCAGCGCCCAGGTGCCCGCCCCGTCCGTCCCTGTGACGGAGCGCGCAGGCCCATGAGAGGAGCACTCTCCCTGGAGTGCCGCCCATCGAGGCTCAGGTCACAGGGACCTGCACCCAGGACCCCGCGGAGCCGGGGGTGGCGGCCGGGCAGGGTCTGGACCCTCCGGCTCAGCTGTCCGGGACGGAGTGGTCCCCGCGCCCGCACCGTGGGAGGTCTCCAGTCTGTGTGCATGTGCCACACCATGCCACACGGAAAGGAACGGTGATCACAGAGGCCCCGCCCAGCCAGCTCCCATTTCTCACGGGTAACCCCCCCGCCCCAGGGCTGCAGACACCAGCCTTGAACCCACAGGCCAGGCGGTCAGTGAGGGCCCACCTGGGTGCCAGCGCCAGGAACTGGGAGCAGGTGCTGGGGGAGCGGGTGCTGGGGGAGCGGGTGCTGGGGGAGCGGGTGCTGGGGGGGCGGGTGCTGGGGGGGCGGGTGCTGGGATGCCCGGGCTCCCGCCTGTTTCCGCATCTGCTCAGGGACTCGGCGGCACCCACCCCCTGGGAGCAGCGCCCCCCTGCCCTCCATCCCCATCACGGCCGCCCCTCCTTCCCTCTGGGTTAGAGACGCCCCCACACACAGGCCCCGGCGGAGACTCCCGGGAGGATTCTTGTGGGTTTCAGGCCCACGGGCCGAGGTCTCTCTCTGAGGCCAGAACACACACCGGGAGACCTCAGTCGCCCCCGCGCTGAGCTTATGTTTGTCTGCTTTCCCCTCTGGTCTTTATTTTTTGAGAAGCTTTTAGGGCAAATGTAAAATTTCTTTCTTTTTTTTGTAAATCTTCCCCTGAGGACATTTTCCATTGATTTTTAGAGCGAGTGGGAGGGAGGGAGGGAGGGAGGCAGAGAGAAACATCGGTGTGAGACACATTGGTCGGTCGCCTCCTGCATGGGATCGAGCCTGTAACCAAAGCACATGACCGTGACGGAATCGGACCAGGGCGCCTTCCGTCCGTAATCCGACGCTCTGATCCCGGAGCCAACCCGGGCGGGGCGGAGGTTCCTCCAACACGTGGAGAAACCCGGACGCCTGCCCTGCGACGTTACCGACTCCCTCCGGACTCCGCGGGTTGCTCCCGCGCCTTTTGCATCAATGTCAACAACTAGGGGCCTTTCCTGCGGCCTCGAGCCACTCTGTCCCTACAGCCCGTGGCCTCCTCGTCTGGAAGAGAGGAAGACCCTCAGCGAGGGGCGGGCGAGGTCTGAGGACCCTGAGGACCGCGCTGGGACCCACGGCGGCGCGGCCGTGCGGCTGCTGTCCTGACCTGTTACCCGTCTGCGGGCAGGTGCCACTGTCCCCGGCACGCCCCCTCCCCAAACTGGACAAGCTCAGGGCAGGCGCCATGGCCTGGGTTTCAGGATCCGCAGCCTGTAGGCTTTGAAGCAGGGATTTTCATATATTGTTTTCCCCTCCCTCCCTCCCTCCCTCTCTCTGTAGATACGGGGTTCTTAGCCTCAAGTGCAGCTCACACACCACAGATCTGCCCTAAAGCCCAGCCTAACCGGCGAGCCCAGTGGTTGGGCGTCCACCTGTGAACCAGGAGGTCACGGTTCGATCCCCGGTCAGGGCCCAGGCCCAGGTTGTGGGCTCCATCCCCAGTAGGAGGCGAGCAGGAGGCAGCTGATTCATGATTCTCTCTCATCATGGATGTTTCTCTTTTCTCTCCCACTCTGAAATAAATTAAATATATATATATATATATATATTTTAAATAAAGAGAGTTTACTGAGCAAACGAGCAGTGAAAACTCTTTGGGAAGAAAATGCTTTAAAGGAAAAGAGCAGCCACACCGAGGCTGGGCCGAGCGCAGGGCCTCTGCTGGCCGCGAGGCCGGGAACCGAGGCCCAGGCGTCCGGAGGCCCGAGGAGGCCGCCCGGCCCCGGGATGAGGCGGCGGGAGGAGGGCGACCCGCTCCTCGGTCGGTTGGGCGAGGTGCCGGGACAGCCCGCGGGTCTCCGTCCACGTGTGACCTCCCGTGACCGGCCAGCCTGGGACGTGCCGGTCCCCGGAGTCCTGCCGCAGGGCCCCGCGTGGACTGCGCGTGACCGCGGTCCCGGTGAGCCGGGGGTAACACCAGAGGACGTTCTCCTCAGGTTCGCGGAGGGAGGGTGACCCCAAAGCGGGGCGCTTCCCGAGTGTCCCCCACGCTCCTCAGAAAGGGCCGTGCCGTCAGCTTCCTGAGCGGGGGGACAGCTATGTGTGAGAGGGGCCCCCATCACGGGCGCTCGGAGCCAGGCTCCCCCCCCCAGGCCAGTGACAGCGGTGCCCACTGTGCCCGCTGCCTCAGCCCGACTCCTCTGGATAAGGTTGACCCAATCACAGACCCGGGTACCGGGCTGCCCCCTCCCGTCGATCAAACTCTGCAAAGACAAGTCGTGCACGCCAGCCCTCACACCCGGCGAGGCGTGACTGGCTCCGCATTCTCCCGTGTCCTCTGCCCGTTGGAGCAGCGATGTCGACGCCGTCACGTGGGGGGTGAACAGGCCACCGTTTGCTCATGGGCCTCCCCTCTGCCTGTTCCCCACGCACCCGGGATGGGTGAGGCTCGCGGGAAACGTCTATGCCTCCAGGGAACACACTATACACGCGGGAGCACGCGTCTCCACTGCCTCACCTCAGGGTGCTGGGTGCCGGACCGCACGGGGTCCCGGGGCTCAGAGTGCTGGTGGGGGGGCCAGGGGGCCACCTGCTCCAGGGCAAGGACCTGAGGTGCAGTGACTCCAGGGCTGGCCTTAGGACGCTCGCGGCTGAGCTCTGCCGGGCGGGGCAGACCTGGAGCTAATCCTGACCTGTCGGCACGGGTCCCCTGCCCGCTCCGTCCCCCCCTCCCCGCCTGGACCGCTCGCCGGCGCCTGGCACCCACGGGTGGTCAGCACCTGTGTTTTGGTTAAGCCTCACCCAAGAATATCTTTTTTTCCTATTGAATTTGAGAGAGTGGAAGGGGGGGGTAGAGAGAGAGGGAGAGGGAGAAATCGATGAGAGACACGCTGATCAGTTGCCTCCTGCACACTTGCCCCGACAGGTTGGGATGGGGTCTGCAACCCAGGTGTGTGCCCTTGACTGGGAATCGAACCCAGACCCTCGGGTCTGTGGGCCCACGCTCCGTCCGCGGAGCCACACCAGGCAGGGCTCACGGTGAGCTGGTGCCTGCGCTCTGCCGAGACCGACCCACGTGGAAGGCGGCCGTCCCACCGACCAGCGGGAGGACTAACCGAGCCCGCTGGCTGCTCACTGCGCGTCTCCGGCCCGGGTCCCCGCCTCACCCTGCGGCCAGCGGGCCCGTTTGGAGGTGCTGGGGCGGCTCAGCCCGCTGGCCTTCCCCTCCTCCCGCTGCCCGGGCGGAGTGGGCCCTCAGAGCACAGCCCCCACCCCCGTGTGGCCTCGCCTTCCCTGCTTGGTGGGGAGAGGGCCTCGCCCGGAGCCTGGGCCGGGGGCTCAGCTCTGTGAGCGCCTTCCCTTCTGGGGATGCTGGTCCCAGGTGGACGCTCAGAGCTCCCCCTGGTGGACGGACAGAGCAGGGACAGCACTGGTCCCCAGGCAGCTGGGTCGGGCTCTCAGCTGCTTGCCAACCGGGCGGAGCGGGAGGTTCGCGGGGGGTACACCCTGCTGACTTTTACTCAGCGTCCTCCCAGTCATGAACGTTTCTAGTTCCCTTAGGAGGAAGAAGGAAGGGGACACAGAGCGTGTAGAGGCAGGATGAACAGAAGGAAGTGATGTTTAATCGCAGCTTCCCGGGAAGGTGTCGCTGTGGGAGAGACGGAGCCGGGACTGGGAGCACGGGTGACGCTGAGCCTCCCAGGGAAGCCAGGACCTTTGTCCTCACCGGAGCCTTGAGGTTTGCTTGTTGTCACTTCACCGTGGCAACCGCACGGAGCAATCTGTTCTCAGTTCCCCTCCTGCTCCATGTGTGTTTGCTGGGTGATGGAGGAGGTAACACGCCCACTCATACACAGGTGCACACAGATACGCACACACATGTGCACATACGCACAGGACCACACACATGCAAACACAGAGACCACACATGTACACACACAGGAACACACACAGGCACACTGACATATACATGTGTAAGCACAGAGGGCCACACGTGCGCACATGTGCTTGCACACAGGATCACACACGTGCAAACATGTGGACACGTACACACATGTGTGCGCACACACAGGGACACACAGACTGAGAGCGGAGGGAAGAAGAAGGGCCCTGGGAAGGATGAACCCCGACAGCTGACAGCTGGCTGTGCTGCTTCGAGGCGCCCGATTCCTATGACGGCCCTCACCGCCTCTCCTCGCGTGTGCCAGACACAAGCCTACCCCCACCGGGGAAGAGTCTGTTTTGTGGTGAAAATCGAGCGTCTGCAAACGGGCTAACGTTTGGAATCGGAGGACACGCGTTACGAAAGCTGTGAACAGCAGTGTCCTACTGTGGACCCAAATCCACAGCAACTGATAGCGTCGCCAACACGGTGTGATGAGCGAACACCCACGGGGCCGAGACCACACGGTGAGCCCGCCGCACCAGACGGCACCAAACCGTGTCCTCTGGGGACGGGGAGCGTCCCCTGCAACCGAATAACCCGGGTCTCCACGTGAAAGGGCCACGCCCCGTGACCCGAGACGCACACCCTTCCCGACCGCCGGCTCTCACAGGCGCTGCGGCTCCTCCACGGCCCCTGCCCACGGGCCCGGGGAGAAGGTCAGACTTGACCCCGATCGATCGCAGCTGAAGGGTAATGCGGCGTTAACGTCCCTTCGGCCTTGGCCCTGCTGTGAGCTCGCGCGTCCCGGCCAGGCAGGGTGGCGGGATGTGGGTCTCACTTCAGAAAACGTGGGCCACTCACATCCCCGTCCTTTCAGCGGACCTTTTGTTGTTGCTAAGCCTCACCTGAGAATATTTCCCATGATGTTTAGGGAGAGGGGAAGACAGGGAAAGACAGAGAGACATCGGTGTGAGAGACATACATCGATTGGTTGCCCCCTGCACGCGCCATGGCCATGGCCAGGGCCCGGAGCGGGGAGGAGCCTGCAACTGAGGTGCGTGCCCTTGACCAGAATCGAACCCGGGGCCCTGTGGTCCGCAGGCCGATGCTCTATCCACTGAGCCACACCGGCTCGGGCCTTGCTGGTCTGTGTACCGTGAAGGAGAAGAGACTGTTCTCGTGTCAGTTTATCAGGGGATAAATGACCCCCACGGAGCTGGGTCCCGAGGCTGAGCCGGGAATCAAACAGCTGAGACGCCAGGGCTTTAAGCAAGCCAAAGCGTCCCTGAGCGCACCTGGCAGGTACCCGAAGGTTCGCATACCGGGGAGCAGTGCCGCGGCCGGTGGGACCTCCAACGCGCTCCCCGCGGCGCCCTGCGTGTCACGCAGCCTGCATCACCCCACCTGAAGGATGGAGACCCCAGGTGCTGTCCCACAACCATGTCTAGCCCGAGGCCAGGGCGCATGGGGGAGCCCCCGTTCCACGCGTCTCTTGCAGGACATCTGCTTCCGAACCTACCGCGGAGAGCAATGGCCCCCTGCCCTTCCCTACCGTCGCTGCAGACGCATCCTGCCCTCTCCTCTGCCCACAGCCGCCAACGCCCTCGCTTGCTGCTGTCATTACACGCAAGCCCCTTCGCCTTCCCCAACCCTTAACCCTAACCCCTAACCCTAACCCCTAACCCTAACCCCAACACTAACCCTAACCCTAACCCCAACACTAACCCTAACTGCTAACCCTAAACCTAACCCTAGCCCTAACCCCAACACTAACCCTAACCCTAACCCTAACCCCTTCGCCTTCCCCAACCCTTAACCCTTAACCCTAACCCTAACCCCTAACCCTAACCCCAACCCTAACCCTAACCCCTAACCCTACCCCAACACTAACCCTAACCCCTAACCCTAACCCCAACACTAACCCTAACTCCTAACCCTAACCCCTAACCCCAACCCTAACCCTAACTCCTAACCCTAAACCCTAACCCTAACCCTAACCCTAACCCCTAACACTAACCCTAGCCTTAACACTAACCCTAACCCCTAACCCCTAACCCTAACTCCTAACCCTAACCCCTAACCCTAACCCTAACTCCTAACCCCTAACCCTAACCCTAACCCTAACCCTAACCCCAACACTAACCCTAACCCTAACCCTAACCCCTAACCCTAACCCTAACCCTAACCCTAACCCGGTGCTTTCCTCAGCGTGAGGGACTCGTTCCCTCCCCTGTGCAGAATCCCCCTTGGTGAATGGAGGGCGAATGACCTACTTATCAGACGGAAGGTCTTTATTTCGACGCAGAAGACAGACAGGCCCCACCTCTCGGGTCTGTGTCCCTGTCATTTCTGTAACCTCCCGGATGTGTGCGTTTCTCCCACCAACACGGCACTAGGTCGGTTATACGAAGCTCTAGCTATGCCGGTGCTAGCCTATGCGTCTTTATTATTAATTCGGTGTCCACTGCGGGAATTCCCACCGTCATCGCTAACATTTTCACCGCAATCCCCAGATGACAGTCACACGCGTGAGAAACCACCAATGCTTTTTCTTACTTTGAGCAGTGGCATTAAAAATACGTGTTTGTATATGTCGGCCCTGGCCAGTGTGGCTCAGTGGATAGAGCGTCGGCCTGCAGACGGAAGGGTCCCGGGTTCGATTCCAGTCAAAGGCACGTGCCTCGGTTGCAGGCTCCTCTCCATCCCAGGCCCTGGTTGGGGCACGTGCAGGAGGCAACCAATCAGTGTGTTTCTCTCATATTGATGTCTCTCTGTCTTTCCCTCTCTCTTCCACTCTCTCTAAAATCAATGGGAAACATCTTAGGGTGAGGTAAAATTATAAAGATATATATACACTGAGTGGCCAGATTATGATGATCTCTGAATGCATAATAATCTGGCCACTCTGTGTGTGTGTGTGTGTGTGTGTGTGTGTGTGTGTGTGTGTGTGTATGTGTATAAAATTAGTGGCCTGGTGCACGAATTCGTGCATGGGTGGGGTTTGGCCAGCCTGGCCAGGGAGAGGGGACATGTGTGGTTGGCTGGCCTGCCTGCTGGTCGAACTCCTGGTCGAGGGGACAATTTGCATATTAGCCTTTTATTCTATAGGATCTACACTGAGTGACCAGGTTATGCGTTCAGAGATCATCATCATCTGGCCACTCAGTGTGTACGAGAGAAACACGCAGGCTCCTCCGACCAGTGACCTTTGCACGGAAACAGAGGTGAGTCTGAGCCAACGCGGCGTCCATCCTCAGCCTGAGTCGCAACAGGGGGGCTCCCCGCTGCCCGGCTGCCTCGGGGCCGCCCTCTCCGCGGGTGGACGCGTTTTCTCGGGCCGAGAGGGCAGGGCAGCACGCCTCTCCGGGCCGTGGCCGTCACCCCGGGACCTCATCACCCTGGGACACGCCTCCAGACTGGCATGTGTCAGATGGGGCCGTGGTTCCTTCCTTTCCAGGGGGAGCCCGGGAGAAACCCAGGCAGGCCACGTGCTGTCCACGCTGATGCCGACGCTGGCACCGGCCGGCCGCCAGCAAGCCCTCCGTGCTGGGGGACAAGCGGCTGGATGCGCAGCGAACGGAGGAGGGGACCCCTCCTTCCTCCCTTTTCTCCGGGGAAACGGCCTGCACGGTGGCAGAGGCTCATGGGAAACCTGGAACACACCCACAGACACGGTCCGGCGTGTCCGGGACACACAGGCACAGGCCAGGAGTTGGGGTTCCCACAGCATTTATAGCCCGGGGGAGGCGCTCAGCTTTACCAGGTGGGCAGAGCGTTTCTGCCCGAAGGGCCTCACTGGCCGCTTGGTGGGCACAATCTGGTTTCAGGGAAAACCGGGGGGGGGGGGGGTACTCTGCAACCGAAGAGCGAACGAGAGAGAGACGAACGAGTAAGAACTGAAGGAAAACCAGGCTCTCGCAGGGACAGGTGCAGCTCGGCGACGGGGACAGTCGGCGGGCCGAGCCCACCGCCGAGGGTTCACGCTAAAGGCCTCGCGCCTCCGGGAGCCCGGCGGCCGCAGGCAAAGCCCAGCTGCGATGGCGTCAGTGTGAGTCCCACAGGGAGTGAGTCCCACAGGGAGTGAGTCCCACAGGGAGTGAGCCCCACAGGGAGTGAGTCCCACAGGGAGTGAGCCCCACAGGGAGTGAGCCCCGTCCCAGGGCCCCGCTCCGGGGCACCGCGTCGGCCGGACAGCGGGCGCAGGTGCGGGCAGCTCCGGCGGCGTCCTCAGGAGCGCTTGGCGTGACTAGGGAATGACGCACAGCAGTAAACTGTGGGGACAAACGGCAGAGTGTGAAGGCGCCGGCTCCCCGCCCTGCACATGCAGCCTCGGCCCAGGGCCCACAGCGCACACAGAGCCCCCACGCCCATCGCTACGGCCCCGGCGCCTCCGCTCGGCCGGGTCTGCGCGGGGCTAACGGGCCGGGACCGGCAGACACCAGCCTGGCCGCACGCTTCCGCCTTCAGGGGGCCGGACACAAGTATCTGCACTCGAGAGGGAACCCTCAGGTCCCTGCTGGCGAGGCAGCAGCCGCGGGCTGTCACGTGGCCCGTTCCCATGGTGTAAAGACTCCCTCCTGTCCATCCCCAGCCGCCAGCGCCAGGGGCGGGCTGCGGGGCTGGCGAGGGATTCCGCTGTTCTCTGTACGGTATCGGTATCGTGTGGACTCAACGTATGGAAATCAGCCCGAGACCACAGACACGGGGAAGGTGGTGACACAATTAGGATGTGGTGCGTTTTCAGTGTCTGTTATCTTTGTGGTTTTTTTTGTTGTTGTTCTTTTTTAAATTATTTTTTAATCCTCACCTGAGGGTATTTTTTCATTGACTTTTAGGGAGAGTAGAAGAGAGAGGGAAAGACAGACAGAACTATCGATGTGAGAGAGACACTTTGATGGGTCGCCTCCTGCACACGCCCCAACCAGGGCCCTGGGCGGGGAGGAGCCTGCAACTGAGGTACGTGCCCTTGACCGGAATCGAACCCAGGACCCTTCGGTCCGCAGGCCGATGCTCTATCCACTGAGCCAACCTGGGTAGGGCTGTTACCTTTGTCTTTGATACTGTTTATTTAATTGGAAGCGTACCTGACTTACTTCTTAATAGTGGTTGTGTTTTGCTAAGTACACAGGCTTGTCAAATCCTCGAAATCCCAAGCATCTGTCCGGGTCCCGGGGCCCTGGCTGCTGGGAGCTGAGAGCTCCGTCCCCGTCTCTCGCAGGGGCCTCGGAGGAGGGACGCCTCCCTCCCCCGTCGCCATCTCCTTCCATCTTTCCCTTGACGAGCAGGCCCGTGGCCCCGTCCTTCCTGCCGGGCGGCTGGAGCCCTTTCCAGGGGCCGCGAGCGGCTGTGCGGCCCGCTCCCTCGCAGCGGCGGGCAGAAAGCAGCGGCTAAACACGGGACGGGCCCAGCGCGTTCCTGGGCTGGCGCGGCGGCCCCCACCGCGGGCTCCACAGGGCCCGGGACCAGCGGGGCGCCCCGAATTGTACTGTGAGCAGCTTCGGGCTGGACCCCTCAGCTTGGAAACAGGCCCAGGGGGTACTTTTGGTTCAGACTTTAGAGGGCGGCAGGCGGCCTTAGAGAGGACTGGTGCCCCCGAGGGGCATCAGCCAGTCCCTGTGCCCCACTCCGGTGCGGGCTGCTCACCGAGCGAGCGAGCCGCGGGGAGCCTCGTCCTCGCCGCCGGGGAACCCCAGCTGTGCCCGGGCATTTCCCGGCTCTGCGGGGCCGGGCTGCCGGCCGTGTGACTTGTTATTATTACTAATTTCACACGGAGCCAACTCAAAGCACCGTCTTCTGGCTGAAAAGGGAGAGTTTAACTCTCTCCTTTGACTTCCTTGTTTTAGGGTTTCTCCGAGTTCTTCGGAGCAGATGCCGCTCGCACACGGAAAACCCATCAGCCGGGACCCTCGCGGTGGTCACCTGTGCTGCCTTAATGCCACGCGTCTCTCAGAACAGGAGACCGCGACCCAGGCTCCCTCTAAAACCGCCCGGGCCAGTGTGGCTCAGTGGATAGAGCGTCGGCCTACGGACCAAAGGGTCCCGGGTTCGATTCCGGTCAAGGGCACGTACCTTGGTTGCAGGCTCCTCCCTGGCCTGAGCCCTGGTCCGGGCGTGTGCAGGAGGCAGCCCATTGATGTCTGTCTCACGTGGATGTTTCTCTCTGTCTCTCCCTCTCTCTCCCGCTCTCTCTAAAATCAATGGGAAATGTCCTCGGGGGAGGCTTACCAACAAACAACAAGCCCATCTCCCAGCGACCGGAGGAACGGGCCGCCAGGGAGGACGATGTGCTTGAGGCTGGCGCCGGACGATGGGTCGGGCGTCCCGTGACAGTCGGGCCGGTTTAATTTAAAACATAAAGTGAACGGAGGCGCTGTGCGGGGTGCTCCGTGTGCGCTGGTGTGTAACCCCCTGGGCCTTCTCATGCGAGTAAGTAACTGAGGACTGGTTAGCAGCCTAACGCAACCAACCCGTGCTGCGGGTCTTGAAAACAAACACGTCAGTGCAGTTAGCGGGACGGGCTCCATGCTCCCGACTCCACAGCGAAGACTCTGGTGAACTCATGTGCGGGCAGAGAGCAAGCTGGTTAGACAGTCGTGAGAAAGAAACCGGGTGCAAGTGCATGGGTTTCACGTGCCCACGCGCTGCTGTGTACACGCTGCTGTGCGCGCGGCCACGTGGCGGAGGTTAACGTGAAAGCTTAGTAATAAGAAACGACAGGCTACAGAGCAAGGAGCAGGGGACCACGGTCCCACTGTCCCGCAATCACGCTCAAACACGCCACCAAGGACCCGCTCACGGCGACCGACCGCCGCGCCACGGCTCTGAGAGGTCCCGGAGCTTCGTCCTCCTCCTCCCACAGCGCACACGTGTCTGCCGACTCGGGCGCCCCCACGGCCGGCCCAGGCCTCCAGGGAGAAGGCACCGCCCATCGGGCCCCGGAGCTCGGTCTGCGCCCGGTGACGGCGGAGCGCACGCCCTGACCTCCGGCCACGTGGCGCCCACCGCGAGCGAACGTGCGTCTCGTCCACGGGGAGCTCCCTCGCAGGAGAGAGAGCCGCTTCTGACGGCAGGGCAGGGCTTTTAAACGAGACCAGGTCCCAAAGGGGCCGGTCAGACACAGCCCCCCAGCCTGCGCAGCCCCCAAGGCGATCCCCAAACCAGGCCCTCGCCCGCCGGCGGCCAGGGCTGAGCCTCCACCAAGAACCAGGAGGTCACGGTTCCATTCCCGGTCAGGGCCCACGCCGGGTTGTGGGCTCCATCCCCAGTGGGGGCGGGCGGGAGGCAGCCGATCCGTGACCCTCTCCCATCACGGTTTCCAGCTCTCCCTCCCCCGTCCTCTCGGACATCAACACAAACAGGAAGAGGAAAGAAAAGCAGCCTCTGCCCCCGCACGGCGTGGCGCCGCCTCAGGCCCGAGGCTCGGGGGCTCCTCTGGTCTGCGAGGCGGCGAGTGGGACGCAGAGAGAGGAGGCCGGGCCTGCATCGCAACCGCCCTGCAGGCGGGACGCTCCACGCAGAGCTCAGCATCGCCCAGGAGAAACCCCGGCCAGGGGCGCCCCACCTCTCAGGCTGGGACAGGCCCACACCCACTGAGCCCTCCGCTCCGTGCGGCTGGACGCGGCTCCAGCCCCGCCTCCTCCCGGAGCCTCGGCTCCCTGCCTGCAGAGCGACAGGAGGTGCCACGGCCCGGATTCTGGGTCCCTGGCCTCCGAGCGCTGATCACAGCCCCTGGCACTCACTGGTGCCCGAGGGAGCCCCCCGCCAGCCGAGTGCGCTGGGCGGCGCTGGGCGGTGCTGGGGCTGCTGTGGCCGACAGTCTGAGGTCGGTTCTAACTATGGGAGGGTCAGCTCGTAGCCGGCTGTCTCCACCCACAGGCACCCGCTGGCTGAAGCTAACCCCCCGGTGGTGAATGGGGGATCACTTTTCGGGCACGGCACTCGCGGGCACGCGGGGCCCCCTGCCTGGAGCACTGGGGAGAGCGAGGAGAGCAGAGGCACGGACACCAGAGAGAGGAGGTCGGAGACAGCCGGCCAGGCCCCGAGCGGAGCCGCCAGCACAGGACACGGAGGAGGGCACGTACGTGTGGGTCTCAGGTCCGCGGCCTCGGGAGCAGCGCCTTCCCCGGGGGAGCCGAGGGGCTCGGCCACGTCCGTGTCGGGCGGCGGGTAGGGCGGGGGCGGGGGCAGCACTAACTGGGGAGGCCCCCGAGCCGAGCCTCTGGGAGGCTTTTGTGGTACCTGCCGTCCACCACCTACATGGGATCAAGGAGGTTATTCCAGGTCAAGGCCACAGGCTCCCAGCCTGCCATCAGGGGGCGCTGTGCCACCACCCCCTCACCGCATCCAACCACACCCCTCACCGCATCCGACCCCTCCCCTCACCGCATCCGACCCCTCCCCTCCCCGCATCCGACCCCTCCCCTCACCGCATCCGACCCCTCCCCTCACCGCATCCGACCCCTCCCCTCTCCTCATCCAACCTCACCGCATCCAACCACACCCCTCGCCGCATCCAACCACTCCCCTCACCACATCCAACCACTCTCCTCACCACATCCAACCACTCCCCTCACCGCATCCAACCCCTCCCCTCACCATATCCAACCCCTCCCCTCACCGCATCCGACCCCTCCCCTCACCTCATCCAACCTCACCGCATCCAACCACACCCCTCGCCGCATCCAACCACTCCCCTCACCACATCCAACCACTCCCCTCACCACATCCAACCACTCCCCTCACCACATCCAACCACTCCCCTCACCGCATCCAACCCCTCCCCTCACCGCATCCAACCCCTCCCCTCACCGCATCCGACCCCTCCCCTCACCTCATCCAACCTCACCGCATCCAACCACACCCCTCGCCGCATCCAACCACTCCCCTCACCACATCCAACCACTCCCCTCACCACATCCAACCACTCCCCTCACCACATCCAACCACTCCCCTCACCACATCCAACCACTCCCCTCACCGCATCCAACCACCCCCCTCGCCACATCCAACCACACCCAGCACCAAATTTCACCTCAGTTGACACCAAATCCAGTCTCACTCAGCACCAAACACAATCACGCCCAGAACTGAATCCAACTTCCCTCAGCACCAAATGCAACCACACCCAGTATTAAGTCTAACCACACCATGCCCCAAGGTTAACCCCCTCCAGCACCAAAGCCAACCACCTCCGGCTCGGACACTGCGTGGGCCAGGGCACCGCCGCCGGCCAGCTGGGAGGCTTCCTCCCCCCCCGTGTCGCCTGTCTCCAGCCGCGCGGCGGCCTTCAAACGCTGGGCTTGCACCGACCTGTCCCTAAGGGCCCCGCCATCTCCGTCGAGTTCCAAGGGCCTGGTTTCACCCCGTGAGTCTGTTCCTGGGTCCCAGGCTGCTCAGCTCACGCCTGCAGCCTCTCCACGGCCCTCCCCGCTCTCACGCCACACGCCTGAGCCACGTGGCTGCCGCCTGCGCCACCGCCCGTCGCCGCGTCCCCGGCGAAGGGGCCGCCTCTCGGGCAGCACAGCAGCCCGTGCGCTGTTCATCCACCGGAGCCGCTCCCGCGCTTCCTGAGAACGGCTTCCTCCGTCCAGGACGTGGCTCCTCGTGCCCCACGCCCGCCGCATCACCTTTCCAAATGCTTCCTTCGAGCTTCGGGGTTCAGGCTCTCCGTGCTCCTGATCCAGTTGTTGGAGAAATGCGAAGCGTCGCTTCTGTACCCCGAGACACGCCCCTCGGTGATGCTCTGGTTCCAGCCCTTTAGGCGTGGGACACGGACCTCCCGTCTCTCCCATCACTCCCCAGCAAAGGTGCACATTCTCTCGCCCGGCCGGGTGGCTCAGTGTTTGAGCATCAACCTATGACCCAGGAGGTCAGGGTTTGACTCCCAGGCAGGGCACAGGCCCGGGTTGTGGGCTCCATCCCTAGTGTGGGTCGTGCAGGAGGCGGCCGATCCATGGTTCTCTCTCATCGTTGATTTTTCTCTCTCTCTCTCCCTCTCCCTTCCTCTCTGAAATCAATAAAATATCTTTCTAAAAAAGGTGCCCACACCCCAAGAGCAGCCTGGGTGGGTGCTGCTCGGCCCAGGGGTGCATCAGTGAGAAGGCCCCCCGGAGCAAGGCCCCCCCAGGAGGAAGGCCTGGAGGCGGAGCCTGCCTCCCAGCAGCTTGCTTCGGTTTGTTCGGACACGTGGGCCAAGACCCGCACCGATGCAGCCAATGCGTTTGAACGCACACTGATGCTCCATGTGATTCTTGTGTGGACAGGGGCTATGCTGTTACTTTATTTTTTTAACTAAAGCCTCTAGACGTAGGTTATCTGTCCCTGCGGTGCGGCGAGCCTACCTTACTTCACAGGGGTGGGTGACAGGAGTGGACGTCGGCCTTGAGACGGCCACCGAGCCCTCCCCCTCCCCCGACCTTGAAAACCAGTCGAGTTATTTTCCCTGGGAAGGGGCTCGGCCGCCTCCGTCCTCACAGAGAAGAGGGGGGACCTGGGAGACCTGCGGCGGAGGCCCCCCCCCCGCCCCCCACCTCCTCTCTGCGACGTGGTTCTCAGTGAGGGAATCTTCCGCTTTAAGTCACCCTCCTCCCTCGTGTCCCAACCCGGGCCTGCTCTCCAGAGCACGTCAGACACGGGGCCTCATCCCTCCACGTGTGACCCGGGAGGTCCTGCCTGGTGGGGACAGGGCCTGTGTGGCCCGGGGACTGGCGTGACGCAGCCACAGCCACGCCGCCACTTAAAGTGGCCGCTCCGTAGAATTTCCACAAGGAATTCTATATCTGAGGTTGTCGCCCCCGCCAGGTGTGGCTCGGTGGTTGAGCATCGACCCAGGAACCAGTTCAATTCCCGGTCAGGGCACAGGCCCGGGTTGCGGGCTCCATCCCCAGTGGGGGGCGTGCAGGAGGCAGCCGGTCCATGATTCTCTCTCATCATGGATGTTCCTATCTCTCTCTCCCTCCCGTTTCCTCTGTGACATCAGTGAAAGTCTATTTAAAATAAAGAACTAAGTCTGAGGTTGCCGACCTCCGGGGAAAGGCGGTGGGGGAGGGGGGGCGGTGGGGGAGGGAGGGACGGAGGGCGGGAGGGAGGGGGGCTGGGTTTATTTGCCGAGCTCCTGAGCATGTCTCTGTAAGTCGGACAGTAGTGCCCTTTGGGAAAGGGGATGAGCCGACATGAGACACCGGCTCCTGCTCCTGCGGAGAGCGATTCCCAGGCGCGACGGCCCGGCCCTAACAGAGGGGCATTCACGGGGGCCCTGACCCAGCGCCAAGGCGCTCGCGCCCGCCTCGCGCGCGGACAATGGCCACTTGTCCCGGGAGCCTGTTCCCGGCGGTCAAAGGCAAATTGTGCGGGTGACAGGGGCGAGGCGGCATCGAGTGGCCACCTGACAGCTCTCGGGGCTGCGCTGCACCTGCAGCCCGGGCGCCAGCACCCCGCCCCGCCCCCCGCACGGGTGGCATGCCAACGCGGCGGCGTGGGAACGAGTGCCTCCCGGCTGTGCCAGAGCCCTGCTCTCCGCGTCCCCGCCCCCCGCGGGGGACGAAGACCCCACAGCGGCGCTGCCCGCCCTTCCCCTGGGCTCCGCTCCCTCCGAGCAGGCCCTGCGCTGCGTGTGCGAAGGCGTGTCGGGGGACAGCGTCACGCGAGGCGGGTAAAAATGACCGAACTGCTGTCGCCCGAGATCCGACTCCTCAGCACCCGGCCCCCCGAGAACACGCCTCCCGTCCTCAGAACACGGGCCGCACCCACAGCCCCGCTGTCCGCTGTCCCCCCGCGTCCTCAGCCGTCCCCGCCGTCCCGCCTTCCGCACGCCACATCACGCCTGCAGCACACGCCTGTTAGCTTGCACACACATGCCCATTCCGCTCTTTATTCCCCAGCATCCTCGCGTGTTAGGGCCGCGAGGGGCGGCTGCGGGTTAGGGCGCTGGGTGCGGGGTGCACGGTGCAGGCACAGCCACGGCCGCGGCGGTCACTCACCCATCGTGCTCTTCCTGTTCTCCTCGCGGTCCTCCGTGCGCGGGGGCGCCAGGGGGCTGGGCGGCGGGGGCGCTGGCGCCCGCCTCTTCTTTCTCTGCAGGTCCGTCTGGGAGCCCAGCGACATCTGGGGCACAAAGGACACTCAGCGTCAGGGCGGCTCTGGGGCGCGGGGCCGGGGCGCGCCCGGGGGAGCCAGCCTGCGGGACACGGTGTCCCCGGGAGGGCAGGGCAGGCCGCCGTGTCCCCGGGAGTGGCCCTGGGGTGACCAGGGAAGCTCACAGGCTCCCCCCAAGACGCCTGTGAGCTCGGGGCGGTGCCCCATCTCTTAGGGGCCCCTGACAGGGCTGGAAACGGGCAACTTCTCAGCATCACTTTGCCCTCGGAAAAACATTCTTATTGATTTCAGAGAGGAAGGGAGAGGGAGAGAGAGAAACATCCATGATGAGAGAGAATCATCGATTGGCCGCCTCCTGCAGGCCCCCACTGGGGATCGAGCCCGCCACCCGGGCCTGTGCCCCGACCAGGAATCGAACTGTGACCTCCTGGTTGGTTGACACTCAACCACTGAGCCACACCAGCTGGGCCAATGTCAAATTTTAAACATTATATAAGCCAAAGGAAGAAAAAAATCTCTTCATTAACACTCAGTTTAACTACCAACAGTTGGCATACATTTCCCTGGTCTTTAGTTTTTATTTTAAAAATCATATTTTTTTCTTCTATCATAGTTATAACTACCTCTTGGACCTTTAAAACTCTCTAATCTATTTTATGTAAAACACGGACATAAGAAAGAGCCAAATAGTTCCTTGAAGCTCCGCATCTAACCGCCCAGGCGCCGTGTCTAACCGCCCACGCTCCTGCCCACCGCCCGGGCCCCTGCCCACCGCCCGGGCCCCGGCCCACCGCCCGGGCCCCTGCCCACCGCCCGGGCCCCTGCCCACCGCCCGGGCCCCGGCCCACCGCCCGGGCCCCTGCCCACCGCCCAGGCTCCGGCCCACCGCCCAGGCTCCGTGTCTAACCGCCCAGGCTCCGGCCCACCGCCCAGGCCCCTGCCCACCGCCCAGGCTCCGGCCCACCGCCCGGGCCCCTGCCCACCGCCCAGGCTCCTGCCCACCGCCCAGGCTCCGTGTCTAACCGCCCAGGCCCCTGCCCACCGCCCAGGCCCCTGCCCACCGCCCGGGCCCCGGCCCACCGCCCGGGCCCCTGCCCACCGCCCAGGCTCCGGCCCACCGCCCGGGCCCCTGCCCACCGCCCAGGCTCCTGCCCACCGCCCAGGCTCCGTGTCTAACCGCCCAGGCTCCGGCCCACCGCCCAGGCCCCTGCCCACCGCCCAGGCTCCGGCCCACCGCCCAGGCTCCGGCCCACCGCCCGGGCCCCTGCCCACCGCCCAGGCTCCGGCCCACCGCCCAGGCTCCGGCCCACCGCCCGGGCCCCTGCCCACCGCCCAGGCTCCGGCCCACCGCCCAGGCTCCGTGTCTAACCGCCCAGGCTCCGGCCCACCGCCCAGGCCCCTGCCCACCGCCCAGGCTCCGGCCCACCGCCCGGGCCCCTGCCCACCGCCCAGGCTCCTGCCCACCGCCCAGGCTCCGTGTCTAACCGCCCAGGCTCCGGCCCACCGCCCGGGCCCCTGCCCACCGCCCAGGCTCCTGCCCACCGCCCAGGCTCCGTGTCTAACCGCCCAGGCTCCGGCCCACCGCCCAGGCTCCGTGTCTAACCGCCCAGGCTCCGGCCCACCGCCCAGGCCCCTGCCCACCGCCCAGGCTCCGGCCCACCGCCCGGGCCCCTGCCCACCGCCCAGGCTCCTGCCCACCGCCCAGGCTCCGTGTCTAACCGCCCAGGCTCCGGCCCACCGCCCAGGCCCCTGCCCACCGCCCAGGCTCCGGCCCACCGCCCAGGCTCCGGCCCACCGCCCGGGCCCCTGCCCACCGCCCAGGCTCCGGCCCACCGCCCAGGCTCCGGCCCACCGCCCGGGCCCCTGCCCACCGCCCAGGCTCCGGCCCACCGCCCAGGCTCCGGCCCACCGCCCGGGCCCCTGCCCACCGCC
The DNA here is from genome assembly GCF_951640355.1 of Cnephaeus nilssonii. Classification (NCBI taxonomy): domain Eukaryota; kingdom Metazoa; phylum Chordata; class Mammalia; order Chiroptera; family Vespertilionidae; genus Cnephaeus; species Cnephaeus nilssonii. Next base: position 1,749,111 of record NC_137083.1, read on the forward strand.
CAGGCTCCGGCCCACCGCCCAGGCTCCGGCCCACCGCCCAGGCTCCTGCCCACCGCCCGGGCCCCTGCCCACCGCCCAGGCACCTGCCCACCGCCCGGGCACCCTGTCTAACCGCCCAGGCCCCGGCCCACCGCCCAGGCTCCGGCCCACCGCCCGGGCCCCTGCCCACCGCCCAGGCTCCGGCCCACCGCCCAGGCTCCGGCCCACCGCCCAGGCTCCTGCCCACCGCCCAGGCCCCTGCCCACCGCCCGGGCTCCGGCCCACCGCCCGGGCTCCTGCCCACCGCCCAGGCTCCTGCCCACCGCCCGGGCTCCGGCCCACCGCCCGGGCTCCTGCCCACCGCCCGGGCTCCTGCCCACCGCCCGGGCTCCGGCCCACCGCCCGGGCTCCTGCCCACCGCCCGGGCCCCTGCCCACCGCCCGGGCCCCTGCCCACCGCCCGGGCTCCGGCCCACCGCCCAGGCTCCGTGTCTAACCGCCCAGGCCCCTGCCCACCGCCCAGGCTCCGGCCCACCGCCCAGGCTCCGGCCCACCGCCCGGGCCCCTGCCCACCGCCCAGGCTCCTGCCCACCGCCCAGGCCCCTGCCCACCGCCCGGGCTCCTGCCCACCGCCCAGGCTCCTGCCCACCGCCCAGGCCCCTGCCCACCGCCCAGGCTCCGGCCCACCGCCCAGGCCCCTGCCCACCGCCCAGGCTCCGGCCCACCGCCCAGGCCCCTGCCCACCGCCCGGGCCCCTGCCCACCGCCCGGGCCCCTGCCCACCGCCCAGGCTCCGGCCCAACCCCTTCAAACTCTGTTCTTTTAAAACTCACTCTGTTTTCATCAATAATAAGTGCACTCAGCTCTTTCCTGACTGGTTTCCTGCTGCAGGTGAGGATTTAGCTCCTTGAGACACACACAGACGCAGACAAACGCACCCACACTTCCATCCCCAACCCCCAAGCTTTTAAAAACTACAGCACGAGATCTAAATTCACGATTTGGTTGTACGTGTACTAGTGACCCCGGGCACGGGTTCATGCACACTGAGAGGAATTAATTAGAAGGTGGCCGGGGGGCGGGACTGGGCCGGGTGGGCTGGATTGACACGCCCTGGAGCCAACCTCCCGTGGCCCCTCCCCGGCCGGCCGCCCCTGGGGTGGCGCCGTGGCTCGAAGGGCGTCTGCAGAGTGAGGGGTCCGGAGTGCGAGAGGGCACTCGGCAAAGTTGCTGTCGTACAGGGTGTGGAACGCAAACCCAAGTGTGCAGGAACCAGATTCGGGGCCGACAGAGCCCCAGCAACACATAACCCACGGCCGAAGGTGGAATCACGCGGCCCCACGAGGAATCGGGCTCCCTCCACTCTGGTTCCGGGTGCGTCACCCGAGAACCACTGCAGCTCGGCAGCTCCTGCGTTAAGCATCTGCCCCCTGGTGGTCAGTGCGCATCATAGCGACTGGTCGGACGGGTGGAGGGACACTTAGCATATTAGCCTTTTATACAGTATACTAGAGGCCCAGTGCACGGACTCGTGCACCAGTGAGGTCCCTCAGCCTGGCCTCCTGCAGGGATCGGGCAGTTTGACATCCCCCAAGGGGTCCGGGAGAGCAAGAGGGCACTCTGCAAAGTTGCTGTCGCTCGGCAGCTCCTGCGTTGAGCGTCTCCCCCTGGTGGTCAGTGTGCATCCTAGCTACCAGCCGGTCAGCTGGTCAGCCAGTCACTTAGGCTTTTATATATATAGGTACTGTATATAGATCGTTACAACCGATATTATTATGCAAACAAGCTGTCTTCAGCAGGAATTCTCTGCAGCCGAGATGCATAATGTGTCTGTTGCCTACATCTTCTTCCTGAATTTCTTTTTTGTTTTCTCTGAACTTGATAACTGATTTGTTTTCTGAGTTTCCTGGGAATTCCTTTCCCTCTACTCAGTTTTTCTTTATAATCCTCACCTGAGGATATGTTTTCTATTGATTGGAGAGAGAAAGAGAGCGAGAGCGAGAGAGGGAGAGAGAGAGGGAGAGAGTGTTCCACTGGTTCCCCCCCCGCCCTCCCGGCCCCGTAAGCACCCTGACCGGGTATCGAACCCGTGGCCTTTGGTGTACGGGAAGGCGCTCTCATCAACCGAGCCCAGGCCAGGCTCCACGCAGATTCTCACCATGTTTCTCAATCTCACGCCTTTTCAAAACCCGCCTCTTCGTGTTCATGGAGCACAGTCTCTCCAGGCCTCCTGAGACCAGAAAGTGACGAGACCTCGAAAATCTAAACTTGTTTTTATTCTATCACCCGGAACAGTCGGCCCAGGGGCCTACGGGAATCTAGGCTGTTTGTCTATCAGAAGGCTGAGCCATTACCCCAATGTCACCCCACCGTTACCCCCATTACCCCAATGTTATCCCACTGTTACCCCACCGTTACCCTGTTAGCCCACCGTTACCCCACCGTTACCCCCATTACCCCAATGTTATCCCACTGTTACCCCACCGTCACCCCCATTACCCCAATGTTATCCCACTGTTACCCCACCATTACCCCAATGTTACCCCACCGTCACCCCCATTACCCCAATGTTATCCCACTGTTACCCCACCATTACCCCAATGTTATCCCACCGTCACCCCCATTACCCCAATGTTATCCCACTGTTACCCCACCATTACCCCACTGTTACCCCGTTACCCCAATGTTACCCCACCATTACCCCACCATTACCCCACTGTTACCCCGTTACCCCAATGTTACCCCACATTACCCCAATGTTACCCCACCGTTACCCCAATGTTACCCCCCAGTCTCTGAGCTGGAGCCGTGCATGGAGACCCCGCTGTCAGTGTGACCTGCTTTTCATCTGCGGGTCGGTGGCTCCTGGGACCTGAGGTTTCACCCGGGCTCGCCCTGGGGGCTCCCGCCGTCAGCATCTGCCAATCCCTGCACCACGTGTGTCCCTTAAGTCCGCGGAGTATTCCGGGTGGGCCTTCCGGGTTGTTCCTTCCCCGTTCTCTCTCTCTCTCTCTCTCTGATCAGGTGGACACTGAGGGTTTTCCATCAGTTTTCTGATTTTTCTGGAATATTCTTCTCCAATTTAAAAAGGCTTTTCTTCCTTTCTGGGACATTTCCTTCACTTCCTCTCCAGCGTTTGTGATGTTTGCCTTCCTGCACCTGCCGCTCATTTCGCGAGCTCTTCCGTGTCCTGCGTTTTCAAAGAGCACGGCCCTGGTCAGCTGGACACAGCACCCCCTTTCTCTCTGAGGCTCCCGGACACCCCGAATGCTCCCAGGTCACTCCCTCCTGTGGGTGCCGGTCTCTTCCTCCAAGTCCCCTGCCCCCTTTGCTGTGGCCTCGGCCTCCGTCGGTCCCCTTGTGAGCTCCCCTCAGTCCCGGGGGGGCCCTGGCCAATCGCCCACACAGGCTTGTCCCAGCTCCTCGTCCCCGCCCGGCGCCCTCCCAGGTCTCCCCGCGGCCACTGGTGGCGCCAACAGCTCCAGCCGCCCGAGACCTTGGCGAGCGCGCTGCCCTCACAGCCGGGGCGCAACCACCGCGGTGAGGCCTGCCGGCGGGCGGACCCACTGATGCTCCGGCCCTCCGTGACCGGGTGAGGCCTATCGGCGGGCGGACCCACTCACGCTCCGGCCCTCCGTGACCCAGGTGAGGCCTATCGGCGGGCGGACCCACTCACGCTCCGGCCCTCCGTGACCCAGGTGAGGCCTGCGGCGGGCGGACCCACTGATGCTCCAGCCCTCCGTGACCCGGGTGAGGCCTGCCGGCGGGCGGACCCACTCACGCTCCGGCCCTCCGTGACCCGCGGGCACTCGGGCGGCGCGCCTTCCTCTGGACACGAAGACCCCGGGCCCAGGTCCAGCGCGGGATGCATCTCCCCGTCTCACCCTCGGGGACCGGGTCCCAGGGAGCACGCTGTCACGTGTCTCACAGCGTTAACCTGCGTATTTTTATTCCGTTGAAGTCTCGCCACGGGACAGCTGGCTCCGAGCGCCTCGGGCTGCCCCGGCTCTGCGGACGGACGTGCGGAGGGGGCGCCAGCTCGTCGCCGGACGTGGCTTTGTCCAGGGCACACCGAGGCGGCAGGTCCTGGAACGACGTCGCGCTCCACGGCGTTGGTGACACGGTGGCCGTGATGCCGGGAACGTCACCTTGTCTGTGTCCTCAGCCTTTGAGAAACGGACGTGTGACCTCGTTTCCCTTAAAGCCACAGAGCGACGATGGCGCGGGGTTCCGCCCTGCTGCGCCGGAACCTCGGAGGGAAATGGGACGGGAGCCCGCGCGCCGGAGGCCGGAGCGCCGTGTTCTGCCAGCCCCGCGGCGGGGCCACGAGAAGCAGGCGCGCCCGGGACCCCGCTGTTACTTCCCGCTCCACGGAGAACCCGCTGTCCGCCCCGCCCGGCCTCCCTCTGCTCCTCTGTCTCCCTGCGCACAGCCTCCGGGCAGGAGCCTTTCGCGGACGGGCGATCCCACTGCCCCCCACCCCCCCGCTGCACGGAGCGGGGTGACAGCGGGGTGACTCACGGCCCCTCGCACCCGCTCCCGGGCGGACACAAAAGGCCCAACAGAGACACAGAGGACAGCGTGGGCCTTTGCTGCCATCACATCCACCGAGAACAGCGGGTTCGGGACCAGAAGAGACGTCCCCGCTGAGTGAGCACGTCACACAGCAGCGCGTCCTGTTCCCGGCGAAGCCGTTTCTCCTCCACGCCAGCGGCCTGTCCTCCGCTCCCAGCCTTTCCCGCTTCCGTGCCGACGCGTTTCCTCCGGGAAGGAGGCCTGTGCGGACGCCAGCACGACCGACCTCGGCGGCGTCTGTCCGTCTCCCTCAAGCCACGCCCCCCCAGGACCTGCGCCTCATCCACGTCCCGGACGGGCGGAGCCAGGTGGCTGCGCAGAGTCGGTGTGCGGTGCCCGCTGTCACGACACGCAGGAGGGACAGTGTCAGTGAAGAGAAACGGGTCACTTTGCTTGTCGTTCAGCTGACACGTGACCAAACATTAGGCTATAAAGCTGACCTGGTGTTTTCTCTGTCTTTTAAACATATTATTGATGTCAGAGAGGAAGGGAGAGGGAGAGAGAGAAACATCAGTGATGAGAGAGACCATGGATCGGCTGCCTCCTGCACGCCCCCCACGGGGATGGAGCCCGCACCCCGGCATGTGCCCTGACCGGGAATGGAACCGTGACCTCCTGGTTCCGAGGCCGACACTCCACCCCCGAGCCCCGCTGCTGGGCTCCATTGCCGCTCTTAGACCCACTTCTCCTGAGGCTGACCAGGGGGGTGATGGGGAAGAATCGTGAACGTCCCTGGCTGTGAAGAGCATGGCGGGGGGGGGGGGGACTGACCCCCACGCTCCCCGGTGCCCGTCACAGGCAGCAGCGCCGCGGACGGGACTGACGGGCAGGACCGAAAGGGCAGAGCCGCCGGGCCTGGGCGGGAACGCGGCTGTTTGAACAGCGAAGCCCGCTCCTCGCCCCGGAGGCGCAGGAGGCAGCGAGCGGATTTCATCCCGGCTTAGCCGAGGCCTCGGAAAGGTCAGGCGCTGGGCGGACGCGAGAGCGGGAGGCAGCTAATCCTCCAACACGCGGCTCCGGCTGCGGGGGTGGGGGGTGCGGGCAGCACAAACGGTGGACGGGAAACGACGAAATAGCTGCCATCTCCCGGCTCCCCAACATCGGCCCGGGGCCACCCCGTCACCTGCACCAGAGGAGGGGTTCCTCTGAGGGGTTCCTCTGAGGGGTTCCTCGGCCGCGGCTGTGTTCACAGGCTCCGTCCGTGTGGGGCCCCGTTCCTGAGGCTGTTTGTGCTGGCGAAGGAAGTCGCTTCCCGGACCCCCTCGCCCCCCCCCCCCCCCCCCCCCGCTTCCTTCAGCCTCTGCTCTGCTCCCCAGCGAGCCTCCCCTTCGCTTCGGCATGTTTTGGGTCGTAAATAAAACCTGTTCTTGGCTGTTGGTGGCAAAAGGAATTCAGGCAAATCTGTGATTCGCCCCCCCCCTCCCCCGTTTCCTTTATTGACTAAGCAGGCAGACCTGCTTTCTTTTTTTGTGGTTAATCCTCACTTGAGAATATTTTTATATTTTTCCATTGATTTTTAGAGAGCGTGGAAGGGAGGAGAGACAGAGAGAAACATCGATGTGAGAAACACATCAATGAGTTGCCTCCCATATGCACTCTGACCAGGGCCGGGGATCTAGCCTGAAACTGAAGTGCGTGCCCTTGACCGGAATCGAACCCAGGACCCTGCAGTCCGCGGGCCGATGCTCTGTCCACTGAGCCAAACTGGCCAGGGCCCGCCTGGAACATCTGAAGGGGCAGTGACCCCGGTACTGTTTCACAACGCGGACCCAGAGCAGCGCGGCGGGGTCCAAAACCACGCACGCAGCTCGTCGCTGGATTTGCCCTTCGCCGCTGCCAAGACTTCGGAAGCCGGAGAGCGCGCTGCGGGCAGATGGGCGGGTTTCCGGAAACCGGGCAGACCAACATCGCAGCCCTCGCCTCTGAGCGCCGGCAGATGAGAGCAGGGAGCGCGCGCCGCAGTGAGGGCCGGCCCCGCGGCCCCCTGTGGCTGAGCCTGCTGTCCGACCGACCGCCGAGTGCATGGGCCTCTGGCACCGGCCCCGGCGGAAGCTGTCTGTTCAGGAGGCACCCAGAGAGCAGGGCTGCCCAGGCGACGGGCACCTCCGGGGCACCGCCCCCGGCGGAAGCTGTCTGTTCAGGAGGCACCCAGAGAGCAGGGCTGCCCAGGTGACGGGCACCTCCGGGGCACCGCCCCCGGCGGAAGCTGTCTGTTCAGGAGGCACCCAGAGAGCAGGGCTGCCCAGGTGACGGGCACCTCCGGGGCACCGCCCCCGGCGGAAGCTGTCTGTTCAGGAGGCACCCAGAGAGCAGGGCTGCCCAGGTGACGGGCACCTCCGGGGCACCGCCCCGTGTGGCCTGGTTTCCTGACGGAGGTCAGGTGTGGAGCTGCCTGGTCCCACTGGGACTCTGCCAGGTGCCCCCGCTGCAGTGTCCCCCCCGACCAGCAGGCGGGGCTGTGGGGAAGCCGGGAACTTGCAGCACTAAGAACGGCCCTCCCACGCGCCACCGACCGTGAGCCTGTTTTTCCTCCAAGATGTTTAGAATGTAAGTGTCAACCTCCCACAGCACACACGTGACTTCCCTGCCAGTGACGGTACACGAGTGAGGTCATCCACTGCACATGTTCTCTCCACTTGAGAATCTCCACACGCAGACCCTGCAGCAGGGATGGCTACGCACCTGCACACGCTCCCGCCTGCACCTGCACCTGCACATGCTCCCGCCTGCACCTGCACACGCTCCTGCCTGCATACGGTCCCACCTGCACCTGCACCTGCACACGCTCCCACCTGCACCTGCACACGCTCCCACCTGCACCTGCACATGCTCCCACCTGCACCTGCACACGCTCCCGCCTGCACACGCTCCCACCTGCACCTGCACATGCTCCCACCTACTCCTGCACCTGCACACGCTCCCACCTGCACCTGCACACGCTCCCACCTGCACCTGCACACGCTCCCGCCTGTACCTGCACACGCTCCCACCTGCACCTGCACATGCTCCCACCTGCACACGCTCCCACCTGCACCTGCACCTGCACATGCTCCCACCTACTCCTGCACCTGCACACGCTCCCACCTGCACCTGCACATGCTCCCACCTGTACCTGCACACGCTCCCACCTGCACCTGCACATGCTCCCACCTGCACCTGCACATGCTCCCACCCACGCCTGCACACGCTCCTGCCTGCACACGCTCCCACCTGCACACACTCTCGCCTGCACCTGCACACGCTCCCGCCTGCACCTGCACCTGCACATGCTCCCACCTACGCCTGCACCTGCACACACTCCCGCCTACTTCTGCACACGCTCCCGCCTGCACACGCTCCCATCTGCACACGCTCCCACCTCACCACACCTCCTGCACAGGTGCACAGGATGCAGAGTGCAGGCTGGAGCCGGCCTGTGTCCCAGCCTGCACAGCACCACCTGCTGGCCACCACTCCCTCTGATCCCAGACACCAGGCACAGAGCTGCCTGCAGGGAGGCCCAGCAGCCGTGCCCTCTTCCTGGCGAGCTGGGTGCCGGCCTGGGTGTGAGGAAAGTAAGGCAGCGCCTACGTCATGAGCACGCTGGGAAGGTGGACGTAGGTGAGACGACGTATGTAAGGTCTCCACACGATGCCCAATGCACAGCAGGAATGGAGCCATTGCTGGGCTCGCGCCTTCACTTTATTTCTTTATTTTAATGCTAGTGGCCGGTGCACGGATCCGTGCACAGTGGAAGGAAATTAATTAGAAGAAATATTTTAATATCGCTATTCGCCCTTTCTCTGTAACAGAAGTGTCAACCAAATTCACCATCGACAATGACAGTTCAAAACACACGCGTGCGATTGGAGCCAGCGAGAGCTTTATATGTATCTCACATGCGCGAGTCAACTTAGCCTTTTATAGATATAGAGTAAACCTGCTTAATTAGACCTGCTTTCTGATGCAGCTAAACTGTTTCCAGCCCAGTGAAGCACACCAACTTCTCTTTCAGGTAATTGTCAGCAACACCGCAGTAAATATCAACACGAAGCACATTATTACTGTAGATCTCGCAGGGAGAACAAAGGGTGAAATATTTAACTGCAGCAGTGTTTGACTACATTCTGTGCAGTGAGAAAACCTGAAGTCATTTTCAAGGTCCACCATTTCTTACTTCTTTTCAGTCGGGTCAAGTTTCTAAGCTTTCTAAATCTCCATTTTCCGGCTAATGAAAAGAAAATAGGATTCCACCGAATCTCCTATCTGCCTACTCCAGGACTTCTGTGAGGATTAAATGAGATGAGGCACAGGAAAATGCTTCACAAACATTTGGTTAAAGAATGAAATGTTTGCACCTGGCTATGAAGAAATGGCAAGGAGGCTAGTCGCTAGGGAGAGGAAGCCGGGCGTTGCTACGTGACGTCATTACCCGGATGGAGGGAAGGACACTTAGCATATTAACCTTTTATATATATATATATATATATATATATATATATATATATATATATATATATATATAGATAGATAGATAGATTTTTATTGATTTCAGAGAGGAAGGGAGAGAGACGGAAACATTAATGATGAGAGAGAATCATTGACAGACTGCCTCCTGCACGCCCCACACTGGGGATCGAGCTCGCAACCTGGGCCTGTGACCTCCTGATTCATAGGTCGACGCTCAACCACTGAGCCCTGTGGGCCGGGCTCAGGTGACTTTTCTGCCAAGGAAACGCTCTAGAGCTGGGGAAATCTTTACACGGAGCAGGCCTTCCCTCCCCTGTGAGGGGCCCGCATCCAGAGCAGGGAGGGGTGGTCTGGAGGGGTGGTTCTCAAAGTGGGGTTCACCTAGGGACCTGTTGAACTATAAATTCTCAGGCCTCTGACACCACTCATTTCTCTCATCAAGAGCTTTCTGAGAAGTGCTTGCAGAAATAACACGCACTAGTGACCAAACATGGGAACACAGGTGGGGAGCTGGCACCACACAGACACGACACGGCTAACACGTCTCAGGGGACCGGAAGACCTTGACGTTATCCCGCCTGTGCGACCGGAGCAAGTACATACCGAGTCTTTCATTCCAGCTGATAAGAAAAGTCTTTTAACATGTGAAAACGTTGCCCCGGCCAGTGTGGCTCAGTGGTTGAGTGTCGACCTATGAACCAGGAGGTCATGGTTCGATTCCTGGCTAGGGCACGTGCCTGCGCTGCGGGCTCCATCCCCAGCGTGGGGCCTGCGGGAGGCAGCCGATCTGTGATTCGCTCTCATCACAGATGTTTCTCTCTCCCTCTCCCTTCCTCTCTGAGATCAATAAAAATACATTTAATAAAATAAAAGGTGACAACCTGCGCTCGCTCATTTTCTCATGAGCCAGCGTGTCCGCGGGCGTCAGCCCCGCACTCTCCCGGGGGAAGCCGCGGAACAAGGAACGGACGCTCTTCCCCGACAGCGACGGCAATACACCCCGGGTTTCCTTCCCCGAAATTAGCCAATAACAAATAGCTTTCGTTTAGGAAGAAACAAAACAAACAAACGAACATGTTCATAGCAAACGACTCAGTGGGATCCATATGCCATTCACCAGCTTCCAAAGGGAGGTGGCCTCCGTGAGCCAGTCCTCTGCTCATTCTGGGCCAAACACGCAGGGTTCAGCCCAGAGCTCCCGGGACCCCGAATGGAGCAGGGACACTGAGCAGACCACCTGGGGTTCTGAATGGAGAACACGCAGGACCCGCACCCTGCAGAGGGCGCCGGCTCCCCTCCAGGGCTCGATCCCCAGCGGGGGGCGTGCAGAAGGCATCCGATCCATGATTCTCTCTCCTCACGGATGTTTCCCCTCTCTCCCTCTCCCTTCCGCTCTGAAATCAATAAAATATATTATTTTTTTAAATCTGAGGACGACGACACCGTGTCTGGGAGGAACGTTTTGCGTGCTGACGAGGTCTCGCTTCTCTGTCCCACAGAATGTGCTTCCGGCCCGCGGTCCTGCTGGTGGGCGGCATCGCCCCCGAAGCTGGGGTGCGGGTGTAAGGAAAGTACCGCACCCCGTCTCTACGCTGCAGGGGCGATGCCTGCGAGTGTCCGTGGAGCGGGCCTGGGAGAGCTCAGCCCCTGCACCGGCCGGAAGCACGCCCCCCACCCCGCCCCCACCCCCCCCACCCCGCCCCGGCCACCCTGGGGCGTGGTCGCCGCCACAGCCCACCCAGAGGAGGATGCGTTGGAAAATGAAAACTTTCACTTTAAAAAAGTTTCTCTATTGATTTCAGTGAGGAAGGGAGAGGGAGAGAGAGAAACACCAGTGATGGGAGAGAATCATGGACCAGCTGCCTCCTGCATGCCCCTCAGTGGGGATCAAGCCTGCAACCCGGGCCTGTGCCCTGACCGGGAACGAAACCGTGACCTCCTGGTGCATAGGTCGACGCTCACCCACTGAGCCATGCCGGCCGGGCAACTTTCACTTATTTACACGTCACATTTCAAGTTCCTGTCCAGCAGTGTCCTGCCCCCGAGAAGAGGGAAGTTTGATATTCCAAGCCAGGTCTCCCTAACGCCTCAGCAGGGGAGGGGGGGGGGCAACAGAAAGATTGGGGACCCAGGTGCTGCCGCCTGCAGGTAAGGGCAGCCCCGTGCACAGGTGCCATGGGTTGGAAGGTAAACATGGAAAAGGGGGCTGGGTAAACTCGAGGCCTCCCCCAACGAAGGTGACGTCACACAGAGCTGCTCAACACACACCCGTTGCCGCGTGGCCACGACTCTGAGTCATCGGGCACATCCGGTCACAGCGTGCGCATCCCTGTCCCGGGGAAGGCCAGGGCCTCAGGACGTCCTCACTGTGCAACCCTCCCAGGGCACCCGCGTGGCGCTGCCCAAGTGTCAACGCCGAAAACAAAAGGAGGCCGCCCTGGCCGGTGCATCTCAGTGGTTAGAGCGTCGGCCTGTGAACCGAAGGGTCCCGGGTTCGATTCCGGTCAAGGGCACGTACCTCGGTGGCAGGCTCCTCCCCGGCCTGGGCCCTGGTCGGGGCGCGTGCAGGAGGCACCCCATCGATGTGTCTGTCTCACATCAATGCTTCTCTCTGCCTCTCCCTCTCTCTTCCACTCTCCCTAAAAACCAATGGAAAAATATCCTCGGGCGAGGATTAGATGGATAGGTAGGTAGGTAGATAGATAGATAGGTAGATAAATAGATAGATAGATAGATAGATAGATAGATAGATAGATAGATAGGTAGATAGATAGATAGGTAGGTAGATAGATAGATAGATAGATAGATAGATAGATAGATAGATAGATAGATAAGTAGATAGATAGGCAGACAAATAGATAGATAGGTAGGTAGGTAGGTAGATAGATAGATAGATAGATAGATGGATGGATGGATGGATAGGTAGGTAGATAGATAGATAGAGAGATAGATAGATAGATAGATAGGTAGATAGATAGATAGATGGATAGGTAGATAGATAGATAGATAGATAGATAGATAGATAGATAGATGGATAGGTAGATAGATAAAATTGTGATCAGCAAGCGTAGGGCTGAGGACTAAAGGCACAGCCCCTGCCGCCCGCCTCCCGTAGCGAAAGCTGGGAGACGCCGCCCCTTCGTGAGAGAGGGAGCGCAGCTGTTCACCCCAACACTCTCCCTGCTGAGCCCACGGCCGCGCAGGCTCAGCTCCCGCGGGAGCGTCCGGGGCGGGGACTGGCCGGTTCACGGGAGGAGCAATGTTTTCCCCGATGCCTCTCCTAGGGCGGGGGAAGCAGGGGAAACATAGCGAATGGGACGACCTCACACGAAGACGTTGTTGCTCAGCAGAGCAAACCCCCATGAAACGAAGAGACAGCTGCTACGTGGGGGACATATTCGCCGGGGACACATCTGTGAGGGCCAAGATCAAAGCGTATAAAGAGCTCAGGCCACTCGACACCAAACCCAAACAGCCCAGTTAAAAACGGTCAGAGGACCTGAATAGACTCTTCTCCAAGGAGGACAGACAGACGGCCAAGAGGCATATGAGAAGACGCTCACAGTCACGGGTCATCAGAGCGATGCTCATCGAAGCCGCAATGAGACATCCCCTCACACCTGCCGGAATGGCCACCATCAACACATCAGCCAGGGGCACGTGCTGGCGAGGGCGCGGAGGAACGGGAGCCCGCCCTTGTGCGTGGTTGGGGGAAGGAACGCAAACTGGTGCAGCCGCCGTGGAGAACGGAGGGCGGGGGAGGGGGGGCGTTTCCTTAAAAGATCGAAAACGGGCCTGCCTTAGGACCCAGCGATCCCACTTCCGGGACTTTATCTGAAAAACACAAAACGCTGATTCGGAAGAACGTGTGCATGTGTGTGCACTGCTGCTGTTTGCAATAGCCGGGCTGTGAGGCAGCACGGGCCTCCAGGAGGTCAGGGGTCAGAGGCTGGTGCTGTGCGCACGGAGCACCCCTCGGCCACACACAGAAGGAAACCCGACCATTGGCGACAGCATGGCTGCACCCGAGGGCGTTGTGCTCAGTAAAGTCAGGCCGTCAGAGAAAGACCAGCACCTATGGCTTCACGTACACGTGGAATCTAGAAACAATACGAGCAAACAAACCAAATGGAGACAGACTCACAGATGCAGAGAACAGACTCATGGGGGGGGGGGGCTGGGTGAGGGGTGAAGGGACCAAGAAGCACACCTGGGAGGTCCCACCCCAGTCACGGGAGGCGAGTACAGCACAGGAAACAGCCAGTGAGACTGTGACCCTCCGCCCGGGCCAGCGGGCACGGGGATAGCGCGGGGGCCCTTTGTAAAGTGGATGACTGTCTAGCCACTAAGCTGTCACCGAAACAACACGTAATTTTAAAAATGCAGACGAAAGCCCAGCCGGTGTGGCTCAGTGGTCAAGCGTCGACCTATGAACCAGGAGGTCATAGTTCGATGCCCGGTCAGGGCACAGGCCTGGGTTGTGGGCTTGATCCCCAGTGTGGGGCGTGCAGGAGGCAGCCGATCCATGATTCTCTCTCAGCATGGATGTTCCTATCTCTCTCTCCCTCCCTTCCTCTCTGAAACCAATAAACATATATTTAAAAAAAAATAAGAATAAAGACGCATATAAAAACTTCAGATGCCCCTTAAAGTCACAGGACAATGTAAAAAACCGTGACGCTCCCCTACCTTTTCCGATGCCTTGTCTTGCGCGGGCGGCCCCGCCCCGGGCAGGGCCGGAGGGGGCGGGGCTCGGCGCTTCTTCATGTCGGACTTGACGGACACCCCAGAGATGTTGCTCAGCGACAGGGATGGGCCCAGCGTGATGGAGCGGGAATTCACGGACGGGGAGTTTGGCGTCGTCAGGGAGCCCTGTCGGGGAGACAGACGGACACCCCATCAGTTCCAAGGGCCTTCTCCCCACGAGAGCTCAGACTGAGAGCCCACACTCATCGCCTCCGTGTTCTGCTCATGTTGCTCGCTCTAAACACAGAAAACCACGTGACGACGTGAGGCCGGGACGCTCACAGCAAACACGCAGCGAGGGCAGCCGCTGCCGAGGAAGTACACGGAGGACGTGCGCTCAGAGCCCCCCGATGCCCGCAGGTTCTAGCAGCACGTCCACGTGGGCAGCCACGGAGGCAGCACCGGCCGTCGCCGTGTCAGCGTTCTGTTTTTAACCTCCTAGGGATTCCTCCCCGTCCTTACTGCCCAGTCCTCTCCGGTGCCACTCAGCACCCACTGCTGCCGTCCCTCCTGAGCGTGGGTCCGTGCTGCCCCCAAAGGACTCACAGCTCCCAGGATCACCTGGCTCCCAGGACTCGCGGCAGGAAGCGCCACCGTGTGGGCCTTTACCGAAGGCCGCCATGTACCGGGGTGACTCCTGCGCTGTAATTACAGACCCCCGGTCTGTCATGGGGCAGCAAACGGCCCGGCCTTGCTGCGGCCACAAGGTGAAAGGGCATCCGGGTCCTTGTCGCCCCAGTTGGAGGGTCACATGTTGAGAAGCTGAAAGTCGTCTGTGGGCTATTTCTGGGTGCCACCAGCAGAGGGGACATCGCAGCCACACAGGGTGTACTTTTAAAATATGTGTATTTTTACTGATCCGAGAGAGAGGAAGGGGAAGGGAGAGAGAGATAGGAACATCATGATGAGAGAGAATCATGGATCGGCTGCCTCCTGCACGCCCCACACTGGGGATGGAGCCTGCAACCCGGGCGCGTGCCCCGACCAGGAATCGAACTGTAACCTCCTGGTTCACAGGTGGACACTCCCCCACGGAGCCAGGCCGGCCGGGCACCCTGGTTTGGTTTTGATTCCCTGATATCTCTGTAGTGCCCTTCGTAAGGACACCGCCTTCCATGGAAACGGGCTGTGGGGGCAGGGGGGCCCTAGGATTCCCGCGGCCAGAGAGAAGGAGCGGGCACCGGGGCTGAGGCGCGCACCCCTCTCAGGCGCTGGCCGGGAGCTCGTCGCTCTGCAGACAAACAGACGGGCTGCCCCAAACCGGGGCAGGGACACGGCCTTTACGGAAACCAGGAGGCCAGCCGTGCGGAGCGAATCCTGGTGACACGATGCTACGGGGGAACGCGGCTCCGGGCTTCCCGCGTTGGTGGAGGTCACGCGGGGCCGTGCCCGGAAGTACAAGGCACCTGCTTTCAGAACCCCCGCGCGCGCTGCTTATTTTATGCGTTTGAACAGAAGACGCTTTGGAAAGGTACCAGCTACGCTTTAAAGAAACCTCGCCCAAGTGGGTTTATGTGAAAGCGGGTTCTGCATCACAGGCAGGTGGCTGGGCCGGGACCTTCTTTCCGCTCCCACTGGCCAGCGCGCTGCAGACAAGGAATGGGAGGTTGTGCTCGTGAAGACACTGCCCCCTTGTGGCCGAACTGGCTCAACACGCCTTCTGGTTCTGGAGCATCCACTTGGGACGGGTTTCTATTTTATTTTTAAAATTTTTAAAAATTGTTGACAATGTTACAGATGTTTCCCAGTTCCTCCCTTTTTTCCTCCCTCCACCCAGCCCCAGCCCCACGCCAGGCCTTCCCCACACGGTGTCTGCGTCCCTGGGCGATGCGTCCATGTTCTTCAGCGAGTCTCTTCCTGGGACAGGACTCTTAACCGGCAAACTGCACAGAAGTGCAAGGTCTCTGACAAGCAGGGGGTGGGGCAGCTGAAATCATGGGGTTTGCTTTACGGCTGAGTTTTGTTGCCTTTTAAGATATATTTTCATTGATGTCAGAGAGGAAGGGAGAGGGAGAGACTGAGAAACATCAATGATGAGTCATTGATCGGCTGCCTCCTGCACGCCCCCTACTGGGGATCGATCCCACAGCCCAGGCCTGTGCCCTGACCGGGAATCGAACCGTGACCGCCCTTTCAGAGGTCGACGCTCAACCGCTGAGCCACGCCCGCCGGGCTTTACAGCTTAGTTTTTAATAACTTCGGGACTCCTACAGGCAGGACCCGTCCTCTGCCCGCCTCCCTCGGGGCCGGGCCCGGGGCGGGCACACGTCGGCCTGGGTCGGGCCTGGGTTCGTGATCAGAATTTGGAAACCTGTTCAGAACGGTGAGACGCAAAGGCTGTGCTGACAAATACCTCCGTCACCGGCTTCACGGGGCAAATGGGGACAGTCCCACGGCATCGCAGGAGGCTCACGCTGACGCACTTTAGAGGGGTCACACTCACGGAATGTGGCTTTCTTATGTACCTTTGTTTGGAGAGCCTTTCATTATTTCATTTTTATGACAGATCGGGTTGACTGGCCAGGAAAACAGCGTCCAGGGACAGTTTACTGTCCGTCGGAAGCACGTGAACTATGTCGTTTATTCCTTCTTCCTTTGGATTGGATTTACGGGTGGCACTGTCAACCAGAGTACACACCTCTCCCCACACACCTGTGCACTGGGGGGGTGTTCACCGCCCGAGCCGAGTCTCCCATCCATGCACTCTGGATCAGTCGCACGGATAGAATTCGGCTTTTTAAAACCAAGGCAAGCCCTGACCGGTGTGGCTCAGTGGATAGAGCGTCGGCCTGCGGACTGAAGGGTCCCGGGTTCGATTCCGGTCAAGGGCATGTACCTTGGTTGCGGGCACATCCCCAGTGGGGGGTGTGCAGGAGGCAGCTGATCGATGTTTCTAACTCTCTATCCCTCTCCCTTCCTCTCTGTAGAAAATCAGTAAAATACATGTTTTTTTAAATAAATAAAACCAAGGCCAGAAGCCCGCAGCGGGCAGCCGTCACCCGCCGGAGCAGAGGTCCTGCACGCCACGGCAGGATTTCTCTCCGTCCGCCTGGGCCCTGACGGGAGTGGCCGCCGCCAAGCCTGGGCCCGAGAACACATTCCCCTTAAAACCAACGGGCTGAACCACCCGCCTGGCACCTGGAAAACACGGGATGTCCAGCTGGGGTAATATTTGAAATAAACGTGTTAGTAAAAACCACTGCGTCTGCAGAAGTGAACGAAAACTGACCACATGTCCATTTCCTCGAACCGATGGTGACGTCGTGGGTCTGGGAAGTGCGGGAGGACGAAGAGCCGGCCGCGCCCTGACTGCCGGGTGAGCCCTGGCCCGGCGCGTCTTTCCCTCCAGCTCCCAGAACCGGCCGCTCCGGGTGAGGGACAGGCCCCTTCGCAAGTCACGCAGCTGCCGAACCCCGGCTCCTGACGACTGGAAAA
Source organism: Cnephaeus nilssonii (assembly GCF_951640355.1). Taxonomy (NCBI): domain Eukaryota; kingdom Metazoa; phylum Chordata; class Mammalia; order Chiroptera; family Vespertilionidae; genus Cnephaeus; species Cnephaeus nilssonii. The sequence continues at coordinate 1,766,293 of NC_137083.1, forward strand.
GGCCCCGATCGGGCACAGGTGAGAGGTCCCGAGAAGTAACTGTTGCGGCCGGACGCCCCGTGGGATCGGCGCGAGCGGGGTGTGACGTAGCCAGCTCCTCAGGAAGGTCCCAGCCTCACACTCAGCCCCGAAGCTGCTTCCCCGACGTGAAAAGGGACAGAAGTCCCCTCCCGAGACCGTCTGGTCCTATTAAGCCGGGCGGGGCCTTTTCGTGCCCAGGGCCGGGTGGCGTTTATAACATCATTCGGGGGCCGCACAAAACCATCAACGTAAAGGTCAGCCTGCTCTCTGCGGCCAGACATTTAATTAACGCCCCCCTCCCCCGCCACACCTTCGCAGGGCCAGACCAAACAGCTTCGTGGGCCTTACACGGCCTGCGGCCGGACGTTCCCACCCCCGCTATTAACCAACGTCACCCCAATAGATTTGATTTTTAAAACGGAAAGGGGCCCCGAGTCCACGTGGAAGCTTTTCTAGTTCGTCAGTGGAACACGGTCACTCATGGAAATGTGGCCTCTCACCCATTAAAGAGGGCTTTTCCAGAAAAACTCGCTCTCCCTGGCCAGCAGTTAGATGGCCAGCGGGAACAGTCCACACCGCTCGCATCTGTGATTACAAGACCTCAACCTAGAGTCCCATCTTCCTACTTGAAGCTTTATGACCATTAAAAATCTGACTTAGACCTTTATGCCTCATATCGTATTCCATTCTAAGATGTGATAACAGAGCTCCAGGCATGAAAACATGCTGAGGAGAAGGGAGTTTGGCATGGGCTGGCACGAAAATGTGAAACCAAGAACAATAATGCAAGATTTCTTCCTGGTGTAGAAGAGTTTGTCTTTGCCGTTTTTAAGAAGTGACCGTAAGAATCAAACTTTTATCAGGTCCATTTCAAAGGCCCATATTTATAAGACGCTGTGAATTCTTTCCTGTCCAGTGTTTACAATGAAGAAGAACCTTTTTATACGCCAACGTGGAAGTGGGGGCTCGGGGAGTGTTTGAGCTGCGCTGAGGGTGTAGCTGCGGACGGAGTTCAGGAACAGGTCGATCCAGGTGGGGGCAGGCCATGTCTCCAAGACCGCCAGCTCCTCCTCCTCGGGGCGGAGGCGACTCCAGGGGCGTCACTTCGGCCCCCGGCAGCGGTCGCCCCGCGCGGAGGCTGCAGGAAACTAACATCCCAGCGGGCACCGGGGCCGGGCGCCCAGCCAGAGCCGAACGCAGCTCCGCGCTTCTACCGAGCCCCAGAGCAAAAGGGAGCCCCCCGCCCCCCCATTCAATAAAGCAACTGCAATTTCACCCTCCGGAAGGCCGTGCAGAGCCCCGCAGCTCTGCCCGCGGAGCACGGCGCGCCCGCCGGTGCCAGTACTCACGTGGGAGCCACTGCCCGGCGCCAGCTTCGCGGAGTCCTCGTCGCTGTCCGCCCCCGACAGCCGGCCCGGCTCCACCTGCGGCAGAAGCACAGCCACGTCACGTCATCGCGGGGAAGTGGGTGCTCCCGCTGGCGCCGTCCTCAGCACAGGCCAGGCACAGGCCAGGCACACGCCAGGCACACGCAGGCACAGGCCAGCGCGGCCACACTCCCAGGCGCAGCTTTTGCACCGACAGCTGCCCCCGCGGCCTCCCCTCGGCCGAGCCTGAAAGCCGCTCTCGGGCTCGCTGCTCCGGACGCCACGGTTTTGAAACCACAGCTCATGGCGGTGATCGCGTCTCTATTTTTTATTTTTTTAAATATATTTGTATTGAGTTCAGAGAGGAAGGGAAAGAGATAGAAACATCCATGACAGAGAATCATGGATCGGCTGCCTCCTGCACGCCCCACACTGGGATCGAGCCCACAACCCCAGCATGTGCCCTTGCCCGGAATCGAACCCAGGACCGTTCAGTCCGCAGGCTGGTGCTCTATCCACGGAGCCAAACCAGCCAGGGCCAAACCCTCTTCTTGTTAAGGAAGAAAAACTGAGGCCTGACTGGTCCAGGAACATGCGTGTGGGGGAGGGGAGCGTGGGGCTCTGGACAGACAGGTGGGGGCGGGGCTCTGCGTTCTCCCGCTGCGTCAGCTCCGGGCGCAGCAGCCGGTCCCTGCGCCCAGAAGACAGGCGGCCCCCTCTCCCGGGTCTCCGTAAAGGTTAAGGGAGATTGCATGGAGCAACGCATCTCACACCACACGAGTGGAGAGATGCAACGGATGAGAAGCCAACCCCCCAATAGCAGTCACTAACACACGGATGCGACTGCAGGAAGGATGTTGAGGGAGAAATAAAGTAAAAATAACGTGATGGGGAGATCCATGTGGAAGAGGAGGTGCATGAGGAAGGAAAACATCCCTGGCTGGTGTGGCTCAGTGGATAGAGCGTCAGCCTGCGGACTGAAGGGTCCCGGGTTCAATTCCGGTCAAGGGCACCTGCCCAGGTTGCGGGCTTGATCCTCAGTCGGGGGCGTTCAGGAGGCAGCTGATCAATGATTCTCTCTCGTCATTGATGTTCCTCTCTCTCTCTCTGAAATCAGTAAAAATATATTTAAAAAAAGAAAGAAAGGAAAACGGCTTCTGGCCAGTCCGAGAGAGGAGAGGAAGGACAGGCAGGAAGGCGTCCCTGGCACCCGACAGCCTTGTCGTCCGTGGCATTTGCACAATGGCTCACCCTTTCCGGCCGCGGTCAGCGCCCAGTCAGACTCTCAGGCTTAAACAAAAGCATCTCCGGGCGTTTCACTGCCTTTGTGGGCGGCTCCTGCCACGGGCTCACCCGTGGGGATCCGGGCCCTGCGTGCCCCACCCCCTCCTCCATCCCCCTCCGAGCCCCGGGCACCGGGCAGGCGGCAGCGGGCACGGGCTCGGGCCATGGTCTGCTGGCGAATAAACCCCATCGCCCAGAACCGCTTCGGGGTCTGCGTGTGGAAGAGAAGCCAGTCGCCGGGGTGCATCCGGAGGAGCCCCCTCTGACCCTGCGTGTTGGGGAACCGCCCGGGCAGCTGGAGGCGAACACCTCGGAAACCACGCGTGCACGAGGCGCGGTCCCGGTGCGCCTCGCCCCTCACCTTGCCGTTGCTCCTTTTATTCACTTTGAAGAACCCGAGGAATTTTTTCTTCTCCTTGTCCGTCTCCTCGCTGCCCAGGGAGGATGCCCTAAAGGCTTCTGGGAGGGAAGAAAAGTTCTAAGTTATGTTTCAGCACAAACACTTTGCGCTAAAAACCGCCACAAGCACATCCTCTGCTCTTAAACGTTCGCCTCGTTCTTATCAGAGTAGACCCCCCTCCCACCGAGCCTGCAGCCCGGCTGTGAAACACGGGGCCTTGCGCTCGGTGGGGACCGGGCGTCTCCGCCGCGCTCACATCCCCCATTTCCTCCTCGGCTCGGCCGGCATGCTTTCCTCTCTTGCGACATTCTCCAGGGGCCCATGGCTTCTTCCTCCCCCTCTCTCTCTCTCTCTCTCTCTCTCTCTCTCTCTCTTTCTTGAGCTTGACATCCTCAATCTTTTCCCTTCTTCATCAGGATTTTTAAAAACTAACTATTTTAGCCCAACAGGCATGGCTCAATGGTTGAGTGTTAACCTATGAACCAGGAGGTCACGGTTGGATTCCTGGTCAGGGCACAGGCCCGGGTTGCAGGCTCCATCCCCAGTGGGGGGCGTGCAGGAGGCAGCCGATCCATGATTCTCTCCCATCATGGATGTTTCTCTCTCTCTCTCTCCCTTCCTCTCTGAAATCAGTAAAAACATATATGAAAAAACAACTATTTTATTATTTGGGGGGTGTTCATTATTAACTTCTCTTATTTTCCAATTGCGGCTGATATTCCGCCTTAGCCTGTCTTCGCTCCAGGTGTGTGGCACAGAGGTTAGACGCCAGGTGCTGTACAGCGTGGTCCCCGATATCCCCGCACCCGCCTGGCCGCCTGCGCAGTCAGTACAGCATCCTGACCATGTCCCGGGGCTGGGAGTCACTGGGATTCAGAATGGGCCGGAATGGGCGCTCCCGTGGGCCGGACGGGCACACCGCAGGCCTGGCCGGTCAGTAGGTGGCAGCCTCGCCCGGGGCTGTGGTTCCCAGAACGAGGAGGTACCAGGGACCGGCAGGGCCGCACGCCTGGGACTCGGACCCAGTCCTGACGCCTGAATCGGAAGCTCTGGGGGCGGGCCCCGCGCCCTGCACTCAACACCCCCACCCTCGGGGATGCTCGAGGTGTGAGGGAGCATTTGAGGACCAGTGGGGTGCAGGTTACCAGCACCGAGGGGAGGGTGTGCTCGGAGCCTCAGTCTGCCCATCTGCAGGATGGGGTGAACGGGGTGCTGCCGCACAGCCTCAGCCTCCGCGTCTGCAGACGGTGGCCCCGTGCTGCCCGCCCGCCGGTGCCGCACGGCAGCTGACACCACCGCTCACGGGTCTCCCCTCACCCCCCGGCCGCTCAGGCCTCAGCCAGCAGCGCGTCCCGTCTCTCTCCGAGGCCCGTGGATACGGCAGGAGGAGGAAAACCTTGGTGTCCCCGAAGGACACGACTTCCCCACGGCACTGCTCACGCCTGACGCCGGCGCCCGACGCCAGGCCCTGGTGGAACCCCCGGCTGTTCGCAGTCCGCCACCCGACAGCAGCAGCTCCTCTTGCTGACGGACTGACGCTCCCGTCAGAGACCAGACCCGAGGCGGAGCGGCAGCAACAGGCACCATCCCCCCAACAGCGCAAACCCGACAGCGCCGGGCCGGTGGCTCGGTGGTCGGAGCGTTGTCCCGAAACACCCAGGTTGCGGGTTCGATCCCCGGTCAGGGCACATGCACGAACCAACCAACGAATGCATCAATAAGGGAATAAAGTTGATGTTTCCCTCTCAAAACCGATTTAAAGAAACCAAGAATCACAAGCACACACGTCCGCAAACTCATTCTGCACGCAGCGGAGGCTCGGGCTTTAGTCACACGCGCCAGGGCTCTCGGCAGGTGCAGGCGGCTTGTCATGCACGTCCACTCAGCAGCCACGTGTGCATGCAGAGTTCACGGCTAATCACATGAAAGCCCTCCCCAGGCACAGGGCTACCCAGGTAAAATACCCTGTTCGACAGAGGACCCCGTCCGGCGGCCACGGGAAGCATCCGTGTGTGCGTGTACACCCTGCCTGCGTCCGACAGGCCGTGCGTGTCAGGGAAATGGTAGGTGCCCAACAGGTGGGCGTGGAGCGCCTGTTCCTGGCACCCAGGCTAGAGTGCCACCCATCAAACCACAGGCCTCAGGACACTGCCGAGGGATCGAGCCTCGGGCCTCTCCCTGGACAGGGACGGGGCGGCCAGCACCCACAGGGCTGCAGGGCCCTGGACAGGGACAGGGCGGCCAGCACCCACAGGGCTGCAGGGCCCTGGACAGGGACGGGGCGGCCAGCACCCACAGGGCTGCAGGGCCCCGGACAGGGACGGGGCGGCCAGCACCCACAGGGCTGCAGGGCCCCGGACAGGGACGGGGCGGCCAGCACCCACAGGGCTGCAGGGCCCTGGACAGGGACGGGGCGGCCAGCACCCACGCCGCGTTTTCTCACTTTCACTTGATTTTCTAGAAATAAGATCTAGTGTTAAACACTCTAACAAACATGTGCAGAAATTCTTGTAAACTATAAAAACTCATTGGGATGGTAACGAACTCCGTGTGCGTGCGTGTGTGTGTGTGTGTGTGTGTGTGTGTACGCAATTCAAAAGGTTCATTAAAATCCCAATACGTACGCATGTGTATATGTCTATGTTATGTGTGCATGTATATCTAAATATATACATATGTGTGCACATATATATAATTGATAAGAAATCAGTGTCAGAATAAGTGCAAAATCTGAACTACTCATTTTTATATTTACGACGGCAAAGGGTAAACATCACAAACCACAGCGCCCTAAATTCTGCAGCAGGCAGGACGGATCTCAACGACGGTGAGCACATGTGAGTACAGGTAACCACAGGTAAGTGCAAGCAAGAGCAGGTACGCACAGGCAAGCACAGGAATGCACAGCTATAGGCAAGCACAGGCAAGTACAGGAAGGCAAAGTACAGGCAGATATAGGTAAGCACAGGTAAGTATAGGTAAGTACAGGTGAGCACAGGTGAGCACAGGTGAGCACAGGTGAGCACAGGTGAGTACAGGTGAGCACAGGTGAGTACAGGTGAGCACAGGTGAGTGCAGGTGAGCACAGGTAAGTACAGGTGAGTACAGGTGAGCACAGGTGAGCACAGGTGAGTACAGGTGAGCACAGGTGAGTGCAGGTGAGTACAGGTGAGCACAGGTGAGTACAGGTAAGTACAGGTGAGCACAGTTAAGTACAGGTAAGTACAGGTAAATATAGGTAAGTACAGGTAAGTACAAGTGAGCACAGGTGAGTGCAGGTGAGCACAGGTGAGCACAGGTGAGCACAGGTGAGTACAGGTGAGCACAGGTGAGCACAGGTGAGTACAGGTGAGCACAGGTGAGCACAGGTGAGCACAGGTGAGTGCAGGTGAGTACAGGTGAGCACAGGTGAGTACAGGTAAGTACAGGTGAGCACAGTTAAGTACAGGTAAGTACAGGTAAATATAGGTAAGTACAGGTAAGTACAAGTGAGCACAGGTGAGTGCAGGTGAGCACAGGTGAGCACAGGTGAGTGCAGGTGAGCACAGGTGAGCACAGGTGAGTGCAGGTGAGCCCACATAAGAAGGAAACGGCGCTCTCACAGGCCGGCTGTGTCTGCCTGGAATTCCTGCTGAAGCCTGTTTGTTCACAGCCGCGTCCTTGCTCTCACCAGTCAGAACCACACAGCATCCTCCCACAGGACATTCCTCTCAGCCAACCAGGGGCTTGAGAAACCAGCCACAGCCTCGCCTTAGCCAGCAAGCGCCCGGGGAGCCACACGGCCCCGAGGCCCCGTCACTCCGTGCATGCCCCCCCCCCGCCCCCGCCAGCCATGCAGGTGCAGCCGGGGCGGGGCTCACTGACCTCGGCAGCGCAGGGAGGGCTCCGACTGCGTTTTGGTCAGAAGAACTGGAAAGGCAGCGAGGAGAGAGTGAGGGCGAGCCGGGCCGAGGCCCGCCGCCAACAGCCCCTGACCAGAGCCGGGGCGCTCCTCAGCCTCGGGGGGGAGGCTGTCTGTCCGTCAGCCTGGGGGGCTGTCTGTCAGCCCGGCCTTGGCCGCCTCAGCTCCGCTGGGCTGGGAAGGCGGGATACCAGAGCGGGGCCAGGAGAGGGCGCCGCGTGGACGGCCCCCCGGAACGTTCTCCCTCCTTCCTGACAGCCGGCCGTCGGCAGGGGGCGGGCTCAGGGCAGGGGTGATCCACAGGCCCGCACGGCACACGCACCGTCTGGTCCAGAGGACAGGGGTGTTGGCCACGGGGCTGGAGCGCCCCCCAGGCGAGGTGCTGCCCCCTTAGTCTCCTGCTGGGACCCAGGAGGGAGGCCCGGGAGGCGCCCGCGCAGTGGAGAGGGGACCCGGGGGCGTGGGCAGCTGTTTCCGACCACGGAGTGACCACATGTGAGCGGCCAGGTGGCTGCAGTGGCTGCAGGGCGTCCTCCCCGGCACAGCGGAGCCGGACGGGGATGGGGGGGGGCGGTTCCCTGCTGAGCTGGGCCCTGCTGGACGCCAGGGCTCGCTGGGCCGCGCTCCCGAGCGGGAGGCGGCTTCCTGGGACTGTTCCCAGGTCAGAGTTCCGCGTCCTTCAAGATGGACCCGGTGGCCAGTGGACAGAGCGTCGGCCACAGACGGAGGGTCCCGGGTCGATTCCGGTCGAGGGCACGCACCTCGGTTACAAGCTCGATCCCTGGCCCCGGCCGGGGTGCGTGTGGGAGGCAACCAGCCGATGCGTCTCTCACATCCATGTCTGTCTCTCCCTGCCCTTCCTCTCTCTACAAGGGGACATCCTGGGTGAGGATGAACATCCACAAAGGTGCACCTGGCGCGGCCACCCCCCGAAACCCGTCGGCGAGGCCTTCTCTCCCACACGCGTCAACGCGGGACGCCGTGTGTGTGTTCCCGTTCGCAGCCTCACGGGACCCGTCAGAGTGGGCGCTGCCGCCACACAGACACGCCGCTGTGCCAGGCCCGGGCGCAGACGTGCGGTCGTCTGTGGGAGCTGAAGACGCCGCCGGCCCGGGCACAGGAGCCGTGGCTCTCCGCCGCCAGAGACCTCATGGAGGAAAACGGTCCCCGTGTCGTGTGCTCAGTGGGCTGAGCCCCTTGCCCGGGCGCCAGGGAGATCCGGGTTCTGGGGCCTCGGGGGGGAGGGGGGGCGGGGGGGGCTGGTGCCACCAGGAGCACCGATGAAACCAACGTAATTGTTGTGATTAAAAATAATTTCTTATTGCAAGAATTTTTTTAAAAAGTTGTAGATAAACATGAAAACCTTGAGTATGTCCATATTTTAAAAGCCCTCCATGTTCAATATTTGTGGAATAAAAAGGCAGCAAATATCAAGTGAGGCTCTATGAAGTCCATCTTAAGCCTTCTAAGATCAAATATTAAAATGGGGGGGGAGTGTTCTGTCTGTTTAAACAGTCAGCCTCCGTGTCCTTCGGGGACAACGGCTCACGCCACAGGCCAGTCTTGTCCCAACCACCGCCCTCCACCGGCCACGCGCCCGTGGCTCACACTGCGACCTCAGGCCACGTGGCAGGTCCCCACGAGGACTGAGCTGCCCCAGCATCGACGGCGGCCAAGCGCCGTGAGTTGCCTCCAGGGGCTGGGGAGCCGCGCAGGGCATGGCTGTCACCGGCTTATGAGTGACGTTTGAGACGTGGGGGCCAGGAAAGGCCACGGAAAGCCAGTCCACGTGACCACGGTTTACGTGTGGGTTCTGGTGGTTCCCTGAGAGTGGAGGCCCCGACGCCCTCGCCTCCCTCCGCTCATCTCACGGAAGCTCCCAGAGAAGGGGTGACGGGGGCTCGGGGCGGGGCCCAGAGGCAGCAGGACCACCAGGGAGCGACAGCAAGTTCCGTCCGCTGCCCGCCCGTCCGCCCGCCCGCCCTCTCTGGTCTGGACAACATCCCAGCCGCCTGACAATGCGCGCCCGTCCAGCCGGTGCCGCGGGGCGCCCAGCTGAGCGCTCGGAGTGGGGGCCTTGCTCTAGCATGCTCCTGCGTGTTCCCCACATGTTCCATGTTCCCACATGTTCCCGCGTGTGCCCATGTGTCCCCACATGTTCCATGTTCCCACGTGTTCCCGCGTGCGCCCACGTGTTCCCGCGTGCGCCCACGTGTCCCTACATGTTCCGTGTTCCCACATGTTCCCGCATGCGCCCACGTGTCCCCACATGTTCCGTGTTCCCACATGTTCCCGTGTGTGCCCACATGTCCCTACATGTTCCGTGTTCCCACATGTTCCCGCGTGCGCCACGTGTCCCCACATGTTCCGTGTTCCCACATGTTCCCGCGTGCGCCCACGTGTCCCTACATGTTCCGTGTTCCCACGTGTTCCCGCGTGTTCCCACGTGTCCCCGCGTGTCCCCGCGGCGGGCCTCACCTCTCTTGTTGTCCCAGGCGTAGAGCTCCCGGATGCCCAGCTCGCCCAGCGACTTGGACAGCTCCAGCGCCTCGCCCGCCACGTTGTCGCGGAGCAGCACCACGTGCTCGGGGCTCACGTCGCACTTGGCGCAGATGACGGGCAGCAGGCTGTGCAGCGGCGCCTCGGGGCTCACGCGCACCACGGCCTTCTGGGTCCGCAGGTAGTTCACCACCAGGCGCACGGATTTCTGGGGACACACACACGGGGCCGGGAGCCCTGTGAGCACCTCTAGCCACGGCGGCGCCGAGCGCTGCGGCCGTTTCTCCAGCAAGTCCGGGGTCACGGGGAGACGGCCCGCAGGACGGGAACAGCAATGCCTGGAGAGCCGCTCCCCGCAGGCGCGCCTGCCTGCTGAGCACATGCTAACGACACGGGAGTGGCATCGGGCAGGGCTCTCCACGGACAGCCCAGCACACGCAGGGCCGTTCCCGGGGTCAGACCAGACCGAGCATGAGGCTTTAGACGCACCTTCCCCGGGGAGAGGTGGGGAGTGCTGTGAAAATTCAATGCAGCCCTGACCGGTGTGGCTCAGTGGACAGAGCGTCGGCCTGCGGACTCAAGGGTCCCAGGTTCGATTCCGGTCAAGGGCATGTACCTTGGTTGAGTGCAGGAGGCAGCTGATCGATGTTTCTCTCTCATCCATGTTTCTAACTCTCTCTCCCTTCCTCTCCGTAAAAAAAATCAACAAAATATATTTTTAAAAAAATTCAATGTAATAAAAAACCCTCACCAACAAGGTATCAAACTTCTGTTCATGAAGCCACAATATTGCCCGGCGGCGTGGCTCCGTGGTCGAGCATCAGCCTATGCACCAGCAGGTCACGGTTTGATTCCCGGTCAGGGCACATGCCCGGGGGCAGGCTCGATCCCCAGTGGGAGGCGTGCAGGCAGCAGCCGGTCCATGATTCCCTCTCATCATTGATGTCTCTCTCTCTCCCTCTCCCTCCCTCTCTGACATCAATAAAAATATATTTTAAAAAAGTTCTATCCGGCTGATCCTGGTCACCCTCATGGCACTCAGACCCTGGCGAGTGGACACAGCAGACGTGGACTTTGTGGAGGCTCCGAGGCAGACCTCAGATGGGGCCGGGGTTCCATGAATTTTTTGAAAAAGCTGGATGCCTGGGCCTCTCCACGCGTCTGGCCTGGGATCAGGCACAGCCCTGGCTCAGCTGCCCTGGGACATCCCTCTCACAATCCAGGACAGCTGGCTCCCAACCACTCGCCTGCCTGCCTGCCTGCCTGCCTGCCCCTAACTGCTTCTGCCTGCCAGCCTGATCATCCCCTAACCACTCCCCTGTCAGCCAGATCGACACCTAACTGCTCCCCTGCTGGCCCAATTGCTCCTAACTGCCCTCCCCTGCCAGCCTGGTCACCCCTAACTGTCCTCTCCTGCAGGCCTGGTCACACCCAGCTGTCCTCCCCTGCTGGTCTGGTCACCCTTAACTTCCCTCCCTTGCTGGCTGGGTCGCCTCTAATTGCCCTCCCCTGCCAGCCTGGTGGCCCTTAACTGCCCTCCCCTGCCGACCTGGTCATCCCTAACTGCCCTCCCCTGATGGCCATCTTGTGGTGGCCATCTTGTGTCCACATGGGGGTGGCCATCTTGTGTGTTGGCGTGATGGTCAATTTGCATATTACCTCTTTATTATATAGGATTATTATAGATGTTCTCCAATTGCAGTAAGTAAATATTTATAACATCAAAAGTTATTCAAAATAAAAATTCCTGCCTCCCTCCCGCCCCTCGACCCCTGACCTCCATCTCTAAGAAGTTTACCTCTGGGTCCTGCCTGCCTCGGGGGCAGGGAGGCCTCCAGGCCTGAGCCCAATAGGGTTGCCCTGCACACGCTCAGTAGCTGCACCAGTGGCTGCCACCATGCCAGCGCAGACCCATGGACCCTCCCATCTCTGCGGGACATCCAGATGACACGTCTGCTCCAGACCAGGCCTCTTCTAACATGGCCCACAGCACACGGGACTCCATTCCGGGGACTTGCGTCTTCTCAGATAACCCCGTTTAGTGCCTACCTTTGCCTGGCATGGAAGGAGACCCTCACCCACAGCCCTGCGTGTGTCACCAAGATCTCAGGCCCCCCCCCCCGGCACCTGCAGCTCCCTCCCCACGGGTTCTGCGTCACCAAGACCCCAGAGCCCCCCGCCCCCCTGCACCTGCAGCTCCCTCCCCACGGGTTCTGCGTGTGCCCTGGGAAGACCAGGCTCCCGTCCCACTGACCTCAGGCACCTTGGGGGGGCCAGGCTTGGCCTTCTCGTCGGGAACCTTCTCTTTGAGGAACACGGTGTGCACGTTCAGGCTCCCGATGAACGTGTTTGGCTTGAAGCTCAGAGGCTGCTGGGTTTCCGGAGACCAGAGCTCCAGGGTGTGGTGGGACGGGTTGAGGTGGTTCTGCAGGCAGAGCTCAACCAGCAGGTCCATCATCGCGTGGCTACAAGGGGAGACGGAGCAGGTGATTAGGGTCTGGTCTCCTCCGTCCAGGACAGAACGGGCGAACCAGCGGGTGAGCGAGCACACTCACGAGGAAGGACAGCGGCTGATCGATAACTCCAGGCGTGACTGTACGGCAACAGCCTTTTAAAGGTATTTTAATTGATTGTTTTTAGGGGGCGGGGAGAGAGGGAGAGAAATATCAATGTGAGAGCAAAGCACTGGCAGGCTGCCTCCTGCACGCCCCCTCCTGGGGATCGAGCCCACAGCCCAGCCATGTGCCCGGACCAGGAATCGAACCAGCGACCTTGCGGTGCATGAGGCGACACCCCACCCACTGAGCCAAACAGGCCAGGCTGCACCATGATATCTTAACATTCCCAACACTGACCAAGACCTGACCGAGGGCCGCCGGGAGACCCCGTGTGCCTGTGAAGACCGTCAGCCCCGAGCTGACCCCGTGGGCGAGCGGGCCTCCCTCCCGCGGGGGCGGTGGGGGCGGCGGAAGCCCTCGCCCCAGCCCGTCCCGTCGTGGGCCTGCCACTCTCTGTCTAACGTATTTCCACTGGTTCAGAGAGGAAGGGAGAGAGACGGGACAGCAATGGGCCGGCTGCCACGGCTTTTCAATGGAATGTTCGTGTCGGGAATAACACGGCGAAGGGGCTGACGGCAGACGGTAAGCTCCACGCTGACCCACCGGGAAGGTCCCTCGTAGAGCAGGAGCGGGAGCCCACACCCAGGGGCAGCGCAGGGGCGCTCTAGGCGAGGGTCAGGGACGGCCTTCAGCCCACACGCGTGTTACCGAAGAGCAGGGCACACACGGCCCTCCCCACGCGGGACGCTGCCGAGAGCGAGGCCCGGGAAGGAGTCCGCAGGCCGCTGCGCGCTCGTGCCGTCCGCCAGGGAGCCGGGGGGAGGGACGGGGCTGACTACTGAGGACACAGGGAATTATTTTGTTTTTTATTATTTATTTATTTTTTAAATATATTTTACTGATTTTTTTACAGAGAGGAAGGGAGAGGGATAGAGAGCTAGAAACATCGATGAGAGAGAAACATCGATCAGCTGCCTCCTGCACACCCCCCTGGGAATGTGCCCGCAACCAAGGTACATGCCCTTGACCGGAATCAAACCTGGGACCTTTCAGTCTGCAGGCCGATGCTCTATCCACTGAGCCAAACCGGTTTCGGCAAGGGAATTATTTTAATTATTTTAACTCCCCATCCCCGGCCGCACCCGCCAGCGCTGCCCTGCCCACCCGCGCGGGGGCGGCCTCCCCTCTGCAGGGGAACATGAAGGTGACAGCGGAAGGCTGTGCTCCCCTCACATCCTCTCCCAAAGCCACGCTCCCCAGCAGGAGGTCTCTCCTCGCGGCTGGTGACGGGCCGTGTCACAGCACGGAGACGGCCGGGCCACGTCCTCCCAGGGCAGGAGCCAGGCACTGCCCGTGCCGGCGGCCGCGTGTGGGCTCCCCTGCTAACCCCCCAAGAGGCTTAAGCTCAGTCAGCTCTGTTTTGCGTTCGTCCATCACACCTCGGTAAAGTGTTGTTGTAATGTCACCAGGAATTAGTCCCCGAATATAAGAACGGTGCCCGGCCGGCGTGGCTCAGTGGCTGAGCATTGACCTAGGAACCAGGAGGTCATGGTTCGATGCCCGGTCAGGGCACAGGCCCGGGTTGTGGGCTCCATCCCCAGTGTGGGATGTGCAGGAGGCAGCCGGTCCATGATTCTCTCTCATCATGGATGTTCCTGTCTCTCTCTCCCTCTCCCTTCCTCTCTGGAATCAATAAAAATATATTTACATAAGAATCGTGAGTAAAACCTAATATATTCACTGGTAACACTTCTCGCGTCTATTAAAGCAGCCGACACCCGTCCTGTTAATGATGCTCCTTGAGTGACCGTGACGTGGGAAGAACGTTCATAGGACAAAGGCCACCGTGTCAAGCACGGCCCTCCTGTGACGGGGCCATCGTGCATGGGCCCCGGGGGCTCCCTGCCGCAGGGGCACGGACACCCCGGCACCCCTCGAGGCCCAGGGCAGCCTCACTCTGTACCGAGCCCTTCCCCGGGACAATGGCATCGGGGGCGTCCCCAGGAGCAGACCCCGATACTTCCCTGGGACACTATTTGGGAGCAGCTGGGCCTCACCTCCACCCCCCAACTCAACAGCTCCCCTCCTGGGCAGACCCTGAGGCCCGGAGCAATGCCCCCCACGTTTTTGTTCACTTGACCCATAAAATAGTTTTAACAATGTATGCACCCCTTTGCCCACGAAACGGTCACCCACAATGTTCACTATAGAGCTCAAACGGTACGTGCACGTGTAAAAGTCATGATAAAGTCCAGGGGGGTCTAAAAACTGACATTGAGAAATTAACCTGGCGCATCACCATTTCCAGCGTATTCACGAGGATAAAACCCTCGGGGCCACGTGACTGTGAGGGTCACCCACCGGTAAGTACCCGAACAGACTGCTTCGTAAGGTTGAAATACCTTCCATCCTTCCTCGTTCTCCTGTTTCCCTGCAAAGCCTCTCCTGCCTCGGGAGGAGGCAAACGTATGTTCACGTTTGAAAGACTTTGGAAGTGGCCACTCCAGCATCCTCGCTACAATAAACACTGCGTAAACATTTAATTCAAAATTCTGTTTCCCTGTGACTTTGCTAACATGTTTTACTCTAAAGTGATGGATAATGACAGAAGCAATAACACGAAATCGGTGAAACAACACAATCACGACATATTTTGATAAACGTTACGCACAACGTTAGAGACTCTATCGGTGATAACGCTTCATGTTCTGGTGGAAGGAGACTGTGCCTTTGGTGGGGGAAGAGGTGCAGGTGACCTTGACCCCGCGGCCCGGGGGGACCAGAGCTAAGAGCGGGGTGGGAGCCACAGGCCTGGGGATCGAGCCCCTTACATGTAACACCAGGGGGTCCGGTTTTCTTTATTTATTATTATTATTTTTTTAATGTATGTTTATTGATCTCAGAGAGGAAGGGAGAAGGAGAGGGGGATAGAAACATCAATGACGAGAATCATGGATCGGCTGCCTCCTGCATGCCCCCTCCCTGGGGATCGAGCCTGCAACCCAGGCACGTGCCCTGACCGGGAATTGAACCATGACCTCCTGGTTCCTAGACCGATGCTCAACCACCGAGCCACGCCGGCCGGGCTATTTCTTCCTCTAACCTGGGTTCAGAGAACGGATTGCGGGCTGCATGTCACCTGCACGGCCAGCCCGGGATGGACTGGGAGGGTCAGGTCAGGAGGCTGCCTCTGGCCGTGGGACTTCAGCGCCAAGGACGCGGGCACAGACGAGTGGCTGGTCACCTGCGTGGAGGGGGCCCGGCCTGCACCCCTGGTCTGAGCCCACCTCGTGCAGCCTGGGCAGGGGTCCCTCTGCTCAGAGCGGGGGGCCCCGGGGCCCATCACGGTCCTCCCGGGGAGGCACTGCAGTGGCGGCAGGCTCGCGGCGGCCCTTACCTCCCGCTGACCACGCTCCTCCGCTCCAGCCCGCTGGGCAGCACCACCGTGAGGTCCACCGCCCGGTCCCGCAGGTTCTCCTTCACGTGCAGCAGGCTCTGCTGGCGCCCGGGGGACGCGCCGCGGTGGGGGCTCGGCGCCCTCGGCCCGGTCGGGGTGGCGGCCTTCCCCGGGGGAGGCGGGGCGCGAGCCTTCATCTTCCTCCTGAGGGACGACAGGGACCAATGAGGACATGGCCGCGCTCTCCTCCTCCTCCTCCTCCTCCTCCTCCTCCGCGCAGCCACCTCCCTCGGAGTGCCTGGAGCCGGAGCCGCGAACATCAGTCAGTGGCACATTCACAAAAACCTATTTTCACCGATTTCGCGGTAGGCGGGGGCGAGAGAAACATCAATGATGACCGAATAATTGAATTAACTGATCGGCCGCCTCCTGCACACCCCACACTGGGGATCGAGCCCACAACCCGGGCCTGTGCCCACCCCGGGAATTGAGCCGTCCTCTCTGGCTCATAGGTCGACGCTCAGCCACGGAGCCCCACCGGCCGGGCTGTGCGCAGGTTACACAGTCTCAGTGACAGCAGCGGCCGTGGGACGGAGCTGAGCAAACAGCGTGATCGCCATCTAGTTGACAGACAGCAAGCGCACAGTTCGAAGTTCTGGTAACACAACCTGAACCCCAGCACTGAAGGGGCTGCGCCGGGCGCCAGCGATGCCCTTCGTGGGAAAAGAAGTGGCTCCGACCTTGACCGGAAACGCTCTCCGAACATGGACGGTTAAGAAAAGCGAGGGGCTGGCCAGCTTGGCTCAGAGGTTGAGCGTCCACCTGTGAGCCAGGAGCCACGGTCGGATTCCCGGTCAGGGCACAGGCCCTGGTTGCAGCTCATCTCCAGTGTGGGGCGCGCAGGAGGCAGCCCATCGATGATTCTCTCTCATCATGGATGATTCTCCCTCTCTCTCTCCCTCTCCCTCTCTGAAATTAATAAAAACATTTAAAAAAGGAATAAAAACAGAGGAAGTGTTTCTGGAAGAAAGTACCCCTGGAAAGAAAGAGCCCCGATTGCCCCCCACCGGGGCCGTTTCTCAGGTCGAGAGGGGAGCGTGCGGCCCCCTCTGGGTCACCATGGATGTCACGTCACCCCCACCCCCAGCACACGGTCCCCAGGCTCCAGGGAGAATCCAGCCCCAGCTCTGGCCCCTGGATCCATCACACGGAGGACGTGTTGGGGCGACATCAAGACAAACTGAATTAGCCAGAAGGCCCGTCCCCAACCCCGGGGCGCCGACCACGGCGATGCAGGAGGCTGTCAGCAGGAGGAGCCCTCGTGTCAACGCATGGCCGTCCTGTCTTCCCCGCCCTCTTCCCAGCCACACCCTCACTTCCCAGTCCCCGGCAGGGGTTCCTGACTCCCGACCACGCGTCACCCGCTCTGATAACCAGCTGAACACTTCCCCCTCCGCCGGTGGTTCAGTGAGGCGCGGACCTCCCCTTGTGTGGGCACGTGATTCTCTGCACAAGTATGCACAGGGTGTGCGTGTGACAGGCACATGTATCTACATGCACTTGTTACACACGAGAACCTGTTTCACACAGGCCCATGGTGCGTGATGATAACCACGAGCGCTCACTAAACTTCCGGACCGAGGCTACGCATGTCCTTGGGGCGTTACCTCATTCAGTCCTCAAAGCATTTTGCAGCTGAGAAAATGGAGCATCTGAGAGGGTCCCAGCTGAGAAGGGTTATGGAGCAGGCGTCAGGGCAGATGCAAAGGGAGTGCCCGACGCCCCCCTCGCCCTCTCTCCCCCTCCCCATCTCTCCTCCCTCTCCATCTCCCCCTCCCACCTCCCATCTCCAACCTCCCTCTCCCCCTCCTCCCTCTCCCCCTCCCACCTCCCACGGGCTCTGGTTAGAGGACCCACAGGAGGGAGCTAGCTCTCAACGGGTTAAATTCTCCCCAGAGCAGCCCTGCCTGGAGCAGTCAGCCCCCGGTGTCAGAGGTAGGCATCCATTTCCGGAAATCTATCCTCAGGAAATAACCCCACAGGCAAGCTCGGTGAGGGGTTCGAAGACGCCCTAAGAGAGCCCAGCCACGGGTCAGCACGAGACAGTTTCACTAATGACGGGCCTTCAAACAATGCTGCACCAGCACTGGTTACGTACACAGAATGTGATAGGATATGACAAAATGTTCAATACAGGATTGTTAGAAAACAAGCTTCAAAATATTATCTATCTACATAAAAGGCTAATATGCAAAGTGCCCCCTCGGGAGTTCGACCGCTTGCTATGACGTGCGCTGACCACCAGGGGGCGGCGCGGAACAAAGGGAGGCCCCGGCCGGCAGCCGGCAGCCAGAAGGCCCTGATCGCTGGCCAGGCCTAGGGACCCTCCCCGTGCACAAATTCCATGCACAGGGCCCCTAGTTTGTTTAGAAAACTTGTGTTTTTAAGGGAGGGACGTTACAGCAATGGCCATACAACAGCCGGGAAAGATGCAGCAAGAACCAGCAGTCATGGCCTCTGGAAGGTGGGCAGTGGACTTGTCTTCCCTCCACGCGTGTCCCCATCTCTCTGTGGCAGCACTTGCCTCCCCCAGAACCAGGCCCCGCCCGGAAAGCCTCCCCCAGAACCAGGCCCCGCCCAGCGCGGGGTCTCACTGGGCCCCTTCACAGGGCCTCTCCCTCTGTGCTTTCCCGGAGCTGGGACTGGGCGCCGCCCACTTGGGGAGCCACTGAGAGACAGGAAATGTGTGGACACAGGCTCACCCGCAGTCACACCTCGCAGCTGAGGGAGATGGAGAGGTCCCGAGCCCCCCACCCCCGGCATCCGGCCCGGGCTCCTGGCTCCACGTCCAACAACTGGGTTTTCAGCTCTGGGTGCTGAGCGCCTCTGAGCAAGCACATCGGGCACAGCAGCCTGTCCAGGCCTCACGACATCACGTGACAGGTCTGCCTCCCCGTTTTACAGGCGGGATGGCCGAGGACCCCATGGCTGAAGGAGCAGAGACGGGGGACCCCGCGGTTGCAGGAGCAGAGACGGGGGACCCCGTGGTCGGAGGAGCAGAGACGGGGACCCCATAGATGGAGGAGCAGAGACGGGGGACCCCACAAATGAAGGAGCAGAGAAGGGGACCCCATAGATGGAGGAGCAGAGACGGGGACCCCGCAGATGGAGGAGCAGAGACGGGGGACCCCACGCCCGGAGGAGAATGGCAGCCGGGGTCCCTATGCTGCTGCCCTGCCATGAGCACCCCTGAAAATAGGACCTTTGGGTGGAGCTGGGCCGAAGGGGAAGGTCAGGCAGTGCCCTCGCCGCAGGGAAGGGGCGTGTCTGGCTCTCAGTCAAGGACAAGAGCCTCTCCCTCCCCCCCCCCCCCCCCCCCCCCGGCTGTGATCTGTGGTGTGGGTCTCGGAGCCCCGAGGACTCGTCCCTCTCGGCTTCCTCAGAGCTCCCAGGTCAGAGAGCAGAGGCGGCGGAGCCAGGGGGCTGGAAGGGACACCCCAGGGCTGAGCTCAGGGAGGAGGCTGAGGGGGCCAGGGCTCAGGGTCCCCCAGGCCTCAGGGCCAGGGGCTCCCGGAGGACCCCATGTGGCTGTGGGTGCCCCAGGCACGATGCACCTCAGCAGACCTCTGCTGGGCAGGATGAGGGACCGGGAGAGCCCTATTGTACCTTCCCTCGGAGCTGGACACCTCCCTCCCACCTCGGGCCGGGTTCCCTGCGGACAAGAAGGCCTTCTGATAAGTGAGAAGTTTATGGTATGCGACGCTCTCCCACCATCTGTGCCTGGAAACAGAACTGGGGCCACGAAAAACATTCACCCTGAGACCCAGACCACCAGGGCGGACCATTACCCGGACGGTCACTAGGAGAGGCCAGGAGAACAGCCCACAAGCCTCCAGCAAACCGGGAAGTGGGTTTCCCTTAAAAACACCACGTTCAAGGGCAGCCCAGGCACCACCTCCCAACAGGCTCACAGCGCCCGGCACCACCCGCCAGGCCGCACACTCCGTCAGGAAGGTCTGCCCAGAGCCGGCCACGGTCCCGCCGGGCTGAGCGGCCCAGCAGGTGGCTGTGGGCCTGTTCCCTCAGGAGGTGAGCAGGGGCGGGCGGCGTGGCTGTGGCTGAGCGCTGACCTATGAACCAGGAGGTCACGGTTCAATTCCTGGTCAGACACATGCCCAGGTTGCCCAGTAGGGGGCGTGCAGGAGGCAGCTGATCAATGATTCTCTCTCATCATTAATGTTTCTTTCTGTCTCTCCCTCTCCCTTCCTCTCTGAAATCAATAAAAAAATAAAAATAAATTTAAAAAAAGAGCTGAGCAGGGAGTGGTGTCAGGGTCTAGCTGGCGGGGTGGTGGGCGTGTTAGTGAGGCGCGTGGGGAGTCTGGGGTGCAGCCTGGTCAGAGGTGGTGGCTGCCTGGTGCCCGCTGTTTGTCACCGTGCAAGCAGGTCACCTCGGGGATTAACAAGGGAAGAACACACGCCTCCTGTCTCCTGGCTCAGGGGAGCCGCCAGCCCCCAGGACGCCCGCCTGGAAAAGCCCCGTCCGCAGTGACTGCATTCCCGCCCCGGACCCGTGCTCAGATCACATGGCGGGGACGGCCGGGGACGCCGTTAGAACCCCGACAGGAAGGGCTTCGCCGTCCTGACCGGATCCTCAGAGCCGCAATCCCAGCCGCTACCCTAACCCCCAGCTTGCCCAGCGCCAGGCTCGCGGGGCCTGGGGACGCAGACTCCCACCCATGGGGCTCCCGTGCGGGGAGGAGCGGCGTGTGGCTCCCAGAGAGCAGCAGGTGCGATCGCTTCGCCCGGCCTGTCCTCAGTCCTCTGTCCTCCGCCCCCCGCCCTCCACCCTCCCCCGCCCCCCGCCCCCCGTCCCCCCGTCTCCCATCCCCCGTCCCCCGTCCTCCGTCCCCCGTCCCCAGTCCCCTGTCCCCCGTCCCCCATGCTCTGTCCTCCGTGGCGAAGGTGAGGCCCAGCAGAGCCCAAGGCGACGGGAAAGGCCCGCGTCCCACACACCCGGCGGCGCTCCCTGAGGGTGACTCTCAGCAAAGGGAAGGAGCAGATCCCAGGAGACTTACTGGTTCCCACACCAGCGGGCCATGTTTGCGCGCATGCCAGCCCAGCCGGCCGCGGTGGCTCCCTAGGCTGGGCCCTCGCAGTCCCCGGAGCGAAGAGAAGACGCGGTTCCCCGACCAGGATCGGGAGGCAAGGAGCCGCCGCAGAGGCCTGGGGCCCCGCCAGCTCGTGACTTATTCATGCAGGTGCCACCCGATGCAGGGCTCCCGGGACGCCCCCGACGCCGGTGCCGTCACATGCCCAGCACCGGACCGCACGCCGCCCGGTCCGCTCGCTCTGTCACGCACGCCCTCCACCGCGCACGGGAACTGGGAGAGGAGAGGTGACGGACGGGAAGGCCGAGCGGGTCCCCTGGAGGCTGGGCGGCCACCGCCTCTCAGGCACGGCCCCAGGCTGGTGGCGCCGCCAGGAGTGAGGTGGGGAGCGATGGGGAACAGGCTCGGGCCCGAGGGCGGCCAGGCCTCGCTGCAGCCAGGCAGCCTGCGCAGCCAGCACCTGGCACCGTGCAGGCCCGCCTCGCAGGCCTGATGTCACCTCCTTTTGTCCAGGAGATTTTACTTTTCTCCCCACCCCGCCCCCCGCAAACCCCCGTGCGAGCAGCACATTGTTCCCACAGCCGGGCTCTGCTCAGTGTGCCGAGGGCCTATTCGGTTTCCACCACATTCCTGTCCAGGCTGCACGGGGCGCTGCCCAACAGATAACTCGCAGGCGGACACGCCTTCCAGCCAGACACACAGGGCCGAGGGGCCCAGCCAGAGAGGGGGGTCCCAGCCAGGGCACAGGGGTCCCAGCAAGGGCACGGGGGTCCCAGCAAGGGCACGGGGTCCCAGCCAGGGTACGGGGATCCCAGCCAGGGCACGGGGGTCCCAGCAAGGGCACGGGGATCCCAGCCAGGGCACGGGGATCCCAGCAAGGGCACGGGGATCCCAGCAAGGGCACGGGGATCCCAGCCAGGGCACGGGGGTCCCAGCAAGGACACGGGGATCCCAGCCAGGGCACGGGGATCCCAGCCAGGGCACGGGGGTCCCAGCAAGGGCACGGGGGTCCCAGCCAGGGTACGGGGGTCCCAGCCAGGGCACGGGGGTCCCAGCAGGGGTACGGGGGTCCCAGCCAGGGCACCAGGGCCCAGCCAGGGTACGGGGGTCCCAGCCAGGGCACGGGGGTCCCACCCAGAGCACGGGGTCCCAGCAGGGGCACGGGGTCCCAGCAGGGGCACAGGGTCCTGGCGAGGGCACAGTGGACTTTGGGGGAAGGATCTAGCTACCAGGCCCTGCAGTTGGCTCTGTGTGAGCTTCAGCGTCC
Source organism: Cnephaeus nilssonii (assembly GCF_951640355.1). Taxonomy (NCBI): domain Eukaryota; kingdom Metazoa; phylum Chordata; class Mammalia; order Chiroptera; family Vespertilionidae; genus Cnephaeus; species Cnephaeus nilssonii. The sequence goes on from NC_137083.1 coordinate 1,788,097, forward strand.
GTCACCTGAGTTCACTGTCCCTGGCCAGCTGCCCCCAGAGTCTGGTCGACCCCCTTGTCCCCCTGGGAAGCCTGGCCAGTCGCGCTCAGCCCCGAAGAGGTAAGGAGTGTGCTGTCCCCCATTTGCCCCCCGAAAGACCCCAGCCTCCTCATTGCCCCCTCCCGCCCCTGCTGCCCTCCAGGACTGTCACTTTGGGCCCCAAAGCCATGAAGGGCCTCATGCCACACTGTCCCCGCTTCCCCCTCCTCCTCCTCCGCCCCCCTCACCTCCCTTCTCTCCTCCTCCTTCCCAGGGGGGCCGAGCAGCAGGAGGCAGAGGGTGTGGTGGGGCAGGTTCAGCTGGGTCTGGAGTTGAACCTCACTTCTGAGCAGCGACTCCATTCGGCTGGACGACAGCACTGAGCTGCTGGGCCTGCCCGAGACCCAGTCCAGGACGAGGGAGCTGGCAGGGCTAAGCCCGTCCCCAGTGAGCCCCACCCTCCCCTCTCTGGCTTCTTCAGGATGGGCCCGGTCAAAGGTCAAAGATGGGAATGCCCCACCTGCCCCACCCGGTCTGGCTCGGCGATTGAGGTCGACCTATGAAGAAGGAGGAGGTCACAGTTCGATTCCCAGTCGGGCACAGGCCTGGGTTGTGGGCTCTATCTCCAGTGGGGGGCGTGCAGGAGGCAGCAGATCCATGATTCTCTCCCATCATTGATGTTTCTCTCTCCCTCTCCCTTCCTCTCGGAAATCAATGAAAATACATATTTTTAAAAATATCAACCCGTCCCGCACGGCCGGCAGAGGGGGGCCAAGCCCGGGAAGACGGGGCGATCACGGGGCAGCACGTAGCTTTCCTTCCCAGGAGCTGCACGCGGTCCCTCTCTCCTCCGGTGGGAACGTGGGGTGCGGCTGGATTAAGTTCCTTCCAGCAAAGTGTGAGAACGAGGAACAAAGCCGAGTGGGAATGCGAGGACCCACCCCGCCGAGCCCGAGCGGCGGGAGCCGCGGCGTGAAATGCATCCGCGGCTGATAAGCGGCCTCCTCCTGCCCCTTTGTCAGCCCTGGGAGGCAGGAAACCTGACAACGGGCTGGCGGCAGCGCCAGGGCTGGCACCGAGCGGCCCCAGCGGTTCCCAGGAACGCGACCCGCCCTCTGCCCGCAGCCAGCTCCGGCCTCGGCTCCGGGAGAGCGGGCGCCCGAGGGCTCCTGCGGCCTCCGATTGCTGAGCCGGCTCCCACAGTTCCACGGCAGCCGGGTGGCCCCGCAAACAAACCCCACGCTGCGCACTCGCTGCCTCTGTTCCCAAACAGCTGTCAGAGGAGAGAAACCGAAGGATGTACACACCTCCGAGCGCAGCCCAGGGACAGGGCACAGGGCTGTGAAGAGCTGAGGGGGGAGGGGCTGGGGGAGGCGGGGAGATGGGAGATATCTGTAACACTATCAACAATAAAACACATATTTTAAAAAGTAAAGCATTTCAGGAAGGAAAGTCTAAAAAACAATGAAAGTGAAAAATAAACGGAACTTTCAGCGCTGCGATCCCAGGGCCGGCACTGCATTTAGGGTGACGTTTTCCTGCGACCAGGGACCCCAGAAGCCGCAGCGGCGTGGAGACAGAGGCACAGGCCGAGCTGCAGGCGCGCCCGGCGGCTTCGAGGGGGACGTGTTCGGCCCGAGCGCTCAGTGCTGGCGCCTTTAATTCTCCCCTGAAAATATGACACCCGATCACCCCCGGGACGCTGTGCTCAAAATAGGGCCCGAGCCCCGCAGCCCGGCCGCCGGAACCTGAGCTGGCGGGGGCGCCGGGCTGTCCGGCGGGGCCAGGCCCGCTTCCCAGTGCGGGCGCCCAGAGTTCACTGCTCAGCCCTGGGAACGCCCGTGGCCCCTGCCGCCCCCCACGCTGCCAGTCCCCCGGCCCGCACAGGGCCTGCCCCGCCCGGGCTCCCAGTCCTCCTGGAAAAGGAGAGAGAGGACGGGACAGGGAGGCGGTGTCCTCCCTGCCACTGCTCGCCAGCGACTTACAACAGAGAGGAGGGTTCCGACCCGGCCAAGGACGGACAGCAGAGGCTGACTGGGGGTGGGGGTGGGGGGGGGGGCGGGGGGACTCAGAGACCTGGGGAGGAGAGAAATGAATTTTGCAGCTGAGTGGCCGCCCGGGAGTGGTGCATGCAGCAGGCGGCCAGCAGGGGGCACCTGCAGGGAGGGCAGGTCTGGGTGAGGAGGAGCCGCAGGCTGGGGTGTGTGCGGGGGTGGAGGGTGTGTGTGTGGGAGGGGGCATGTGTATGTGGGGGGGGGCGTGTGGAGGGCACGTGTGGGGGGGCGTGTGGGGGGTATGTGTAGGGGGTAAGTGTGTGTGTGGGGTGTGGAGGGCATGTATGGGGGGTATGTAGGGGGGCGTGGGGGATATGTGTGGGGGGTATGTGGGGGGCGTGTGGAGGGCATGTGGGGGGGTATGTGTGTGGGGGGCATGTGTGTGGGAATTCATGTGTGAGGGGACGTGTGTGGGGGGCATGTTGGGGGGGCATGTGTGGGGGGGCATGTGTGGGGGACGTGTGGGGGGAGTGTGGGGGAGTATGTGTGTGTGGGGGGCATGTGTGTGGGTGTGTGGGGGGTATGTGTATGGGGGGGCATGTGTGGGGGGCATGCACTCAGCAGGGGCTCCTTCGGACTATACCAGCTCAAAGCTGGCACCGGACACCCCGTGGTGCTTGGTGCCCGCACACCGGGTGCAGCTTGGAGCCCCCGGGTGAGGCCCCACGCCGGGCGGAGTGGGCGCTGGCAGGGAGCCCCTGGGTCCGGTGGGCCCCTCGCCAGCTGTCCCTCGGCCGCTCAGGCTCCCCGCCGGCCACGCGGAACAGGACGCCCACGTGGAACAGGGCCGCCCACGTGGAACAGGGACGCCCACGTGGAACAGGACGCCCACGTGGAACAGGGCCGCCCACGTGGAACAGGGCGCCCACGGGGAACAGGGCCGCCCACGGGGAACAGGGCCGCCCACGGGGAACAGGGACGCCCACGCGGAACAGGGCCGCCCACGGGGAACAGGGCCGCCCACGGGGAACAGGGCCGCCCACGGGGAACAGGACGCCCACGGGGAACAGGGACGCCCACGTGGAACAGGGACGCCCACGGGGAACAGGACGCCCACGTGGAACAGGGCCGCCCACGTGGAACAGGGACGCCCACGTGGAACAGGGACGCCCACGTGGAACAGGGACGCCCACGCCAGGGGAGGGGGGGGTGTAGGGAAGAGAGGGACAGGCACCTAGGAAACCAGGTGTGTCTGCAGAGCGGGCCGGCAGTTCGGGCCCTCTGCCCACCTCCCCCCGGCCTGCCCCCCAGCCCCAGGGGCCCGTGGACCCCCTCCCCGCTGCATCACTCCCAGAGGCGGGGGCCTCGTCTCCCTCTTAACGTCTGAGCCGGCCAGGCCCCTGCTGGGCTGAGAAGCACCTTTGTCCTGCGTGCCCAGGTTCAAGTCCGCACCAGCTGTTCACCTCACACCTCACCTGGCCTGCAGGGGGCGCCCCCTCCTCGCAGTTTTTCTCTGACAACCCTGCTCCTTGCCATTTGCCTCTTTCTCATCAAAACCTAAAGGATGGCGCGCAGGGCCTGGCACGGGGGAGTCCTTTCGTCCGCACGAGCTCCCGGGGGCTCCCCTTCTCTGGACCCAGAACCCGCCGTCCAGCCCCGAAATCCAGCGGGCTTCGACGAGCGCTCCGCAAAGGGACTTGGGGCTATTCAGTGACTCTTAAACGTTAAAATGCAACCGTTTCCCAGCTCCAGTCTGATCTGTTAAAAACAACAAAGCTTTGCCCCGGCCGGCGTGGATCAGTGGTTGAGCGTCGACCTAGGAACCAGGAGGTCCTGGTTCGATTCCCGTCAGGGCACAGGCCTGGGTTGTGGGCTCGATCCCTGGTGTGGGGCGTGCAGGAGGCAGCCGATCGATGATTCGCTCTCATCCTTGATGTTTCTCTCTCTCTCTCTTCCTTCCTCTCTGAAATCAATAAAATGTATTTTCCTTTAAATAAAAAATCACAAGCCAAGCTTTCGGAGACGTGAAGCAGTAGACTTCTCTCCATCTCGCACAAGCTTGTCTGCCGTGACCCTACCCGGATGGTCACCACAAAGCCACCCGGAAACCTGACGAAGACCACGTAGCAATGCGAATGGCAGCCACGTTTAAACAAACTCGGTCACGATGTGTCGGCAGAGTTCGCTCTCAGGCTTTGCGATCCCAATACACAGTGCCCCTCCCGGGAGGAAGTCCCTTCTCCAGTCGGAAGAGGCGACGGAACGGGTCACGCCGCATGCCTACCGTGCTGTCAGGCGCTTTAGAAATCCCGCTGTGGCTTCAGAATCCCTGCCCCATTCCCTCCTCGAACAGGACCCCTGGATACTTCGCGGGGAGCGTCTGAAAAGCCACCTCTGCCCACACGTTAGCGATGGAAGCGAGAGCTGTGCCAGCAGGGGGCGCTACGACGGAGCGTCACTCAGAACAGGACGCGCCAGCCGGCGGTGGGCGGGCGGTACAACAGCGATACTTACATGGCGTTTGGGATAATGACCGGGTCCCCACGGAGGATTGACATCCTGAGCTTCCGGGTTCCTACTCTGGGTGAAGCCGTGGGTGACTGCGGGGACCGGGACACAGCCCGGGGGGGGGGGGGCTGATGTCACAGGGGGCTTTGTTGACGCACAGGGCCTCCAGGGCTCTGCCCCCCAGATGCCACAGGGCAGAGAGGAGGAGAGGGACCCCCCCGAAGGGGTCCCACCGCGGGGCTGCAGCTGACAGCGGACCCCCCCCGAAGGGGTCCCACCGCGGGGCTGCAGCTGACAGCAGACGGGCCCAGGGCAGACGCCGGGCCCTTTGCCAGCCAGGCCTTTCCCTGCCCAGCTTGGTGCCCAGACGTCCCCAGAGGGCAGCGCCCACCCGTCCTGACCCGCTGGCTTGTGGAGAGCTCCCCCCGCCCACAGACTGGGTTGGTTTTACTACAGTCGGTTTGTTCACCTCCCGCTGGCATGTCTCAGAGTGTGAACACCGAGTGGCCAGCTTTCCAGGTTGGCAGGTTAGGACAGTGGTTCTCAACCTTCCTAATGCCGCGAGCTTTATACAGCTCCTCATGTTGTGGTGACCCCCAACCATAAAATTATTTTCGTTGCTACGTCATAACTGTCATTTTGCTACTGTTATGAATCGTAACGTAAATATCTGTGTTTTCCGATGGTCTTAGGTGACCCTGCTAGCAGTTCTCAGCCTGTGGGTCGCGGCATTAGAAAGGTTAGAACCAGAGTTAGGGGATGGGGCGGGTCCGCACAGATGAACAAAACCATCCGTGACCAATGAATGCTCCGTGCGATTTCCATTACAGAGTATTGACTGTATGACGATTTTGTTACTTTTTAAAATATATTTGTATTGATGTCAGAGAGGAAGGGAGGGAGAGGGAGATAGAAACATCCATGATGAGAGAGAATCATGGATCGGCTGCCTCCTGCACGCCCCGCACTGGGGATGGAGCCCACAACCCAGGCACGTGCCCTGACCAGGAATCGAACCCTGACCTCCTGGTTCCTAGGTCGACGCTCAGCCACGGAGCCACGCCCACCGGGCTGCCTTATGATCTGGCCTTATCCTCTCGCAGGCTGCTGTAGGTGAAAGGTAGAGCCACACCGCCGTGCTTCCAGAGCGGGTCACGCCCGCCCAGCACAGCAGTGCCCGGCCCAGAGCGCCCCGGCCCAGAGGAGAGGCCACTGCTCTCCCCAGGTCCAGGAGCGAGCTCCGACCGGGAGGCCGAGTCTGGCCTGGCCCTTTCCCACCCCGGAAAGTCCTGGGTGAACACATTCAGGTCGAATCACTAGATGCACCAACACGCGCAAATGACCTCCCGGGTCCCCGCACGGCACGTCGCCCTCTCGCATTGTTCCCGGATAACACAGGTCAGTGAGCCCATACAATGGGCCCGTGTTTCCGCGCAGCCCGGCCTTCTCTTGCGCGTGTTTTTCGGGACAATTTCACGTCTAAATGCACCGGGACCTAAAGGAGCTCAGCGCCGACGCCTGCACCACAGGCACGTCCGTCAGAGCCCTGAGCGCGCGGGTCGTCCTAAATCTAAAGGAAACGGGGTTCCCGTACTTCTGATCTTCACTCTGCGGAGCAGGCTCCTGCTCCAGGCGGCAGAGAACAGGCGCGAATCTCCTATTTGAAAAATCATACTGGCCGGCCGGTGTGGCCCAGTGGTTGAGCACAGACCTATGAACCAGGAGGTCGTGGTTCAATTCCCCGTCAGGGCACATGCCCGGGATACGGGCTCGATCCCCAGTAGGAGGCGGGCAGGAGGCGGCCGACCCATGGTTCTCTCTCATCATGGATGTTTCTCCCTCTCCCTTCCTCTTCGAGATTTATAAAAATATATTTAAAAAAGGAAAAGTAACAACATTGCACAAAAGTGACTAGGAAATCAGGAGAGAAGTTTTTATGCCTCGGAAGCTTGGACACTTGACAAACTCTGAGGCATGACAAGGACAGAGGGACCGGGCCTGCGCTCACGCCGCTCCTTCATTCTGCGCTCCGAGAGATAACCAGCACGCGGGGCCCTCCCTGCCCGCCTCTCGCAGGCTTCCACGGGGCCCCTGGACGGTCCTGAGATCGTATGGTCCAGGGAGACTAAGCCCGCAGTCTCCGCAGGGAGGGGCTGCACCCACAGCCCCCCCCCCCCCCCCCCCGCCCCCGTCCCGAGAGGCCCAGGAGCCCGGCCACCAGACAGCCCTGCCCCGCCCGGCGGCGGCCCGGGCACCCACTGTCATGTCAATGCCACTCTTTTTTAAGAGGACACAACTCACCGCTCTGCCAGCATTTCCGTCTGTCCGTCTGTCCGAGAGCTTCCTGCCGGTCTCCTCCCACGCCCGCCCTGGGTCACTCCCTAAGGCCCCGGGAGGGACCAGGCCCTGACACTCAGCCCGGCCCGGCTGCCCGGCTCTCGGCCACAGCAGCGGTGAGAGCAAGGACCCGGCCTGGGCTGGCACAGGGCGCGGCGTCACGGCGCGGTCACACAGCTTCCATGTCACCCCAATAAACGTGCGCGCTTCCGGGACTGGGGACGCTCGCAAATGCTCACGGAGGAGTCGGCTCCCGGGGCTGCCAGTCCAGGACATCGGCCGGTAGGGCGGCGGCCTCCCACCCGCTGTGGCACCAATGCGCGTGCGTATGCAGAAGGCTCCTCCGCACCTTCCTCAGGGGTGTGTTCGCTGGCTTCGTGGGGAAGGGAGGGGGAGAGGCATCCATGATGAGAGGATCATGGATGGGCTGCCGCCTGCACGCCCCGCACTGGGGACCGGGCCCACCACCCGGGCCTGTGCCCTTGACCGGGAATCAAACCTGTGACCTTCTGGTTCATAGGCTGACGCTCAGCCACTGAGCCATTCTGGCCGGGCTCCTTTACACCTTCCAGGGGGGTTTAAAGTTCCCGGGAAATAGGCCTGAGCTGGTGAGCTGGAGAGAGGAAATTTCTCCCGTGTCCCCGACACCACAGGATCCTCGGAGTTTTCACATCATGACACCGGACTGCAGGGCACAAAGGTCGTGGTGCCCGTGACCGGGGGTGGGGGGGGGGGGTGGGGGGGCAGGGCTGGGCGTGACCCGGGCCCCACCCCCACGTGGTGCCTCAGCTCTGCGGGCTCTTCCTCTGAGTCACCCACTCCACCCTCCCCTGGGCGAGGGGCAGGAGCACGGGGCGGCGAGCAGCGTCTAACACGTGCACTCTGACAGCGTGTGATGCACACGTGACAACATGTTCCCCGTTTTACAACCAGGGAGCTGATGGTTCTCGGGAGATTATGTCCTAGACACACACACACACAACGTCTTTGCTGCAGTTCATATTTGTTGTAACACCCCCTGAGTAGCCAGCCTCTATGAAGATCTAAAGATGGGCTTCAATGTCAAAGAATGTGGAAAATATATATTTTTTATATTTCTTTATTGATTTCAGAGAGGAAGGGAGAAGGAGAGAGAGATAGACACATCAATGATGAGAGGGAATCATCGATCAGCTGCCTCCTGCACGCCCCCTACTGGGGACCGAGCCCGCAACCCAGGCATGTGCCCTTGGCCGGAATCGAACCCGGGACCCTTCAGTCCGCAGGCTGACGCTCTATCCACTGAGCCAAGCCAGTGAGGGCTGACAAATATTTTTAATTGCAAAGGTTTTCAAGCCCCGGCGGTTCTTCTGGACGTGCACGCGTCGTTCCCTGGGGACAGAGTCAAGAGCCACGCGTGGCCTTTCCCGTGTCTCCTGTGACCAGTGGCCAGACCCCGGGATTCATCACCAGCATCACAGGGTAGACCAGCTGTCTGTGCCCGCCAGGCGGCGATGGCCCAGGCGGAAGGTCTCCACCTCTGAGGGGCCGGAGTACCCGGCTCAGCAGCGTGGCCAGACCGGGCTCCCCCATGAGCGCGCGGGGGAGACGCCTGGTCGGCCGGGCTCAGTGGTTGAGCACCGACCTATGAGCCAGTCAGGGCACATGCCTCGTGACCCGCGTCCTGTGTTCTAAGTGGCTGCACCTGGGCCACCAAGGAGCCGGGCAGAGGGGGTCTCCACGGCGCTGGGGACCGGCGTGGACTCCCGTCTCCGGAGGAGCCCCGCCGCGTCCCAGGAGAAGGCCCCGCGTCGGCCACCGGGGATCGCACACCAGCCACGCGGCCGAGCCGTCTGCATGGCTACCCGGGAGCTGGGAGTTTTAAGGACGCAAAGGGACAGCGCCAAGGTTCAGCACAAAAAAATGGCCACAGCACGAGCCTATGTGGATGGAGCGTCGGGGCCTAGTGGATGGAGCGTCGGCCTGCAGACCAAAGGGTCCCGGGTTCGATTCCGGTCAAGGGCACGTACCTCGGTTGCAGGCTCCTCCCCGGCCCGGGCCCTGGTCAGGGTACATGCTGGAGGCAACCAATCGATGTCTCTCACATTGATGTTTCTCTCTGTCTTTCCCTCTCTCTTCCACTCTCTCTAAAAATCAATGGAATAACATCCTCAGGTAAAACAATTTAAAATAGATAGATAGATAGATAGATAGATAGATAGATAGATAAATGGCCATAGTGGCACCCTGTCAGCTCCCCATGGGCGAGAAGCAGCACCTCATGTATCGGTCACGTGGGCAGGTGAGCTGTGTGTCTTTCCCCGGCAGCTGGAGGGGCCCCCGCAGAGGTGGGGGCCCAGGAACCTGGGAGGCAGGGATCCCAGGTGGGCGGTGCAGCTTCTGCCGCAGCCAGCCGGCCGGCCCAGAGTCGAGGCCGCCTGCAAGGCCCAGACGCAACCAGCCGGACGGGTCTGGCTGGCTGGTGTGGCTGATGGTGACAGGATCCTAATGTCACCCAACACCTTTCTGGCAGCGCGGGCACATTTCACAATGGCTCCCTGCACAGAGCCTTGTCCCTGTCCACACGGGGCGGGGGGACACCCCGTCTTTACGGGGTGCACCTAGGAATGCACTAGAGGGCCCAGTGTCTCCTTCACGGCCCAGGGCAGCCCGATAAGGGGGTGCCATCACCCCGTTTTACAAAAGACGGAACTGAGAGGGAGAGGAGCAACAGCGTGAGGAGCCACCTCAGACGGTCCTAGAGCTGCTATGTCTCCAGCGAACGTGGGCAGAAGGAAGGAGACCACCCACAGCACCCGGGTCCTAAATCCTGTCAGGTGTCAGGGACCCGGGGGTCATGCCCTGCTCCTCCGGGGCAGGAGGGACGAGGCAAAGCCACCACCAGGGTCCCCCATCGGCCCAATGGAGCCAGAAGCAAAGCCATAACCGATGTGGGTGCACCAGGACCTGCCGAGACTGGACGCCGGCCCCAGCCAGTCCACCCCAGGGCCCTGCTCCTTCCCTTCAGGTCTCTCCCAGGAACAGACAAGACAGACGGAGCTTAAACCCAGGCCGACAGGACCATGACTGAGGCTCCCCGCAATGATCCCTGATTTTGTGAAGTTGGAGCCAGAGTTGGGAAAGGAATGAGTTCTTTGATAGTTTCTTTTTTAATATGTATTTTTTATTATTGACTAGTGAGCTGGTGCACAGATTTGTGCACATTGAAAGGAAATTAATTAGTAGGTGGCTGGCGCCCGGGGCGTCTGTGGAGTGAGCAGGGTCCTTCCGGCAGGTGGGGTCCCTCGGCCTGGCCTGCGGGGATCAGGCCGAAACCAGCTCTCCGACATCCCCCGAGGGTCCCAGAGTGCGAGAGGACACTCTGCACAGTTGCTGTCGTACAGGGTGTGGAACGCAAACGCAAGTGTGCAGTAAACCAGATTCGGGATCCACAGTGCCCCAGCAACAGCATAACCCACGGCCGAAGGTGGAATCGCGCGGCCCCGCGAGGAATTGGGCACCCTCCTCTCTGGTTTTGGGGTGCACCGCCCGAGAACTGCCGCTGCCAAGTCACTGTAGCTCGGCAGCTCTTGTGTTGAGCGTCTGCCCCCTGGTGGTCAGTGAGTGTCATAGCGACCGGTCAGACGGTTGGACACTTAGTATATTAACCTTTTATATATAGAGATTCCAGAGAGGAAGGGAGAGGGAGAGGGAGATAGAAACATCAATGATGGGAGAGAATCATCCATCGGCTGCCTCCTGCATGCCCCCTACTGGGGATGGAGCCCACAACCGGGCATGTGCCCTGACCAGGACCTCCCGGTTCATAGGTCGATGCTCAACCACTGAGCCACACCGGCCGGCTTTTATAGCTTCTTTATAGACACGGTCCATTCGCCTGCCCAGCGTTTCCCTGAGAAAGGAGATGCTCACAGTCACGCCAACCCTCCCATCAAAGACTCTTTGGTCCAGAGACAAGGTGGGCTCTGTTGTGCCCACTGGATGGGGCAGGCGCAGGCCCCAAAGCCACCCTCTGGGGGCGGCAGCTGGGCTCTGGGGACACTGGGCCTTGTCAGCCCCCCTCCCCTCCTGGGGATGGCTTCTCCCCTTCCATCTGGACTTGATCAGGTCAGCAGCCAGGAAATCAGAGCGAACCCACTGTCTCCAGCATCCCGTCTCGGCCCTCGGAGACAGGCCAGCGGGCTGCGAAGCACCTGTGTTGTCCTAGACGCACCGGCTGCCAAGCACAACCTGGGCCGCCGCAGGCCCGGGACGCCCACCTGCGCCCACGCGGCGCTCGGAGCAACGTGAAAGGCGCCCCTTTCAGAAGAGGCGAAGAGGGACCTTCACCCGAGAAAGGCGTCTTTATACAACCCGATCCTGCAAACTCCGCGACGGGGACTTCAAAACAAGGTCCCCTCCAAAGACGCACATTCTTGGCCGGAGGCCCGAGTCCCTCAATACGCTCTTTCATGCGCGCATCCATCCCGCGCCTACTGTGTGCCAGGCCCCGCTCTCGGGAGTCTCGTGGGGAGAGCGGGCTGGGGGGGCGCGGGCGCACGTTGGCAGGAGACAAGAGCAGCTGGCTGGCGTGCACTCGGCTCCTTCCTGAGAGAGATTCCCGAGAGAGACGGCGCTTTGTGCTGGGAGAACGGAAATAATGCAGACACACACACTCCCGGGAGACACAGCACGCTGACCCGGACGTAACGAGCACTGTCCCATCCGCCGCGAGACCAAGCTCGACAGGGAAACGCTGCGGGGGAGACAGGCTGCGCACGGGGAAAGCCTGAACACGTATGGGCGCACGATCACGCAGAGGAGAGGGGAGGGACCCCAGGCCTCTCTCAAGGTTGACTGCACGGCAGCGGACGCAGCATGGACCGGGTGCCTACGGTGCATTAGTGCTGAACCCAAAGAAAGCAACCTCAGGTTTGGGAACTCCGCAAGCGTGTTCGGTGCTGAAGTCGCACTGGTTTGGGGGAGTTTCCGTGCTTTGCGGAGGTGCTGTGGGAGCTGTCAGCTAGGAATGCGGACAGGCCCCCGGGGGTCGGCTCAGAAGCTGGTGTCCTCGCTGGCCCCGCCCCCGGGAACCTGTGCGAGGACCCTGGGGGTCCATGCATGGCTCACGAGCTTCGGTGCACAGTAGGCCCATGGGGGGCGGGGGGATCTTCTGAAAAACGCAGACTCCCTGGTGGATCTGATTCCTGGCATGTAAATTGCTTCGGGTGCTGTGGGCCGACGTGGAGAGCCGGGGTGTGAGTCCTCCATGGGGGTGAGGACTCTTGCCTACAGGTCCCGTCTGTGGAAGAACTCCGCCTACTTCCTGTAATCCCTAAACGCTTCGATTTCAGTCCCAGGATTAAGGTGCCCAGGAGTAGCCCAGCCGGTGTGGCTCGGTGGTTGAGGGTCCACCTAGGAACCTACGAACCCTGGTTTCGATTCCTGGTCAGGGCACAAGCCTGGCTATGGACTCCATCCCCAGTAGGGGGAGTGCAGGAGGCAGCTGATCAGTGAGTCTCTCTCACCACTGATGTTTCTGTCCCTCTCCCCCTCTCCCTTCTGCTCTGAAATAATATAGCTATATAATAAAAACCCAGTGGTCGTAACGCCGTAACGACCAAAGACCGGTCACTAGGAGGCTGCGTGCGCTGCGAGGCGCATGTGGGTGGGCGGGGCCGCACGATTTCGCAGGCTGGGCTTTTAGCATATACGTATATATCTGTGTATATATATGTGTATACACACACACAATTTCTTTTTTAAAAATTAAAATGGTTGGAGGGAAAATCCAGAGAGGGAGGATATTCCATGACATGTGACTTCACATGACACTCCAAGGTCACTGTCCAGGCATAGAGCTCTGTTAGAACCTGGCCACGCGGTGGTGGTTCAGGGACAAACCTCCTGGGGCTGCTCCTGGCATCAGGGCGGAGAGCAGAGGTCCCCTCAGCCCCACGCCCTCCACCGGCTGGGGCTCAGGATTCCTCCGGTGTCCCCGCCCCACCGGGCGGGGCAAGGGGCAGCACAGCCACCCAGGAGCCTGGAACGGCGTCGCCTCCGGGAATGAAGAGCAGCTCCGGCCCCTTCCCCGGGGGAGGGTTTTTGAAGCACATCTTGTGGCCTCACGTCCTCCTCAATTCTCTCCTTTCTCCTTGTATCTACCCCTCGGGGTTTCTGGACGCCTCTGTTTTATCCCTTTAAATATATCTATATTTATTGATTTCAGAGAGGAAGGTGGGGGGGGAGAGAGAGAGAGAGAGAGAGAGAGAGAGAGAGAGAGAGAGAGAGAGAAACATCAATGATGAGAGAGAATCAGGGATTGGCTGCCTCCTGCACACTGGGGATCAAGCCCGCAACCCTGGCATGTGCCCTGATGGGGAATCGAACCCTGACCGCCTGGTTCATAGGCCGAGGCTCAACCACTGAGCCACGCTGGCCGGGGTGGGCTTCTCTGTTCTAGAAAGAAGCCCCGAGCCCTCCTCATTTGTGATCAGTGCAGCAGCCGGTCGGTTTTCCCGGGACAAATACAAGGACCGCGACCAACCTGGGAAGCGTGTTGCCTGCGGAGACCAGCGTTCGGGACACCAGGAGGCTCGTGCAGGGAGGCGGGCGCCAGGCTCCGAAGGCGGGCGCCTCGTTTAGTTCTGATAAAGCAGGAATCTGGGGAATCTGTTTGGGCAGCTCTGTGCTCACGGATCGGGGCCCACACCCAGGCAGGCACATTCTGAACTTGTGATAAGATGTTCTCTACGCAGCCCGGCCGGCGTGGCTCAGGGGTTGAGTGTTGACCTATGAACCAGGAGGTAAGGGTTCAATTCCCGGTCAGGGCACATGCCCAGGTTGCAGGCTCAATCCCCAGTGTGGGGCATGCAGGAGGCAGCCGGTCCCCGATTCTCTCTCATCATGGATGTTTCTCTCTCTCTCTCTCCCCCTCTCCTTCCCTCTCTGCAATCAATAAAAATATTTAAAAAAAAAAAAAGATGTTCTCCACTCAAAGTCTGTGCCAGGCAGGGACCGCATCTCTGGGCAGTGAGAGGGTGTGGTGCCACGGGTCCTGCTGTGCTCCTCTGGGAGGGGTTACCGGTGGGGCGGGGAGGTGCCCACGCGGGGTGGCTCGCACAGGTGGCCAGGCCCGGAGCCTGCCCTTGCCTCTCAGGCCCTGCTTTCCCCAGACCCTTCTGTGACACTGACTCTGGTGTGGACCGGCCCCTGAGGTGCCTGGGGCCAGAGGGGAGGGGTCCCCGGCCCCAGAAAACGTCCGGCCTTCAGCATTCAGGGTGGGGGCTCCATGGGGCTCACAAGAAAAGGGAAGACTGGGCGGGTCAGGGCTGTAAAGTGTGGGGAGGGCGTGGCTGGGCCGCGCCTGGGTCAAGGATGCCCGTCTCGAAGTGCTGACCTTGCCGGATGGGGAGGCCCCGTCCCGGCTCCGGCCCCAGCATCCTCCTCTGCGGAGGCAGCCGGGGACGTGGCCACCTGGTTGGCATGGCCGCCTCCACACCAGCCGGCCAGGCTCACATCCTCGGGCAGGTGGCATTGAGACCCAAGCAGTGTTTGCCCGGCCCACAGCTCCACGCGGCCCTTCCCCGGCCACCCCACCCCTGGTGCCCCCGGAGAACCCCTCTCCAAACCCCACAGGAAGTGGTTGCTACACTGTCACCCCCTTAGAACACCGAGGAGGGAGGGGACCCAGTAGCTGAGCTGATGGCCCCCACTTCTGGCCTGAAGTTACTCAGGGACTTCCTGGATCTTAAAATTCACAGAAACAAGTGGGTGAACTGGATGGCACACACATTATCTATAATAATAAAAGTATAATATGCAAATTGACCAAACGGCCGAACAGCGAAACAACAGTCCAGACGACCTTTCGGACAAAGCCAGGGCTGTGAGGGCCGAGTCCCTTGCATGAATTCGTGCATCAGGCCTCTAGTGTCTCAATAAAGCTGTTAGTGAACAAATTATGGAACTGGAATGCTTATTTCTTTTAAAATTTTAATATGATTTTATTCATTTCAGAGAGAGAGAAACATCAATGATGAGAGAGAATCATAGATCGGCTGCCTCCTGCACACCCCCTACTGGGGATCGAGCCCACAACCCGGGCAGTATGTCCTAACTGGTGCATGGGACGACACTCAATCCACTGAGTCATGCCGGCCAGGCAGAAAACATAATTTTTTAAAGTTGTCATGTGGGCCTTTTTCCCTGTGTGGGTCAATGATCCTTAATTTAAAAAATATATATTCTGTGGCCCTAATTCACCTCAGTTACCTTTGTGTATATCTATACTAATAAAAGAGAAATGTGCAAATTGACCATCACTTTGCGACGCCCACCAGCCAATCAGGAGTATGCAAATTAACCTGACAAAGATGGCGGCAGCCCTGCCCCCCAGTCACTCTGGGCCTCTGGGCAGCACACATGCAGGCACAGAGTGGCCAGGTGGGGCAGGACGCCTGATATGAGCGGGAGGGCGGGGGGCGGAGGGAGCTACAGGAGCGGCGATGGAAGGTGGCGGCCAGAGCAAAGGCCTTGGTCCCGGATGCCAGAGGAAAATCAGTGCCAGCAGCCAGGGGAAGGAAGGCCTATTGCACGAATCTTCGTGCAATGGGCCTCTAGTAGCTAATAACAAATAACAGAAATGGATAGATGGACAATGGATGGGTGGATGGACAATAGATGAATGAATGGAAGAATGGATGATGGATGGAGGGAAGGATAGACAGATAATGGGTGGATAATGGATGGACAGACAATGGATGGATAGACAATGGAAGAATGGATGGAAGAATGGATGGATGATGGATGGAGGGATGGAGGGATAGACAATGGGTGTAGAGATGGATGGAGGGATGAATGGATAGATAATGGGTGGACAGACAAAGGATGGATGGACAGACAATGTATGGAGAGATGGATAGATAGACAATGGGTGGATATGGATGGACAGACAATGGATGGATGGTTGTTGGATGGAGGGATGGAGAGATAGACAATGGGTGGATAATGGATGGACAGACAATGGATGGATGGTTGATGGATGGAGAGATGGATAGATAGATAACGGGTGGATAATGGATGGACAGACAATGTATGGAGAGATGGATAGATAGACAATGGGTGGATATGGATGGACAGACAATGGATGGATGGTTGTCGGATGGAGGGATGGAGAGATAGACAATGGGTGGATAATGGATGGACAGACAATGGATGGATGGTTGATGGAGAGATGGATAGATAGATAACGGGTGGATAATGGATGGACAGACAATGGATGGAGAGATGGATAGATAGACAATGGGTGGATATGGATGGACAGACAATGGATGGATGGTTGTTGGATGGAGGGATGGAGAGATAGACAATGGGTGGATAATGGATGGACAGACAATGGATGGATGGCTGATGG
Organism: Cnephaeus nilssonii; assembly: GCF_951640355.1. NCBI lineage: Eukaryota > Metazoa > Chordata > Mammalia > Chiroptera > Vespertilionidae > Cnephaeus > Cnephaeus nilssonii. The sequence continues at coordinate 1,804,348 of NC_137083.1, forward strand.
ATGGAGAGATGGATAGACAATGGGTGTAGAGATGGATGGAGGGATGAATGGATAGATAATGGATGGACAGACAAAGGATGGATGGCTGATGGATAGAGAGATAACAGGTGGATAATGGATGGACAGACAATGGATGGATGGATGATGGATGGAGGGATGGAGAGATAGACAATGGGTGGATATGGATGGACAGACAATGGATGGATGGATGATGGATGGAGGGATGGAGAGATAGACAATGGGTGGATATGGATGGACAGACAATGGATGGATGGTTGATGGATGGAGGGATGGAGAGATAGACAATGGGTGGATAATGGATGGACAGACAATGGATGGATGGTTGATGGATGGAGGGATGGAGAGATAGATAACGGGTGGATAATGGATGGACAGACAATGGATGGATGGACTGTTGGGCAGATGCAGGAGGGAACGTTCCTGCCGCACTGCAGTGCTGCTCTGTCCAGTGGAGACGACGGGGCTGCCCTGCCAGGCTGGCTTCGAGCGCTCCGTCGGACGCAGCCGTGAGCACAGGGAGCGCAGAGAGGACGGAGGGGAAGTGGTCAGAGACTGATGGCAGAGGGGCAGACAAATCACCTCCCTGCCACCCAGGCTCTCGGCGCGCGTGCTGAACGCCCAGCCACGTGCCGCGGCCGCGCCTGAGGACGCGGGACGTGAGAGGACCCACTCGGCAACAGCACAGAGCGGCTGGGCCCACGCTCCCGCTCATCTCCTCTTCGTGCCGACACGAGATGCCACGGAGAGACACACACGATGGGAAGGTGGGCCCTGGGGACAGTCTGGTCCCTGAACTGAACACACACCCTAATCCTAGCACGGACACGCCCGCGCCAAATGGTCCTTAAATTTAGAAGCTCCGCATTCACAGCAGCGCCCACACACGCATACCACACAGGGTAACTGATCGGAGGGGAGGGGACTGAGCGCGAGGCCCCGGGGGGCCCGGCCAGAGGGCAGGCCAGGCTCCATGTATGGCCACGGCCCTCCTCCCGGCCACACCAGGGCGCAGGCGCTATATTTAGCGGCTGTGAGCCCAGCCCAGCCGCCCGCGGCCCATCAGCCCCTTCCCCGGCCCGGCTCCTAAAGCACCCACCCCCACGGAAGTAGTAAGACCAGCGGCCGAGGCAGCGGGGGGGGGGGGGGGGGGGGGGGAGGGCCCTCACACGCAGTCTGTTTCGAGAGGGCTCGTTTGGAGAGAACTGGCCGTTACAGAAGCTGCCAGGCAGCGGCCCAGCCACGGCCGACTCCTCCGCTTCCCTCTGAGCCTCCCTGCGCCCACGCACACGTGGCCCCGAGGGCACAGCTGCTGTCCCTCTCGGGTTACAGCGCCCCGCCCCGCGCCCAGCCAGCACGGGCTCCGCTCGCTGAGCATCAGTGATCTCTCCATGGGGCGGCCACTCGGCTGACTCACGGCAAAGACATTGTACACGTTCTAAACGTTCCCGATTGCTGCCGCCGCCACGTCTTTAAAATTAATCAGGTACAAAACCCGGGAAATTCAGTGAGAAAAACAGCCCGAGAAACGTGTGGGAGGACCTAACCCAGCCGCGAGCCGCCTGCAGAACAGGCCGGGAAACGCGCGGCCTTTACTGCGGTGCCCGCAAAAGTGCGTCCCACTCCCCGCCCCCGCCCGACTGACTCATTTCCTGTTTTATTTTTAAAATACTTTTATTGATTGATTTTTTATTTTTTATTGATTTCCGAGAGGAAGGGGAAGGGAGAGGGAGGGAGAGAAACATCCATGATGAGAGAGAATCATGGATCGGCTGCCTCCTGCACGTCCCCCACTGGGGATGGAGCCTGCAACCCGGGCCTGTGCCCTGACTGGCATCGAACTGTGACCTCCTGGTTCCTAGGTCGACGCTCAACCACTGAGCCGCGCTGGCTGGGCTCCTCTCTGCTTTGAAATAAACTGCCTGAGCCCTAGCCGGTGTGGCTCAGTGGATAGAGCGTCGGCCTGTGGACTGAAGGGTCCCGGGTTCGATTCCAGTCAGGGCACATGCCCAGGTTGCAGGCTCAATCCCCAGTGGGGGACTTGCAGGAGGCAGCCGATCAATGATTCTCTCTCATCATTCATGTTTCTCTCTCTCTCTCCCTCTCCCTTCCTCTCTGAAATCAATTTAAAAAATATTTTAAAAATAAATAAACTGCCTGCAATTTTCCACTATATTCGTCAGGCCCTACAATTGTTTAATGAGATCCTTGGGCACGCATGCGATTGTGTGTGTGTGTGTGTGTGTGTGTGTGTGTGTGATTAACAGACTTTAATTTTAGGGCAGTTCCAGATTCACAGTCGGCAGCAGGTGCCTGACTCCCCGGGTGCTCCCGAGGGGAACGCCGCGCAGCAGAGGGTCCCCGGCCACAGCGGGAGAGCCCACGTGCACGTCCTCGTCAGCCAGAAGCCACACGCCGCCTCAGCTTCCTCCCAGCGCTGCACCTTCTGGGGGTTTAGACACAGGCAGGCGAGGCAGGCGCCGGCACGGTGTCACAGAGCAGCCCCACGCCCTAAGCCCTCTGTGCCTCCCCTCGCCCCCACCTTCACACGGCACACCTGGGCGCGGGACCCTCTGCAGAGGCCCTTGGCTTTGAGACCTGACAATGCGACAGGCCATCCCCAGGCCCGACGGGGAGACCGGAACGCAAGGTAAAGACCCTGCAAGCGGAACTAACGTGGAAAAGCGGGCAGAAACTCACAGAAACCCAATCGGTCAGCTGCCCAACAGAACCACCGGCACCCCCACGGGATGGAAGTAACAGCGACAACGTCACAGCAGAACGTCCCGCGTGTCTAGGAAGCGGCCCACATGTTCTCGTCATGTGAAGAACCAGGAAAACCTCAGCTCACAGGGGAGACCCAGACGGCAAGTCAATGCCAGGACAGACGGCCGCGTGCGGACTGCCCGGTGAAGACTTTACAGACCCAGCAAGTGGGAGGGACACGCCTGCAAGCAGTGGTCGGCAAACTCATCAGTCCACAGAGCCAAATATCAACAGTACAATTGAGATTTCTTTGGAGAGCCAAATTTTTTCAACTTAAACTTCTTCTAATGCCACTTCTTCAAAATAGACTCGCCCAGGCCATGGTGTTTTGTGGAAGAGCCACACTCAAGGGGCCAAAGAGCCGCGGTTTGCCGACCACGGCCTGCAAGGAAGGCAGTCTCATCAAAGAGACAGACGGTGTGACGTGGAACCCGGAGAGTCAGCTGTGAGCGTTAGCTACCTCCACGCCGGGGAGGCGCGGCCTCCACGTCCCACTGTCTGCCCGTCGCCCCAGCACAGAGACAAGGCGGCGCCCCGGCCTGCACGGGACTGCGGCCGGCCCAGAGCTCTCCGCCTGGCCCCGGGCCTGGCTTCCGGCCCCTCCTTCCACTGACCTTCCCGGGCTGGGCCCCGCACCAAGGCCTTGGGGACACAGGGCGCCGGAGGAAATGGCCGCGAGGAGGACAGAGGCGCTGCCACAGGAAGTGCTGGGAAGGGAAATGTGCGCGTGAGCCGCGGTCACTCCGGGCCCGTGTCCAGCTGAGCTGGAGAGGCAGGGCCTGTGCGAGGGGGACGCCTGCCCGAGACCAGACACCAGCGGGTCAGGCACCATCTCGGGGACCCACGGGGACCCACGAGGCGAGGACGGGCCGTCACCACGCCCGCCACAGGTGCCGCCGGTGACCAGGGACGCTGAGGGCCAGGAGCACAGCTCATGGATCCCACTGTGGAGCCCGCTGGTAATGGCTGGGGAACTTGGTTCCAGAAGCCACGGGCAAAGCCGCCGGCCAGGCTGGGCCGCCAAGGCCAGGGTCCTCCCCGCAGAGAGGCCTGACCCCCGTCCAGGCCATCTGCAGGCGGCGGGAGAAGCCCGAGTCTCCGTGGCGGGAGGAACGCGCCTGTCACAGTACACGGAGCGCGTGGTATGTGCGAACAGCACGAGGACGATGCCGAGGGAAGAACTAGACAGAACCAGTGTGCACTGCACGCTGCCACGCACAGAAGATTCCAGAAAATGCAAACTCACAGACGGTGACAGACTGCGGCCCACCGGCTGCCCGGGGCAGGTGGGGGGAAGGGGTGGTGACAGTTTCCAAAGTGAAAACACGCGTAAGAATCCATCGGCCGTGCGCTCCCGCTGCTGCACACACACACACACACACACACACACACATACACACACACACTCACACTCACACACACACACATACACTCACACACATACACACACACTCACACACATACACACACACACACACACACACACACACACACACACGGGGGCCCGGGGCGCAGCTCCGTGGCTGGGCGTCGACCTATGAACCAGGAGGTCAGGGCTCGATCCCGTCAGGGCACATCCCGGGTTACGGCTCCACCCCCAGTGCGGGGGTGCAGGAGGCGGCTGATCCATGATTCTCTCTCATCATGGATGTTTCTCTCTCTCTCTCTCTCTCCCTTCCCCCTTGAAATCCATTAAAAAGCATTTAAACAGTTACCAAGTTTATTTGTTTTTTAAACCTGCTGCTCACTGAGGGGCAAGAGGAAGACCTGGGTGTGGGCAGCACCTGTAGCCCCCGCCGCACCCATCGGCACTGCCAGGCACGATCAGGCCCCGCCGGCATGGCACACGTGGCATCCTCGTGGCCAGACGGTGACGGCACACGCCGGGGCCACCCACCACGTCCCTTAACCGGAAGGGCCTCTCGCTCTCACAGGGCTGCACGGACGTGGGTCCCCGGACTGCCACCAGAGCCCGGGACTGGCCCACCACCGGCCTCCTCATCCTCCTTTTTAAAATATATTTTTATTGATTGATTGATTGATTTTATTGATTTCAGAGAGGAAGGGAGAGAGAGACAGCAACGATGAGAGAGAATCACGGATCGGCTGCCTCTTGCACACATCCCTCCCCCCTCGGGCATGTGCCCTGACTGGATATGGAACTGTGACCTCCTAGTTCAGTGGTCGGCAAACTCATTCGTCAACAGAGCCAAATAGCAACAGGACGATTGAAATTTCTTTGGAGAGCCACATTTTTTAAACTTAAACTTCTTCTAACGCCACTTCTTCAAAACAGACTCGCCCAGGCCGTGGTATTTTGTGGAAGAGCCACACTCAAGGGGCCAAAGAGCCGCATGTGGCTCGCGAGCCGCCGTTTGCCGACCACTGGCCTAGTTCATAGGTCGACACTCAACCACTGGGCCACGCAGGCCGGGCTCCTCAACTCTCCTGCTAACTGGTCTGAGGCGCCCAGTGCTGAGCCCCTGGGTCTGCGCTGTCTATCGCCTCTCCCCGCTGCTCACTGGGAAGTGAAACCCACGTGGAGTAACCTCGAGGCGTCCACTTCCCAGAGCTAATCTCGGTGCGGTATTTCCAGCTCCGCGCCTGGCTGCCGGCGGCTGGCGCTGTTCTATTTAAGATCGGCTCCAGCAGGGCCTCTTTCATAAAAATAACCCGGCCCCATCTCCGCCCCGCCCGCAGGAGGGCCGGCCGCCGGTCCTGGGCGTCGGGGCTGTCTGCCCAGCCCCGCAGCTCTGCCCGCCTCGGTCGGTCCCGGGAGCCGGCCTCGCCTGCACAGGGGGGCTGTCAGGTCAGGGACAACGTGCCCACGTGGGTGAATCTTAATCATCGCTTACATTTTTAAAAAATCATAGCGAGGTACATGAATAAGATGTAAAAGGGTCCTACGCCGGCAAAAATGGATCTTTTAAACACCCATAACGGGGAAAGGATGACCAAAAAATGAACGCAGAAACAACCCCACGTGGATGACTTTAATTCGGAGTTTGTCCTAAAATACTACAAGATGATTAAATGAGGGCAAGTAAACACGTAAGCTGGCCTTTGCTTTCTTTCTTGGGTTTTGCAGGTTTTTAAATATATATGTGTGTGTGTGTGTGTGTGTGTGTGTGTGTGTATTTCTTATTGATTTCAGAGAGGAAGGCAGAGGGCGAGAGAAACATCAATGAGGGGCGAGAATCATGGATCGGCTGCCTCCTGCTCGCCCCCCACTGGGGATGGAGCCCACAGCCCGGCCTGGGCCCTGACCGGGAATGAACCGTGACCTCCCGGTTCACAGGTCAGCGCTCAGCCCCGGAGCCCGCCGGAGTTTGGGTTCTGGCAGCAGCTTCCTTCCCCAGAGGTCGAGTGCTCCCGTCTCTTCCGATGGGTTTATGTTTCAGACCAGCAGCTGCGCAGGCAGCGCTGAGATCCAGAGCCTGAAGGGACTGGCGTGCAGCTGTTTCCGACTCTCAGGCTGCGACCGGGGTCCCCGGACGCGGGTCCGAGCGAGTCCCCGGGCGGGGGGTGGGGTGGGGGAGGGGGGGGCCGAGCGGTGAGTCCTGGCAGCCCTGGGCCTGAGTCCACCTGGGTGACCCGGACGCCGCTGAGGCTGTGACTCCTGTTGAAAGGCCGCGGCCTGCCGTGGGGGGGCAGGGAGTGAGTGACAGCCTGGGGCACAGAGGACCCGCCCCTCCCCGAGGCTGCGCTCCCCGGACCCGGCTGAGCTCCGGGGCTCAAGTTCCAGAGCACCTCCCACCACCTCCTCTCCGACCAGAACTTTCTTCAGCCCCAGGGCGATGCCCGCGAATGGGGGCGAGGGCGTGGGGGTCAGGGCCGCACGGTGGGCTCACCATCGCCTGGCTGACCCTGGTGACCTGGGTCCCCTCCTGTAAAAAGGGGAGAAACGGGAGCACCCCCTCACCCCAGGGCTGCTGCCGGGCTCGGGGAGGGGAGGGCACAGTCAAGCATGGAGACCGGAGCGCACCCCCCTCGCCCCAGGGCTCTGCTGCTACGCGAGACCTGCCCCCAGCACCCCACCACCGGGCCTCGGGGAGTGTCCCTCACCTTCTCCGCCCCCCACCCTGACCGAGGACTCCACCCCGAGCTTCCCTGTCGTCCTGTCGGCCACGCCCCGCCACCTCCCCTGAGCTGGACGGGTGCCCAGTGTCGGGGAGAGTCCTGTGAGTCACCCACCGTGAGCCCCCCCACGCCCCTCAGGAGGGACCCTGGAAGAAGCGCCAGGTTCCTGCCCCTCCGGCGCCCCGGCTGCCGCTGCGGCAGGGAGAGCACCTCGGCCCCGAGGGCCACAGCGGCTGCCCGGACCTGCAGGGAGGGCTGCCCGGGCTCCGTGGCCGCCGGAATGACAGGCCGCCGTGACGGACGCGGCAGAAGCTGCCCGGAGTGTCAAGGGCACCTCCGCCCCGGGCAGGCGGTGACTCACTCCCTGGCCCGCGCGGAGTCCTGGCTCACCCCGCCGCGTCATGCTGCAACTACGACCACAGGCACACGTGGGCTGACCCTGAGCCACGGCCACTGCTCCCGCCACAGCCACCAGCACGCACTCACTGCAGCGATCACACCCCAACAGTGGGCCCACGCTCCCCAGGCCCCGTCCGGACCCCAGCAGCAGACCCACGCTCCCCAGGCCCCGTCCGGACCCCAGCAGCAGACCCACGCTCCCCAGGCCCCGTCCGGACCCCAGCAGCAGACCCACGCTCCCCAGGCCCCGTCCAGACCCCGGCAGCGGGTCCACGCTCCCCAGGCCCCGTCCAGACCCCGGCAGCGGGTCCACGATCCCCAGGCCCCGTCCAGACCCCGGCAGCGGGTCCACGATCCCCAGGCCTCACGGGAAAGCTAACAGACAGACCTTAACTTCAGGGTCACGCTTTCAGAATGTGTGGGCCCCCTTATGGGATCTGGAGCAGGAGACACAGTGGAACGTGGGTCGGAGACCACAGTCCACATTCACTGTGAGGTCAGCGTGGGCATCTGCTTCCACGGGAGCAGCAGGGATGTCGTGGCTGGTGGAGGCCGGCGTGGCGGAGGAGGAGGGCAGTTGGGGTGACAGCTGGGGGGTGGCAGGCGCAGGGGAACCCACCCAGGCTGCAGGGGCCGTGAGAACAGAGGCGAGCTCAGCCCCTCCATCGCCCCTGCTTCCCTCCGGCAAAGAGACGGGGCGGGGGGTGGGGGGGGGGCGTGCAGGAGACAGCCGATCCATGATTCTCTCTTTCTAAAAAAAATATATAAATCAAAACACCTGAGGGAAAATAAAAAGAAGAAGAAAACAAGAACACGCCCTATCTAGGTACAAATGCCATGCGGGTGACGTGTGAGTCCCCCCCAGCCCACACGTGTGTTATCAGAGCCAGCCCAGCTTGAAAGCTCGTCACCCATCACCTCCCGTGACCGCAGCTACAGGCTAAGCCTCCCATGAGGACACTTGTAACTCGGAGAATGAGAAGCCAGCACAAGAGAACATTTCAAACATGTTTTCCTCCGGGCTGCCATTCGGACGCCCCCACGGAGCCATGCTGCCCGGAACCAGCAGCTGGAATAAGGAGCAAAGGTCTCCCCCCCGCCGCCCCCCCCCCCCCGCCCCCCCGCCCCGACGGCCCTGCAGGCTCACACAACCAAGCACCCGACAGAGAGGCCGCCACTCAGGCGAGGGAGGGCATCGTGAGACGAATAAATTACTACGTTTTTAGTCAATCCTCACCGGAGGATGTTTTTCCATTGGTTTTTAGAGAGAATAGAAGGGAGGAGGAGAGGCAGCGAGAGAGAAACATCGATGTGTCTCCATCAGTTGCCTCCCACACGGGCCCCTGACCAGGGCCAGGGAATCAAGGCATGGGCCCTTGACCGGAATCGAACCCGGGACCCTTCAGCCTGCAGGCCGACACTCCATCCACGGCGCCAAACCGGCCAGGGCCGAGTACATTATTCATAACACGAGTTTGAAAAAGCAAGAGGAGTGGGAACAGACTGAGGGGGGCTCCGTCTGCATCGGCCCGGGGACTGGGCACACGTGCACACGGGCCCTCGCGACACTCAGAGGCCCCACTGGACGCGGGTTGGACGCCGAGGGAGGTCTCCGCGGTGACGACGGCGAGCGTTTCCGCTCCGGGCCCCTGGTCAGAACCGAGGGCACGAGCAAGGCCGCAGAAGGGCCCGGGCCAGCGCTGCGGGCCACACGGCCTTTCCCTTCCCCGTGGCTCCTCCCTGCCGCCCCTCCGGCCCCCGAGAGGGAGGACGCGCACCTTAGAAGCCCCCGTCTGAGACGCCCAGCCCCCCACAGGGTCTCACAGCTCAGCGGGCCTGGGAACGTGGCCCACAGGCAAAGGCCACCCGCGGATGTGAGGGGCCTGCGGTCTCCCCCCTCCCCCGTGGGGGCGGCTCACTGTGGGCACGGCAGAGCCAGGGCTTCACGGAACCACGGGCCCAGGACAGGAGCCCACGCAGCACCCGCACCAGCGAGGTCCAGCCCTTTGCTAGCGCAGCAGCAGGCTCGGCAGCGCCCCCTGCAGGGAGAGGACGGGGCCGCGCTCCCCGCGCCACGGATTCACCAACGCGTCCTCCGTGCCACAGCTGGGCTGGTCCTCTCCCGCCGCACCCCACGTGTGTCTTTTTTAAATACATTTTTACTGATTTCAGAGAGGAAGGGAGAGAGAAAGGAAGGGAGACAGAGTGTGCACGCCCCCCACTGGGGATCGAGCTGCAACCCGGGCCTGTGCCCTGACCGGGAATCGAACCCTGACCTCCTGGTTCCTAGGTCGGCGCTCAGCCACGGAGCCACGCCGGCCAGGCCCTTTCAAACAGTAAATCCCCACCCCAGGGTCTCGGGAGTCCCGCCGCTAGAAACGCATCGCACGGTGGCAGCCACGTGGGGGCGTCACGAGTGTCCCTGCGAGGAAGAGCCACTGGGGTGAGAAACGTCGGTGGTGCAAACGTGCGACCGACACCATGGGCCCTGCGGTGAGGGATCGGGGCTTTGGGAGCCGCGTCCCCGTCTCCCACGTCCGGTGATGGGGTGACCACGGGACGGGGCGCAGACGTCAGGGTCAGGTGGCAGTCGCACCCAGGACCTGGAGCGAGATGACTGGGAGGTGAGGACGGGCCAGGCTTGGGGCTGGGCTGGGACACGCTCAGATTCCTGAGCGCAGACACGTGAGCGTGGAATGAGGTGGTGCAGCGCCTGTGGGGTCTGCGATCCTCTCCCCGTGGGCCCCTGCCCGGCCCCGCGGAACCACATTACGTAAGAAGTGGTTTAGACACAGGGCGGGAGGGAGAGTCTCACTTCACCCCACACCGACTCCACCTGACCATCACAGACCGCAAGACGAGGGCGGGCGGGCACCTCGGCCAGGCGGCTCTCAGCGGCCACGGCGAGATCCCGGCCACCGCGGCGTCTCTCCGCTGAGCTTTCTGCACTGAACATCAGCGGGGCCCGCAGCCCACGGCCCGCAGCCACGCGGCTCTACGGGAGCCTCAGTAACCAGCCGCGGGCACACAGATGCCGTCTGCTGCGCTCACTCCCACCCGAGGTATTTTTAGCTCGACGCCCAGGCGCCAGGCTGGAAACTCTGATTTGGGAACCATGGCTTTGCCCGGTGCCGAGGGCAGCTTCCACTCTCCCCCACCCGCACGCGTGCACACCACACGCGCTCACACTCACGTGCATACACTGTCACACACTGCTCACACACACGCGTCCACACAACATGCACACCATCATACATTCACACTCACATGCACACCCACACCCATGCTCACACAGTCACACACACATGCTCACACGCTCTTCCATGGTCACTCACATGCATACCTAAGCTTACACATTCACAGTCACGCACACTCACACTTACATGCATATACAGCAAGCTCACACACACTCTCACACTCAGATGCATATACATACAAGCTCACACACACTCTCACACTCAGATGCATACACATACAAGCTCACACACACTCTCACACTCAGATGCATACACATACAAGCTCACACACACTCTCACACTCAGATGCATACACATACAAGCTCACACGCTCACACCCCCCGCATCGCAGGCGCACAGCTCACAGCACCTCAGTTGCTGGCTAAGCGCTGCAGCTCTGCCCACGTGCTGTCGGGTCCACACAGCCCCTGCTGCCCTCTCCTCTGGCTCCTCGGCCCCTCCCAGCGCAGAAGCCGAGGCGGACACCACGTCATTCTAGACGGGCTCCCTCCCTCCTGCCCACCTGGCCCCCTGCCCCCCAGCCCACCCCCAGGCCTGCAGCGAGGCTGGAAGCCCCATTCCCTCCTCCCCACACCCTAAGGGCCCAGGCTCAGAATCTCCCCCTCTCCGCTCCTGGCTGGTACCATTCTCAACCAGCAGCAGCGGGCGCCGCGCGGCTGATGCCAACAGACATCCGGAAAGAAAACTGGGCCCGACCTGCTCCAGTCACAGCCGTCACTGCGCAGAGCCCTCCTGGGAGGGACGGCACGCCCACCTTCCTGCCAGGATGCAGGGGCCGCTGCGAGATGCCCGTGGCCACCTCCCCTGCCCCCCCCCCCCCCCCGGGCCCTGCACCGCCGCCTGTGCGCTGTGCTCAGAGCAAACCTGGGACCAGCTTCCCACGGGGCCCCCACCTGCCAGAGGCCCCCACCTGCCCGGGGTATCCAGGACCTGGCGTGAGGGGGACGAGCCCGGTCCCTGCCAGGCTGCCCTCCGGGTCCTCCCAGAGGGTGAGAGGTGACCCCTCAGCAAAGCCTGCTGAAGCCTGTCCCTGCACCCGCTTCCTCCAGGACTTTGTTTTAATATTTTTATTGATTTCCGAGAGGAAGGGAGAGGAGAAAGAGAAACACCAATGATGAGAGAGAATCATGGATCAGCTGCCTCCTGCACGCCCCCTACTAGGGATCACGCCCACAGCCCAGGCCTGTGTCCTTCCTCTAAGCGGCCCGCCTGCCTGGATCTAACGGGACTGGTGACCCAGCAGAAGGCACTGGGCTGGGGGCGCGGCCCCGCCCAGCCCAGGCAGCCACTGCCCTCCCGTCACCAGGAGGACGCACGGCAGGAACACGAAACACACGGAGAATGGGTCCTCGTCGGGGCTCTGGGGCAACCAGCTGAGAAGACGGGGAGATGGATGAGCCGGGACGTGAGGGGCCTGGCCCACCGTGGGGATGTGCGCCACAGGAACCCCTGGGGGAGGAGATAGGGACTCAGAGATGAGCCGGCCCGTGCCTGTTGGCGATGGGTCTGCAGGGAGGTTCCACCTGGGAACCTGTCCAGTCAAACGAGCTAACTAAGCCACATCTGCACAGTAGCTTGAAGAACTTTTCCTGTTTTCCCCCGTCTTTAAACTGAAATGTTTTAGCTGTGGAATTTATTCAACTGAAGCTGAGCTTCAGAAGACAGCTGAGTGGGGACCAGGAGGAAGTCTGTGGGCCCCTGAGGCTACGGGGCGCGCCCCCCCCCCCCGCCCCCGGCTGGGCCGTGAGCGGCTGCACGCGCTTGGCACCCAGCCAGGAGTGGGAAAGGCAGACCTCGAAGAGGCCCCAGCTCATCGCCAAGTCCCGTCTGAGGTCCTGGGAAGGATCCCATCACTAGTTCCGTGCACGCCCCCTACTAGGGGTCACGCCCACAGCCCAGGCATGTGTCCTGACCGGGAATTGAGGCCGCTGATCCATGCTTCTCATTAACCACATAAATCACACGAGAGAACGCTTACCAGGGCCGCAGGAGGAGACAGGTGCAGACACTAAACCAGGGAAGCACGCGGAGAGGCGACAGAGCACGGCCCTGCCCTGGCGCAGGCACTGAGGGCCGGGCGTGGCCCTGAGCAGTGGACCCGAGGGACAGGTGAGGGACAGCGAGGAAGCTAAGGGAAAAGGGGAGGGGGTGGGGCTAAACTTTGAAATGGATAGTAAAGGCAGAGTATCAACACAGCCATATCTAAGTCAATAATACAAGTCGCAGTAAATCTTCTAAGCAGAGACAAAGCACAAAGGTGAAGCTAGAGGAAAGCATTCACATGTATCAAATCCCGGTTTTGTTACAGTGTCAAGCAACTGAAAATGTGCAGCTAAAATTAACCCCCCCACACAGCCCACAGCCCCCATAATTAAAGGTGGGCGGGGAGAGAACGGAGGCGGTACCATAAAAACTCAATCCCTCCCCTGCGTGCTTTCACTGAGTTTACGTCTGAATCAGACCCGAGCGCCCCTGTGTTTTACACGGGCGCAGCCTCAAGCTGAACGCATTTGGTGTCAAATATCTCTGCTCACTTTGTAGGACTCCTGATCCAAATAACGCAGGATGACCAATTTAATAGCCGAGCACCGGAAGGCCTCGAGGCCTCAGCTGCTTATTATGGTCTGAAGAGACGCCCTATAACCTGCTTTCTTAATGACGGGAGCGGGGTTGAGTGCACACACATTTTATGGCTTCACTTCCCAGATCCCAAATGCAAGCGGCCCCTGCACCCAGACCCGTGTGTGTGGCTGCCACCCCGCCGGGCCGGGCACGGGGGCGGCAGAGGGAGGCTGGGCCGCAGGCCACGGCTCCACCTTAGTCCTGTCACCCTTACACACCCACAGCCACGGGGGGGGCATTTAAAACGCAGTGAGGTGATTTGATGTTGCGACAGGGACATGCCCGACGCCTCTCATTTACTAAGGAAAGTTATAATTACGAAAGAATAAAACTGCTGGGCCTACTTTCCACTTTACACCAGAGAAGACCCCACCTCTACGCTCTTAGATGAACTGCCAACATACTAAAGACTAGCTCACGTATGGAGTGTTGTTAAGCAATGTGACCCCAATCAACTTAATAGGGGGGAAAAAAAAAAAGAAAAAGGAGTAGCTCAGAAGTCCATCTTTTAAAAACAGAGCTCCAATTAAATGGGAAAAGCTTAGGCCAGTGGTCGGCAAACTCATTAGTCAGCAGAGCCAAATATCAACAGGACAATGATTGAAATTTCTTTGGAGAGCCACATGTTTTAAACTTAAACTATACAGGTAGGTACATTGTTATTAACTTAATTAGGGTACGCCTAAGCTGGCCTTTGCTAAAAACTCAAGGGGCCAAAGAGCCGCATGTGGCTCGCGAGCCGCAGTTTGCCGACCCCTGGCTTAGGGGAACAAATAATTATGCATACTACCACTTTAAAAAAAAAATAAACACATTTCTAACTCGGTGGCCAAAAAGCCTAGAAAACTCTTTTTTTAAAGCTACCTACCTAAACATCTGATGGTGGCGTACACTTGCTGACACTCCCCTGACGTCTGTGTGCTTGGAGAGCAGAAGAGCAAATGCCATTGTGGGCAGCTCAAGTGACCCACTTCGGTTAAATTTAAATAAATTATTCCTCGTTCTAATAACTTGATTGAAGTATTGGAGAAGGGAACCCAGCTGTCCCCACGAAGCTCACGTGTGATGAGCCGGATCGGCAAGCTGCTGCCGAAGTCACATCAGCTTCGGGCTCAAAGGCAGCCACCGCTCACAGGTGCCGGCTGCTCCGACGCTTCACGCCACCGAGACTGTTCCTGCCAGTCTACGCACACGCGTGCTCCCTCCACAGAGTCAAACTGACCTGTGTCCTGCCAACCCCCACGCCCTCGGCCTCCTGGTCATGGAGGCCGGTGGGAAACGGGACCCTGTGTCCCACCACCGGCTCTCGGCGTGGGCCCCACAAACACACAGCTACACTAGAAGGAAACAGGCCATCTTAGCTGGGCTTGAATACACTTTCAAACGTTACCGAAAGGCAATCTGCCTTCCCTTGTGTTCTAGAATATTCTCTCAGCGATCACACTTGCACCGAGCCCTAGAATTCCTTCAAGTCACACCTGCTGGCTCCTGTCTGTATACAGCCTCCTTCCCGAAGAATAACTTTCGCCCTCGCCAGCTCGGCTCAGTGGACAGAGCGTCGGCCCGTGAACTGAAGGGTTCCGCTTTCGATTCCGGTCAAGGGCATGTTATCTTGGTTGCAGGCTTGATCCCCTGCCCCGGTCAGAGGCGCATGTCGGAGGCAACAACCAATCGATGTGTTTCTCTCACATCGATGTTTCTCTCCTTCTCTCTCGGTGCCTCCCCTGCCTCTCACTCTCTCTAAACATCAATGGAAAAGTATCCTCGGGTGAGGATTAACCACAACAAAGTTAGTCTTGTCATTGTTTCTAATAAAATTACTGAGAAAAATATACAATTTCAACCCAATTAAAAATGCATTTGTGTGTTCTCAGCAAAGATAAGGAATAACTGCCTATTAATAATTCAGCCGGGCACTCGATCCCTGAGTGTGCACTCGGCAATCTCGCTGTCCCTCCCACCAGCCCCAGGAGGGCTTTCCTGGACCGGACCGGCTCCTGGAACCTCCTCCCCGTGGTGCCCCACTGGCTCCCCGAGAATGAGCCCTGTTCGTGACTTCCGTTGGAACACCGGTCCCCGGCCGCTCCTCTGACCTGATAGCCGCGGCGGCAGCACCGAGAGAAGCCGAGGCTACTCCCCGGGAGCGCGTGGCCAGCTCAGCCTGGCTCTCGGGCAACAGCGGAGCGGCCGGAGGGGAACACTGTGGCCGCCAGAACCACGGCCACAGCTGCTCCAAGCCAGACGCCTCACCCGCTCTCTCTCCTGGGGGGGAGCCATCTCCTAGGGTACATAAAGGACGAAAAAAAGCCCAAAACCAGTGCTCTCCTCGGATTTAACTCACCCGATGAATTAACATGTGATTCTTGTCTGGAAAATAGAAGCATATTGCTCTTTTCTTATATGTGTATGAATATAGATAGATATGGATGGATATAGACATGTAGACTTATAGACATATAAATATATATTTACACGTTTATAGATATAGATTGATTTCAGAGAGGAAGGGAGAGGGAGAGAGAGAGAAGCATCCATGATGACAGAATCAGCCATCGGCTGCCTCCTGCACGCCCCACACTGGAAATCAAGCCCACGACCCGGGCCTGTGCCCGTGACCTCCTGGTTCCTAGGTCGACGCTCAACCTCTGGGCCACGCCGGCCGGGCCCTATTGCTATGTTCTTGCTGTCTCTTCACGAAAGGCCCTAAACCAACGACAACGATAAACTAAATGGGAATCACAGACGACACAGCGGCGTGTCTATGTCCTTGGGCAAAGCCGTGCAGACAAGCAGGTGGGATGTCCCCGCTTTCCCTGCCCGGGGTGACCGGCCTCCGCTCCCTGGGGACGGGGCGAAGGCCCCGCAGCGCAGGCAGCTCACCCAGTGGAACCCGACCCGGCTGAGCGCGCGAGGCGGGGCCCCGGCTCCCCCAGTCAGTCCCGGGGGATCGGGCGCACTCCCGGGGCGGGGCGCTGCGGGCCTGGGAGACCCCCTCTCTCCCCCGGGGATCGGGCACTCCCGGGGCCGGGAACCTCTCCGTGCGCGCTCCCAGGCGGTCTCTCCTTAAGGCGGCTCAGGACACAGGCCCGCGGAGCAGACTTAAGGGGGAGCCTGCGGCCTGGCCCGGCAGAGGCACCCGGACAGCGCAGGGCCTCCCCGCTCACCGCCTTTGGGGGAGACCTGTTTGCGCAGAGGGAATTACGTAACCGCCACTAATGCGCCGCAAAAAAAAGAGAAAAGTTCTCGTCCACATTCCTGGCTCCGCAGGACTTGCCCTGCGGACCTGGCTCCCTCCCCGGCGGTCTTGGGGGGGGGGGGTGTTGTGTTTGGGGTGTTGTTTGTGGAGCCAAAGTGGAGCCCTCCGGGCCAGGGGGGGCCTGCGCCGCCGCCGGGGGAGTCAGTGGGCACAGCGGAGACATTCGCTCCCCAGGCGGCCGGGGCGCGGGCGGCTGCGGAGAGAGGCGGCGCGGGAGCAGGTGCCGCTGCCCCTCATTCCATTCCCGGGACTCATCGCCGCTGCCCGGTCGCACCTGCTGCCGCCCCCGGACTGGCCCGCCCAAGGCCCCGCGGCCCGGGGAGTCGCGCGGTTCGGACTCCAGCTCGTCCGGGAAGGGCAGGCAGCTTCCCCGGGAGGGCGAGGCCTCTGCGAGTCCCCAGTGCGTGTGGCACGGGGCCCGCACACGCGCGGCGTGGGGTGCAGACACCCCCGAGGGCAGGTGCGGGCAGCGGCGGGGACCGGAGCCCTGACTTCAGGTCCAAGGCCTGGTCCCAAGTCAGCCGGGTCCCACCCGCGCCCTGCGCCCTGCGCCCTGCCCATGTCCGGACCCGGGAAACAAAGTCGGGGGCGGGGGCGGGGGCGATTGTCAGGAAAGCCTTCGGGCCGGCGCCCTCCCTGGAGCCCCCTTCTCCCGGCAGCTGTGGCCCGAGGGGACCGGGCCGGGAAGCCGGCGCCAGGCACGGCCTTGACGGGGCTGCAGCCGGAGGCCAGCCCCCCCTCCCCCGCAACACCCTCCCCCGCAACGCCCCCCTCCCGGGACGAACGCTCGAGGGACCGCGAGGCCTCGGTGGGGACCCTGCCCGCGGGGACCCCGGAAAGAGCGCGCGCACACCCGCGAACAGGGCTCCGGCCTCCGCCCGACACTGTCACCTGGGCAACCGCCTGGGCGCCCAAAGTCCACAGCCCCTTCCCGCTCGGGGTGCGGGCCAGCGTCCGGGCGCCCAGCCTGGGGCGAGCGCGGCAGCCTGCGCCCCTGCCCCGCCGTGTCGTGTCCTCCCCGCGCCCCGAGCCGGCCCCCCGCACACTCCCCGGCTCCCCCCGCCGCGCCCTCCCCGGCGCTCGCCTCCCCGCCGCCCGGCCGCCCGCTTACCCGGTGGGGGGCTTGGCCGCCGAGGCGCAGGGCGCGTCCATGGAGCCGCGGGCAGGCGAGTGCGGAGCGCGCCGCCCTCACCCACTCCCTCCGCGCTGCCCCCCGTCCGCCCCCGCGGGCCGGCAGGACGGAAGGAGGGGGCTGGAGGCGGCGGGCGGGCGGGCGGGGGCCGCGCGCGGGGAGGGGCCGGGAGCCAGGTGCGCCGCGCCCCCGCCCCGCGCCCCGCCCGCCCGCTCCGCCGACCTCCGCCCCCGGGAGGGCGCGCCCCTCGGGCCGGTGGGGGCGGAGGCGCGGCGGCGAGGCGGGGGCGGGGGAGGAGCGGCGGGCGGGGCCCACCTGGGAGCGGCGGGGGGGGGGTGGGGGGCCGCAGTGAGGCGGCGGAAGGAGCAGGAGTGACGGGGTCGCTGGGCACCTGGGACGACCCCGAACCCCAGCAGAGCCTTCCCGCACGCAGCCCACACCCAGTGTGGAGGGGCGCCCAGCGGGTCCCGCCTGCAGCCCCGCCTGGCTCCCGGGGAGCAGGGGCCGGAGCTCCTCTGGGCAGCTCGCCCAAGTGTGCAGGCGGGTGCCCGGCCTGAGGCGGCGCCGCCCCGCGGAGGAGCCCCTGCGCCCGGGGGTCAGGAACACCAGCCCAGGCGGCCGGGCTGGGCCGGAGCCAGCCCCCCCCCGAGGCCCCTCTGCGGGGAGGTCACCCTCACACTCCTCCTGACCCGCCCCAAAGCCACAGGGGAGGTGGGGTCCCGTGGGAGGCTCACCTACAAGCAGGTCCGTGGTTCCGGGGCCTGGGAAGGAAAGGCCCAGGACGCAGGGCCGCGGGGGAGCCTGCAGCGGCCGGCGCGGGGGGAGGTGCTCCGCTTGGACCCTGAACTTGGATGCGGTCCGGAGGCCGCCCCAGCCCTCCAGCGAGTCCCCTGCTGCCATTAACAAAGTGGGGAGACCGGTCCTTGCCGCAGCGCCAAAGGCCTCCGGGCCTCAGCCCCGGGCACCCGCCCAGAACCGGATTCCTACCTGTGCGCAGGGCCTCGGAGGTCACGCCCGCCGCTCAGCCTGGGGGTTCTCTCCCAGGGCGCTGCCCCCGCCCCCCATCTCGCTCAGGAGTCCGCCTCCCCGGCCTGAGCGCCCGGTACCGCCCAGCTTTCTTCTGAGCACGTATCTGTGTGTGCACGTGCCGCGCATTTGTTGCTGTTTATGTATTTAAATAAAAGTTGTTTTATATTCATGATGAACAGTTTATATTTGTGTACATTTAGCAACAAATAAACGTGGGTGTATACATTGTATGTCATGGACTATACACGTGTCCATACGTGTCCTGTTCAGGATACATTTGGTCCAAGTCCAAGTGCGAGCTGTCTGTCTCCCCTGCATCAGGGGACCTCCGTGAGCACCGGCCTGTGTGGGTTTTATTCCTCTCTGACCCTCAGCCTCTGGGACAGAGGCTGGCGGGGGACACAGCCTGGTGGGGGACACAGCCTGGTGGGGGGACAGAGCCTGGTGGGGGACACAGTCTGGTGGGGGACAGAGCCTGGTGGTGGGGACAGAGCCTGGTGGGGGACAGAGCCTGGAAGGGGACAGAGCCTGGGGGGGGGGGGACAGAGCCTGGTGGGGGGACACAGCCTGGGGGGGGACAGAGCCTGGCGGGGGGACAGAGCCTGGTGGGGGTCAGAGCCTGGTGGGGGACAGAGCCTGGTGGGGGGAAAGAGGCTGGTGGGGGTCAGAGCCTGGTGGGGGTCAGAGCCTGGTGGGGGACAGAGCCTGGTGGGGGGAAAGAGGCTGGTGGGGGTCAGAGCCTGGTGGGGGGACACAGCCTGGTGGGGGACAGAGCCTGGTGGGGGACAGAGCCTGGCGGGGGCCTGGGTGCTCCCTAGGGGAGGGAGCACTGAATGCAGGCCCCTCCACCACGGCTCGCCCACCCCGAGGGCCGAGGGCCAGCACCTGGCCCTTTCCGCATCTCTGGAAGGCTCCTGGCTCCGGAGGGGGCGGGGGGGGGGGGAGGGCTCCAGGGAGGGGTGGAAGCCCAGGGCAGGGGAGAGACTGTGCCCAGCCTCGCTGAGAGCCCGGGAGACAGTCAGGTCACAGGTCACAGGTAATCCAGGGGTATTTTGGTGCCACCCTGGGACGGGAAGCAGCCCGGCCTGAGAAAATCAACAGAAAGATACCCCGGGGGAGGATTTAAAAATAATAAAAATAAATAAGTTTGAGAAAAGAACACACACTTTCCACACTAAAACCGGCAAAGGAACCAACAGTTGGTAGCAAACTTGACTTTGCCGGTACCTGACTGCCACAGAGGACATGTTCTTTTCATGCCCGGTGGAATATTCATCAAAATCAATCCCATTCTGGGTCAAAAGCATTTCCAACATTTTGGGTCATCGATCTCCTTCCCAGGAAGTTCTCTGAACAGCGGGAGTGAGCCAGGAAAAACGCTGAGGAAGACCCAGCTCCCTCACTCCCGTGACAGGATAGAGGAGACATCTGACCCCCTCCCCGGGTTTCTGGCTCCCAGCACAGAGCTTCAAAAATGCTTGGAATCTCCCCAAAGGATTATCTTTTGTTTTTCCTGATGAGTCACTTCGGACTACACCTGAGTTTATGCTTTCGAAGCGGCCCACGGGAGCCTCAGCGAGTGTGCAGGAAGGAGCTGGTCACGTCAGAGCAACGAGGCCGCTGGTTAGAGGGTGGGAACCCCACCTCACCCCCAACCTCACCCCTGACCTCCTGGGACGGAGTTCACTCAGGTGGCGCCGGTTTAACTCTCCATGACTGTGGCATGAAACCTGGATTTAAAATGCTGAACACCGGGTTCAAGGGCGCTTCCCATTGGTGAATATATTCATGCACCTGGAGGGTGGCCGCACCCCGACTTCATGGGGTCGGGAACCCCAGCATTCAGGATCCTCCCAGGCTTGCCTTATGTACATTTTAAAAATATGTATACAGCCGAAACCAGTTTGGCTCAGTGGATAGAGTGTCGGTCTGCGGACTGAAGGGTCCCAGGTTCGATTCCGGTCAAGGGCATGTACATTGGTTGCGGGCACATCCCCGGTAGGGGGTGTGCAGGAGGCAGCTGGTCGATGTTTCTATCTCTCTATCCCTCTCCCTTCCTCTCTGTAAAAAATCAATAAAATATATTTTTTTTAAAAAAGAAAAAAAATGCATACAACATATGTATTGATTTCAAAGAGGGAGAGATAGAAACATCAATAATGAGGGAGAATCATTTATCGGCTGCCTCCTGCACACCACACTGGGGTTGAGCCTGCAACTGGGGCCTGTGCCCTGACCAGGAATCGAACCGTGACCTCCTGGTTCATAGGTCGAAGCTCAGCCCCTGAGTCACGCTCTCAGGGCCTTATGTACTTTTTTATCTGCCAGTGATAGTAAGCATAAAATAAAGAGATAGAAAGAAATCAGTGACAAAGTCGATATCTGGAAAACCCTCAACTTTGAAAGCCAAATGCCACACATTTAAGTAAGCCAAATTAAGCAGTCAAAACAAAAGTTAGAAAACATTTTGAATTGAATGAGAATGAAAACACACTGTATAAATCCTGTGGGATGCTGTCGAATCAGGCGCGAGGCCATGCGTAGCTGGGAACACCTGGACTAGAAAGAAAGCAAGGTCTCGCCCCGTCAGCATGGCTCAGGGGGTGAACATTGACCTATGAGCCAGGAGGTCACGGTTCCATTCCCAGGCAGGGCACACGCCCGGGTTGCGGGCTCCATCCCTAGTGTGGGGTGTGCAGGAGGCAGCCGATCCCTGATTCTCTCTCTTCAACATTTCTCTCTCTTTCCCTCTCCCTTCCTCTCTCTCTAAAATCAATAAAAACATATTTTAAAAAAATAGAATCAGCGACGTAGTTTTAGTGGACAAATTCCACGGAAGACACAAACCGCCAAGGCAGAAAGAAAGAAGGAGCCGGAACTCGCGATGTCCCTTACAGACAGGCCATCGGAGGCTAAAGGCCTTCCCAGGAGGGGCATCCAGGCGCCACGGTGGTCCCACTAGTGAGTCTGCAAACAACAGGAAGGAAGGAATACCATCAGCCCCACAGGACCCCTGGGAAACCGAGGCGAGGGGCCGGCTCCCCCGAGGCCAGCACCAGCGGGAGGCCGCGCCGGGCTTGAGGCCAGAACACAGTAGCACAACCAGCACTTCTCACGAACGTCAATGTAAACACGGTTCCCCAATCCCAACAAATTCAGGTCAATAACACGTAAAAAACATACATAATGTGATCCAACAAAGGGGCCAAGCAGCTTTCCCCTAGAAATAAACGGCTGGTTTAGTTTTAAAAACCAGCCAATGGATTAGCACGTTAATAAAATAAAAAGTGAGCGCCAGGGGTTACCTGGATTAATACAAACAAGCACCTCACTCCATTGTGCAGCGGGAGTGCTGACCCAGGAAGCCCCACCGGCCGGACATTTCTGAGTTAGAGCAGAGCAAGACCAACACCCGCACAGAGCGCAGAGGGCTGGCAGGGAGGGTGCGTGCCAGGGCCTGATAAGACCACCTGCCAGTGGCCTGGGCGCTCACAGGGGTGGGGGTGTGGGGGTGTGGGCCTGGGCGCTCAGGGGGGGGTGTGGGCCTGGGCGCTCACGGGGGCGGGGGGCCTGGGCGCTCACGGGGAGGGGGGGCCTGGGCGCTCACAGGGGGGGGGGGTGTGGGCCTGGGCGCTCACGGGGGGGGGGGGGCGGGGGCTGGGCGCTCACAGGGGTGGGGGGGTGTGGGCCTGGGCGCTCACAGGGGGGTGTGGGCCTGGGCGCTCACAGGGGTGGGGGGGTGTGGGCCTGGGCGCGCACAGGGGGTGTGGGCCTGGGCGCTCACAGGGGGTGGGGGTGGGCCTGGGCGCTCACAGGGGGGGTGGGCCTGGGCGCTCACAGGGGTGGGGGCTGGGCGCTCACAGGGGGGATGGTGGGCCTGGGTGCTCACGGGGGGGGGGGGGGCCTGGGCGCTCACAGGGGGGGTGTGGGCCTGGGCGTGCACAGCCCCCCTCCTTGACCCAACCATTAGCTGCCTTGGCTCCTTGGGCTGCAGGCGCCTGAGTGAAGGCAGGCCCTCCTTCAGGGAGCGGAGGTGCCGCTGTGGGGAGACCCTGTGTCCCGGGCCTGTGTCCTGGGCCTGTGTCTGCTCTCACTGCTCTCACTGCCACCAGCCCTTGCACGGCAGGTCTTTGCGCAGAGCCCTCAGGCTGCAGGCGGCCTGCCGAGCCCGGCCGCGCACCTGGCGGAGGTGTGCACCGGGGCCGGCTATCGGCGGATCAGTGATACCGAGAGTCTCAGAACAGGTGTTCCTCAGCGCGGGCCGGCCGGGATTGTCTAACAGCGTTATCACCGACGCTGAGACGGGGCGGGAAGCGGCTTGGGCCTGTGCAGCTGACACAAAGCGGGCGGGGACACGGCCCGTGGAGGTTACACTGCAGGCCGACCTGGTGGCTCCCACGGGCAGCACACGCGTCACAGGCTCGTGGGGAGAGGCAGTCACGGGGGGGGGGGGGGAGGACAGCTAGAAGGGGGGCAGATCACGTTTTCGGGGTTTTGTGTTAATCCTCACCTGAGGGTATTTTCCCACTGATTTTTAAATATGTTAATTGATCTCAGAGAGGAAGGGAGAGGGAGAGGGAGAAACAGCAATGACGAGAGAGAATCACTGAGCGGCTGCCTCCTGCATGTCCCCCACTGGGGATCGAGCCCACAACCCAGGCCTGTGCCCTGACCGGGAATCGAACCGTGACCTCCTGGTTCCTAGGTCAACGCTCTAACCACTGGGCCACCGGCCAGGCTAGAAATAACTTTTTATGAGCGACCTCAAGGGCAGGGCAAACCCCAAATCGCTGCACATCTGCTCTTTGTACCCTCCTGCGAACGCCCTCCTCCCCCGGGGCCCCAGGCGCCCCCTCACCTGCCCTGGCTCAGGAGGCCACAGGCACCTCACTCTCCCGTTCTGTCTCGGACTCTCAGGGCGGGGGGCTCCCGGGCGAATGTAATTAAATGGTCATTTCCTCTTCATTTCCTCTCTTTCGTGTCTCCTGTCCATCTGACGGCTAGACCCACAGGGAGAGCCTGGGAGGGTGGGAGGGCAGTGTCCCCTCCCCCACCGGAGAAAGGCGCTCTCCCTGCGCGCCCTTCTCCTGCGCCTGTGGAGGGAGGAGCAGGATGCGGCCGGCGGCCGGGAGCGTTTCACAGATGGCGCCACGCGGTCCACAAAGGCCTTTTGTCTCCGGGTTCCCTGCCATCTGACAGGTGTCTGGGTCCGGGGCCCCGCCATGCACAAGCTGCCCACCGTCCTCTGTGGGGCTCATGGGATCCTTGCCCTCTCCAGGGAGAGGAGCTGGCTGAGGGGCGGGGTCCCAGGAGGGGCGGCCGCATCCCTGGGCTGTCTCATCGCCCCCCACCCACCCACCCCGAGCGACCAGCACCACAGCGCGCCTGCCTCTGGTCCCAGAGACGCCACCCCCTCGCTCCGGCTGTGGAGATGGAGACACCAGAAGGGGCAGCTCTCTGCAGGCTGACCAGCGAGCCCTTCAGCTTCCTCCCCTCACGGAGGGCCGCACCCCCGCCCACCCCCTCTTTCGTTTAAAATATATTTTTATTTTTATTGATTGATGTCAGAGAGGAAGGGAGAGGGAGAGAGAGAGAGAAACGCCAACGATGCGAGAGAATCATGGATCGGCTGCCTCCCGCACGTCCCACACGGGGGATGGAGCCTGCACCCCGGGCCTGTGCCCTGACCGGGAATCCAACCGTGACCTCCTGGTTCCTGGGTCAGCGCTCACCCAGTGAGCCGCGCGGGTGGACAGGGCCGGCGTGTCTAACACGTCACGGCCAGCCCGTCACGCTCCTGGGCGGTTTCTACAGGGCGCCGGGTTCGGGCTGTCCGGTTCGGCACCTGCACCCACACGTCGCTCCGACTGAGCATAACGTCCAACGGCGCCCGCCAAGCCGCTGCAATGGCGAGGCCGTCTGGTCCGGGGTGGCCGTGGCCGTGCACTTCCGCAGGGAGCCTGCGCACCGGGGTTTGCCGTGAAACCCCAGGCGGAACAAGCACGTCAGCTGGCCTGGGCTCACTGCCCACCGTCTTGGCCACCTCTGAGGCCTTCGCCTACAGAATTCTGTCGTCGTTTTAACATATTGTACACATTAAGCCTCTCTGTTAACTCGGAAGGCAGGATCTTCCGAGTGTAACTTGATATACATACTTAAATACACTTACGTATGTACACACATGTGTGTATGTATATGCATGCACACACTTTATATGTACATGTGCATATTTGTATATGTGTGTGTATATATACATACGCACATATGTGTACGTATGTGTGGATGTACAAACCCTTGAACAACATGGGTTTGAACTGTACAGGTCCACCTGTTTTATTTATTTACTTATTTATTCACTAGAGGCCCAGTGCACGAAATCCATGCACTAAACTGTCCCTAGAGGCTGCCGGCTCCTGACTGTGGCCTCCCTCCCTTCCCACCCCCCACCCCACCCCACCCCGCCATGTACCCTGCCCCCTGGTCGAACTCCGGAACTCCCGGTCGAGGGGACAGTTTGCATACTATGCTTTTATTATATAGGATTTATTTAACTCGGAGTGAGAGGGAAGCAGATTTTATTCAGATAGAGAAAACAAAAAGCAGGGTGCAGGAGCCGCAGGGAAGCCGTCATCTTAAACCACTCGCACAGGTGAGGGTAACGCGAGGGGAAGCCGTGCCCCGTGGGTGGGCCCCTCAGGGCGGGTGGGGGGCATGAACTAAGGCTCCCGTTGGCTGCACCCCTGGGCTCAGGGCCGTCTACAAAATGGGTTGTAAAGGGCCATTCTCAGGAGCCCCCTCTAGGACTGAGATGAATTGCTCACATGGATGATCATGTGTCATGTGTGCGAATGAGGCAGCTGCAGAAACACACGAAGCAGTCAGTCCCTGTCCTCTGCTGAGCGCAGCCGGGACCACCACTGGGCAGTCTGGTGGCCGGCGTGGCCGCAGTGTGAAGTCCTCGTCGGGGTGGGTGAGGACGCACCGCGTCTTGGCCCCGTCAGGGCGGTGCTCATGTGTAAATATTCCCCTGGGAACCGCAGTCACTAAAACGCTGGCAAATGCTTTTACTTCTAAACAAAAGGAAGGAACATCATGCAAGTGACTCACCGACCCCCCCTCTTCCGAGGTCCTGTCCCAGCCCCTCACCTTCCCACCGTCGCCCTCACAGCCCCGGGCGTGGGCGATGAGACTCATTCCATGATAAAGTAAATCGTGTTTGAGGGTTGCTACTGGTGGGGCCTGATGCTGACATCTGCCTTTCAAATATCGCGCCTGCAGGACGCTGTGTGTCAGCAGCTCATGTTGTAATCGGACAGCCCAGGGGTCCGGCCGTCTGGCACGACCTGGGCCAATTCGGCAGACAGGGTTGAGTCCTGTGAGCGTCTATCCCCACCCTGCCGGCCGCAGGGAGAGCAGCGGGTCACCCACACACATCTGCTCTGCCCCCACATAGGCCAGCTGCTTGTACTGGGTAGAAGGACGAAGACGACATGGGGACGTAGGGATTACAGGCGTGGGGACGTGGGCAGGTGTAATGGGTACAGGTGACAGGCCATGGGGGCTGGGGGTGGGGGGTTGCAGAGATGGGGGCGCCTCGGGCGCCTCGGGGACCAGATCACAGGCCATGGGGGCTGGGGTTGCAAAGGGCAGGAGCCGCCAGGGCTAGATTGTCTCAGCCACGAGGTTGTCAGTCTTTCCAGGAGGGAAGGCAGTTCTCGGGACAGGAGGACAGACCTCCCCTGTCCCAGGGCTGCAGCTCCCCGCCGGGTGCGAATGCGCTGTCCAATCGGAACAGAACCACCGGTGACCGGAGCAGGACGCACATTTCCCGTCATTACCGCTGGTCCCCAATATTCCAATATTACCGCTGCCCCTACCAGTGTTTCCATAGATAAAGCTTCGGGTGAACTTGTGAGCGGACTTCACTCTGGGCCTGCCTTTGTGCATGGCACACATTGTAAATGCCCTCTCTGCCCTTTGCCCCAGGCAGCGGGGGAGATAGCAGGACACGGGATCTTCGGCGTCTCTCTCCGAGATGTAGCGATTAAATCCCATTCCCCTCCCTCCTGCAACGTAGCCGCGTTTCCAGCGAAAAGAGGCACCGATGTGATGCAGGGGGGAGCAGGAAGGGGGGTTACTCATTAACCCACGGGCTCACGCGGGTGTTGAGAGAAAAACATTCTCCGTCACGCTTCCTGGCTCAGCCCTCTCTTCCTGTTTGGTGTCCCGTGATCCTAAGCGTGTGCTCCGGACGCCCCCACGTCAGAGGTTCTGCGGGGCCCGGGAGACGCGGAGCCCCGGCTCTCTGAGCGCCCCCCTGGATGGTGCTCCCGGACACAGGACACCGCCGCCCAGCGGCAGGGCCGCTCACGTTTCACCCGAGCTAGGGTAGCACCTTCCCCAGAAGGAGCGAGCGTGCGGCGCGGGCAGGTTGCCTTTCAACCCGCAGGAAGGAGGATGGATGGGCTGCCTGGTGTCAGGTGGCCTTGGCACCCTTCGTTCCGGAAACTCCGGTGCTCCGGGCCCTGCCCTCCACGAGCGAATGCTTCCCTGGACCGAGCAGCCCCACTTCTGGTTACACGTGGGGAATGTCCTCTAAGCCGTAGTTTATATTCCGACTAGAGGCCTGGTGCACGGATTCGTGCACTGGTGGGGTCCAGCCAGCCCGCCCCCATGGGGGCCATCTGGGGCGGGCTGGCTGGGCCAGGGGGCTGATCGGGGGCAGGGCCAGCCGGGGTGAGGGGCTTCAGGCAGTTTGCCAATAAGTGGTGGGGGTGCCCTCTGGGGGTCAGGGCTGGGTGGGGCAAGGGGCCACAGGTGTTCCATTTGTTCTGCCGTTTGGTCCATTTGTATATTACCCTTTTTAAAAAATATACTTTATTGATTTTTTACAGAGAGGAAGGGAGAGGGATGGAGAGTTAGAAATATCGATGAGAGAGAAACATCGACCAGCTGCCTCCTGCACACCCCCTACTGGGGATGTGCCCGCAACCAAGGTACATGCTCTTGGCCGGAATCGAACCTGGGACCCTTCAGTCCGCAGGCCGACGCCCTATCCACTGAGCCAAACCGGTTAGGGCTTGTATATCACCCTTTTATTGTATAGGATTGATTCAGAGAGGAAGGGAGAGGGAGAGAGAGAGAGAAACATCAATGAAGAGAGAGAATCGTGGATCGGCGGCCTCCTGCACGCCCCACAGTGGGGATCGAGCCCCAAACCCGGGCCTGTGGCCTGACCGGGAACTGAACCTCCTGGTTCCTAGGCTGAAGCTCAGCCCCTGAGCCACGCCGGCCGGGCTCAGCTGCCTTTCATGTCTTCGTGTTCAGACCCTGCATGCAGTACATCCCGGCAACACGGATTTAACCCCCGGCCGCGGCAGGAACCGGGCAGTGACCCCTGCAAATGGTGACCAGGCCACAGGCCGGGCGGGCAGGCACTGGGTCCGCGGGGAAAACACGGGCTCTGCAGCGGGGACGCGGGAGCCACGCAGCCTGTCATCCTCGGGAGAGGAGGGCTCCGCCCCGGCCTGTGGAAGGGGGATGGGCAGCGTGGGCGCCCGCTGTGAGTACCCGGCAGGAAGCAGTCGAGGGTCCCACCCTGCAAACTGCCAATGCGTGGCAGGAAGTCTGTGCGGCGGGAGTGCGCTCCTTCACGGGCGATGGAACCGACGGCCAGAGAGCGTCCCGGCGGAAAACGCGTGGAAACCGCGAGGAGCGGCCGCCCACCCCGGGCCTGTGTGCATCGCGGCCCTCCCGTGTGACGGCTAGTTCTCCTGGGGACATTCCTCTCCGCCTGGAAGTGGCGTCAAGAAACCAGGGTCCTCGCCCGGCCGGCGTGGCTCCGTGGCTGAGCGTCCACCTAGGAACCGGGAGGTCAGGGTTCGATTCCCGGTCAGGGCACACGCCCGGGTTGCGGGCTCGGTCCCCAGTGTGGGGCGTGCAGGGGGCAGCTGATCCGTGATTCTCATCATGGATGTTTCTCTCTTTCTCCCTCCCCTTCCTCTCTGAAATCAATAAAAATAAAAAAAAAACAAAGAGAGACCATTGTCCCTAGATCCTGACCTATATGCTAAAATTGGGTAGATTCTATAGCATTGGCCCAAAAAGGTGGGTTGAGGTGCCCAAGGCCACGTGGCTGGTTAGTATCAGCCTCATTGTGGGAAGGGCACGGGGTGCCGCTGGGGTTCTGTGAGGTGCTGCCGAGAACCCAGCCGCCAGACCCAAGCGGCTCAGCTCACCAAGTGCACACCCCGCGGGTGAGCCGTGTCTGCGGACCCGGC
This sequence comes from Cnephaeus nilssonii, assembly GCF_951640355.1. NCBI lineage: Eukaryota > Metazoa > Chordata > Mammalia > Chiroptera > Vespertilionidae > Cnephaeus > Cnephaeus nilssonii. The sequence continues at coordinate 1,833,187 of NC_137083.1, forward strand.
CCTGCGGGTGGGACCCGGACTGTGGGCGCCCGGCCTGCTCACTCTGCGGCACGGCTCCTGGGAGCTCGGCATGCGCAGCACACAGCCCGGGGCAGGACAGGACGCCGCGGGCTCCGGGGCCCAGGACACCCATGGACTTGGCCTTCAGACTGACAGGCCAGTTTCCGGGTGTCAGGTTTCCCCGCAGGCTTCCCACCAGGAGCAGGGCGCCCCCTGCTGGACACGATGCCGTTGCTAGGGATGCATCACATCACAATCCCAGACCCAGCCTGCTTTCCCCACGGCCCGCCCTCCTGCGGGTCCGGCCCGAGGGAATCATTTTCCTGAAGCAAATCAGTGGGGGCTCCCACAGACACAGACACCTCCACGTGGAGGCTGATGGTGAGACCCCAAATGAGGGGACACCGCCAAACCCCAGGAGGCCCCGCCCGGCTGCCCACGCCTCCACCTCCACCTCCACCGTGACCTTGAGCCTCAGCATTGGCGATCGGCTCCAGACCCGAAGCGAAACCACACATCTCGAACCCGTTCCCGCAGGGCAACTGCTGTGCACAGAGCTGAGGACCTGGGCGCCTCCTCAGCGGAGGAGGACACGACCTTGAACTGAAGGTTATCCTGGCGGCCGCACCTGATTCCGGCTCACCTTGCACTGCAGGCAGCACCAGGGGTGGTGCTCTTACCCCTCCCCCCGGTGGCCCACTGCCCACAGCACCACCCGCTGGATGCTCAGGCCTCCCCTCCTGGGAGTCCCCGAGAGGAGGGCCCTGGCCACCCCGCTTCCCTCTGTACCTGTCGGCCCCGGACACCTGAGCAGGCGGCACAGGAGGCCTGGCCGGCTTTCACAATGGGGAGGCCGAATCCCGAAGTGGTGAGAGAGGGCGGGAACCTGTACAGCGGCTCGGAACTGGCAGCTGCACAGTAATCGGGGGATGCAGGGTACAGCGTGGGGGGCACAGGCAATAGCATTGGGCTGGCCGTGTGGCTCAGTGGTGAGCATTGAGCTACGAACCAGGAGGTCACGGTTCGGTTCCCGGTCAGGGCACACGCCTGGGTTGCAGGCTCGATCCCCACGTGGGGCGTGCAGGAGGCAGCTGATCAGTGATTCTCTCTCATCATGGATGTTTCTCTTTCTCTCTCTCTCTCCCTCCCTCTCTGAAATCAGTAAAATATATTTGTAAAATAATAATATTGTAATAACTATGCGTGTGGTGCCAGATGGAGACTAGACTTATGGAGGGATCGCCTCCTACCTTATACGAATGTCCCACGCCTACACTGTATGCCTGAAACCGATGTAATATTGACTGTCTACTACGATTTAAAAACTTCTAAAATTAAAACATACAAAAGTGAATTAAGAAAAAACACACGAGTAAAACGTAGAAGTGGCCGCTGCATCCGACGGAGCGGTGGTTGGGCTCATTAAGCCACGCTGCTCGGCCTCTGGGTGACGGCGTCCCCCCGGGCGGGAGGGGGACTCCACGGAGCAGCGCGTGGGGCAGCCGCCGGCGCCCGCTCCCCGTGGCCGTGTTAACAACCTTTTCCGCGACAGCCGGAAGGTGGCAGCGTGGGGACCGCGCCGTCCAAGTCTCCACAGGGACCTGCTGGGCAGGTTTCCCCGGGTTGGGGGTTGGGGTTTGACAAAGAGCAGTTCTCGCCCGTCCCCTCCCGTCGTTTCACTTTCCTGCCATTCATTTCAGCATCGTGGACTTCTGGCCAAAACCCAGGATTTCGTCATTGAATTAAAACGTCGTTTACAAGGTTCCCGAATGTCTCAGGTTTGTACAAATTAAAACACATTGTTTCTGAGCCACAGCTATGAGCTCAGTTCCACCACAAAGGAGTCACTGAAAAGCGAGGATGGGCTTACAGAGACGCCCTCCGCAGCCGGGTTCCAGGATCGGCGTGGACGATGTTTAGTCTCCGAGGATTCTGGGCCGTTCCTGTCGCTGGACTTCGATCCGCACCTACCACCTGGGCCCCAGCCGCCCCCGCCCCGGCTCCTGGCAGAAGGGCGTCCTGCCAGCAGGAAGGCTCCGGCTCGTCCCAGCTCTGTCCTCCTCCTCCTCCCTCCCAGGCGGCCTCGCCAGGTGGGGTGTGTCTCTGAGCTCCCTCCTCTTGCTGGCCAGCTTCTTCGGTTTGTTTTTCATTTCTGTTACTCCTCCCTGAGGACATTTCCCCATTGATTTTAGAGAGACTGGAAGGGAGGGGAGAGACAGAGAGAGACCCATCGATTGGTTGCCTCCCGCACACAGTGCACACGCCCCGACTGGGGCCAGAGATGGAACCTGCCCTTGACCGGAATCGAACCCACGAGCCTTCCGTCCTGGGCCGATGCTCTAACCACTGAGCACCGGCCGGGGCTGGTTCCCGTCTGTTATAAGGACAGAACTGAGGCGGTGGGAGCGCGGGCCGGCGTCCTGAGCGCAGGGACCAGGAACAGCGGGCCGTGTCATTCTGAGGTCCTTCCTTGTTCACGGGATGACGTTTCTCTGCAGGGTGACTCACAGGTTGCCGGAAGCCGATCATTGTTTTAATAAGAGAGAGCTGTGGACAGGGAATCCGGAGGGCTGGTCAACCTTAATTGCTCCGAAGGTCAGAGCTAATGACTAGGTATTGGTAGTTGAAGCAGCCCCCACCTGTTAGTCCTAAACTCACTGATTGGCTTTTATTGGAGTTTCCTGCCCAGGGGATAAGGGTGTGGCCTATCATTTTAATCTTAATAAAAGGGATGGAAAAGCCAGAGCGAGGAGTCCTCCCACTAGAGTTGGACGACCGCCTGGCCCCCATTTCCCAAATTAAATCTTTTCTAAAGTCTCTTTTCATTTGTGTGCGGCCTTCTCCAGAACCCGAACCCTGAACCGGAACCCTGAACCACGCGGGATGTGAAAGGGGCTTCCACACAGGCGACTGTGAGCCTGCTCTCCTCATGGCCCCTCACTCAGGTTCACCTTCCCTCCAACACGTCACACCCGGTCACTCCCTGCCTCCCCGTGCCCCCCCCACCTGGTCACTCCCTGCCTCCCCGTGCCCCCCCCACCCGGTCACTCCCTGCCTCCCCGTGCCCCCCCCCACCCGGTCACTCCCTGCCTCCCCGTGGCCCCCCCCACCCGGTCACTCCCTGCCTCCCCGTGGCCCCCCCCACCTGGTCACTCCCTGCCTCCCCGTGCCCCCCCCCACCTGGTCACTCCCTGCCTCCCCGTGCCCCCCCCCCCCCCCCCCGCCAGTCCTCCTGGGAAACTGTGACGGGCGCAGGAGCTCCAGAGGCAAGCGTTGGGCCTCGGAGCACCACGGCCTTCCCCCGCCTCTGGCCAAGGCCGGAGGGTCAGTGCTGGGCCGCACGCTTCTGCGTGTCGCTGGTGCACACGCCACTGGCTCAAGAGAGGCAGAGGGGGACGTTGGCCTGCGTGCGGGCAGACAGCGAGTCCACAGCAGGTCCACCTCCAGCAGAGAATGACCTCTCCGCTCATTCTGACCTTGTCAGTTTTTGTCCCCCCCGCCCGGGGGTCTGAGGTCACACTGGAGAAAGCCGACCTGCTCAGCCCCCAAGGGGGACGCGGGGGTGAGAACACGCGGCTCTGGAGCCTCATAGTCAGGGTCACTCATCAGACTGGCCTCAATTCCCTCCTTCAACACGGCTCATGGGAGAAATACTGCTGTATGTCGCCCCCTCGTGGTGAGTGGTTGCAAACACTCAACCGCCAGAGTTTTGGCGGAGACTTTGGTATTGAAGTTCATGGTCTTGTCCTGCATCAAAAGGCCCCGAACGATGAAGGGATTACACACGGGAGACACAACAAACCTCTCAGCCGTGGGCTTGACCCTTGGTTGGGGCACCGAAGGGAGGTCTGTGTTTTCCCCTCACATTGATGTCTTCTCTCTCTCTCTCTCCCTCTCCCTTCCCCTCTCTCTCTTCCTCCCTCTCTCTCTCTCTCTCCCTCCCTCCCTCCCCCTCCTTCTCTCTCTCTCTCTCTCTCTCTCTTTCTCTCTCTCTCTCTCCCCCTCCCTCCTTCCCATCAGTAAACCTATCCTCAGGCGAGGATGACAAACAGCACACTCATAGACAGACACAGCAGGGTGCTGCAGAGGGAGGGGTGGGAGGTAGAGGAGGGTGAGGGGAACAATGGTGAGGGAAGGAGACTTGGGGTGGTGAACACACAGACAACATCCAGGTGACGTCTGCAGGACTGGACACCTGGACGCTATGTATTTTATTACCCAGTGTCCCCCCAATAAACTCGATTGAGAACCCGGCGTGTCTGGATTCTCCTGAAATTCGGGGGCGTTTATCCCAACGCTGCTCTGCGGGTCCTGCAGGTCTCCCGGCCCATCTCCGCCCTGTTCCCCCCGGAACCTGCTCTTCTCACAGCGCCCCACCTTCTCTGGCTCCCAGCTCCAGCCCACACCCCGAGGTCGTCCTTGACCCCCCTCTCCCACAGATTCCGCGGCCTGTGCTGGAGTTTCAACTCCAAAGCACGCTTGCGGGAGCCGGTCTCCCCACACGGCCAGCTCCATTCTGCGGGTCCAGGGTACCATCCGCCGCGGTCCAAGGAGTCGGCCGGGCCTCCTTGCTGGTCGGCCTGCTCCCGGACTTCCCCACGAGGTCTGTGCCCCCACCCTGCAGCGTGACCCCAATAAATCAAAAACCCAGTAGCGCCCTCTCCCCTCAAAGCCTTTCTTTTCTTTTTCTTTTAAAAAATATGTATTTTTGATGTTTTAGAGAGAGAGAGAGAGGAAGGGAGAGAGAACACTGATCAGCTGCCCCTGCACGCCGCCTGCCAGGGACGGAGCCCACTGCCTGCCAGGGACGGAGCCCACCGCCTGCCAGGGACGGAGCCCACCGGCAGCGCCCTGACCAGGAACCAGGCCGGCACTAGCCGAGCCGCGGGCCAGGCTCCCCTCGGAGCCTTTCAGTCCTCGGGCCTCACTCGGAACCAGCGCCCGCCCTGCTGCCGGCCCCAGGCTCTGACCTGTTTCTCCCCCTCACCCACAGGGCGCTGCCCGGTTACCCCGGGGCAGCCTCCCACTGCGATGGCATTAACCCCTCACTGCCGGCTCCAAGGGCTCAGGGTGGCATCCCTGGAACGTGTGCCTAATGATGCCCCTGCTGGCGGCGTGGGCCCCCGGCTGCCCACGCCAGGCCCACAGCCCTGCCCCACCCCACGCTCCGCCCTGAACACAGGCCTGCGCTCCCTCGGGCCTCAGCACCCGCGGGTCCTCCACTAGTGAGGCCTCCTCCCCCCGCACCTGCGGGTCCTCCCCTAGGGAGGCCTCCCCCCCCTGCACCCTCAGGTCCTCCCCTAGGGAGGCCTCCTCCCCCTGCACCCGCGGGTCCTCGCCAGGAGGCCTCCTCCCGCAGTTAGGGGTCTCTCCTGGGCTTCCTCAGCTCTCACAGCGGGAACCTGCCCTTTCTCGTCCCGCCCTCTTACCCCCCCCCCGTCCCCCCTTAGATCGCAGTTGGCGGATCAGTGCATTTACCTCTTGTTATGGGTTGATGGTGCCCCCGCCCCCCATGTGTATGTGGGGATCAGAATGTGACCCTATATAGGCACAGGTTCTTTAAAGAGGTAGTTACGTTAAAATAAGGTCGCAAGTGTGGGCCCTGGCCCAGTGTTGTAACCGGACAGCCCAGGGGTCCGGGCCGCCCGTCACGACTGGAGCCGGTTCAGCAGAGAGAGGGCTGAGTCCTAGGAGCGTTTGTCCCCATCCTGCCGGCTGCAGGGGGAGCAGCGGGTCACCCACACACGTCCGCTCGGCCCCCACGGAAGCCCGCTGTGTGTTGGGTAGAAGGACGGGGATGGCGGGGGACAGTGAGCGTCACGGCGTGGGGAAGGGGCAGGCATAACGGGTGCAGGTGACAGGCCACGCGGCTGGGGCTGCAAAGCCGGTGCCTACGACACCAGACACCAGACCGTCTCAGCCCCGAGGCTGTGGATCGTCCCACAAAGACAGGCGGTTCTTGGGAGGACGGACCACGTTCCGACGCTGGCGCCCTGTCCCGGGCACACAACCCCCAGCCAGGTGAGGAGGGGCTTTCCCATGGAACAGACTGTCCTGCTAACAGGGCAGGATGCACATTTCTTAGGACTGTAGCCGGCCCCCAGTACCCTATTTCTGCCCCTCACAGAAGGAGAGCACACAGGGGCGCACGTGAGGTCCACTGGTCAGAGGCCCGGGAGGCGGGAGAAAGCCAAGCAGGGAACCCTCGGGGGTTGGATGAAAAGGAAAATGATAGACACATCCTTCATTTTTTACTGTTTTGTTAATCCTCAGCTGAGGGTCTTTTCCCGTGGATTTTTAGAGAGAGTGGGAGTGAGAGGGAAAGACAGAGTATTTCTCTCACATCGATGGATTGCCTCCTGCTCATGCCCCGACCAGGGCCCTGGTCCCGGGAGGAGCCTGCACCCGAGGTACATGCCCTTGACCGGAATCGAGCCGGGACCCTTCAGTCCTCAGGCCGACGCTCTATCCACTGAGCCACACGGGCCAGTGGCACATCTTTTACACAGATGGGTGCAGGGAAGTGAATAGTCAACAATTAACTCGATAAAAACAACAACGAGAGGATTGTTGTCTCCGCCCTGGCTGTGCCCTGAGGGGTCTGGAACAAGGGAAGTTACCCCGACTTCCCAAAGGCATGTTATCTCGGATGCAAAGGAGAATAGACAGGCCCAGGGAAGGGAAGGACTGCCTTTTGTCAGGGGAGAGTCTAGCCTAGGTACAGTGGTCGAGCCACATGCGGCTCGCAAGCCGCAGTTTGCCGCTCTGTGACTAATGAGTTTGCCGACCACTGCGATAGGGGCTTAATCACAAGGAACAGCAACAGCCTGTAATTATTGGAATCGAGAGTCTATGTCAGTGGTCGGCAAACTCATTTGTCAACAGAGCCGCAGTTTGCCAACCACTGGCCTAGGGCATGACTACCCACCACACACAGCTTTTTACTTTAAAAAGCTTTAATTTGCCCGGCCGGTGTGGCTCAGTGGTTGAGCATTCACCGATGAACCAGGAGGTCAGGGTGTGATTCCCGGTCAGGGCACAGGCCTGGGTTGTGGCTCCATCCCCAGTGGGGGGTGTGCAGGAGGCAGCTGATCCATGATTCTCTCTCATCATGGATGTTTCTCTCTCTCTCTCCCTCTCCCTTCCTCTCTGAAATCAATAAAAACATATTTTTAAAAAAGTTTTGATTTCCGACCATCCCTTGTGGCTGCTTTAGGCTCCTGAGTTTGCACGGCCTCCCTGAGCTGACCCGCGTAGCCTGGGCCCCTGGCGTCCACACCACGTTCCCGCCGGCCGCAGGCAGCCCCCGGCCCGTAGGCGCCGTCGCTCACGTGGGCAGCCTCTGTGAAGGGCTTCTCTTTCCTCCGGGACAGGACGCCGACTCGGGCGGGTTCTGGGCCGCTGTCCTGGGGCCGGCCCTCGGGCTCCTGTTCTCTGACCCAGAAGCCCCCACGGAACAGGAGCGACTGGGGCATCCCCCCCGTCCTCACCAGCCCTCCCTGTGGGCTCTTGTGCGCAGTGAATCCACCTGTGCGCTCTCCCTGCACCAGGGGCTCCTCCAACTGCTAGCACCTGCTGCTCGTGCCCTGGCGGGTGTGGCTCCGTGTCGGCCTGCGGATGGAGGGTCCTGGGTTCGATTCCAGTCAAGGGCACAGGCTCGGGTTGCGGCTCGATCCCCTGTGGGGGGCGTGCAGGAGGCAGCCGATCAATGACTGTCATCACTGATGTTTCTATCTCCCTAAGGCAATGGTCGGCAAACTCATTAGTCCACAGAGCCAAATATCAACAGGACAACGATTGACATTTCTTTTGAGAGCCAAATTTTTTAAACTTAAACTATATAGGTAGGTACATTGTTATTAACTTAATTAGGGTACGTGGTATTTTGTGGAATGAGCCACACTCAAGGGGCCAAAGAGCCGCATGTGGCTCGCGAGCCGCAGTTTGCCGACCACGGTCCTAAGGTGTGGAAGACAGAATCCCAAACTGGTGGACAGAGTAGGAGGCTCAAGCTGCTGGGCGGGCCGCTGCTGCCACCTGGTGGCGGCGCCTGGCATTGCTGGTCCCGCAAAATAACTCTGGCTGATGGTTGCATCGCATCTGCAGGTGCGTCTTGATGCCACTCTTAGAAACAAAGATGCAAAGACCTCGAAGCAGCCGCACACCGGGGCCAGGGCTGCTCGCTGGCCTGTTCCTGGAGGCGAGAGCTCTGCCCGCATCTTTCACACGCATCAAACACAGTGAAGGCGATTGGGTGAGGGGTAGAGGTAAGCGATACAGAAGCACAGGAGAACGTTAATGTGGAATCCAGATGGTGGGCACATGGGCAATGGCTGTGAGCTGGAACAATTTTGTTTTAGGGGCTGTCACTTTAAACGTGCTTGTACCGTTTGTTTTAACAGTCACTCTATGGGGTATTATTATTTTTAAAATATATTTTTCTTGATTTCAGAGAGGGCGAGGGGAAGACATAGAAACATCAGGGAAAACCTTTACAAGTCCTATCTATATATATAAAAGCTTAAGTGACCGAATGACTGAACAACCGTTGACTGGTCGCTATGACACGCACTGACCACCAGGGGGCAGACGCTCAATGCAGGAGCTGCCCCCCCGCCCCTCCCCGTGGTCAGTGTGCTCCCACAGTGGGAGTGCCACTCAGCTGACTGACAGGCACCAGACACCTGGATCATGGCTGGCAAGCGCAGCTGTGATGGCGCGAACCTCTCCTGCCTCCCCGGCCACACTGCCGAGAGCGACGGCGGCAGGTGCCGCGGGGCTGGATGAGCAGGAGCGGCGTGTGCCTGGCCTGGGCTCGGGCTCCTCGCTGGCCGCCTGCCGCTTTGCGCACGACTACATTCCTCGGGGGATGTCGGACGGCCAACATCCCCCGAGGGGTCCTGGATTGCAAGAGGGCACAGGCCAGGCTGAGGGACCTCACCAGTACACGAATCCGTGCACTGGGCCTCTAGTATCTAATAAGGGCCTTGGATCTAGATGATATCAAGTACACTAACAACCTTTGACTTGACTGATTTGTGAGTGACAAAGAAAATAATGTAATTTCCCCCCAAGCCTCAGAAGTCATACAATATCCTTGAATAGACTTCGAAGTTCATTCAATTACAGAGAAGGCCTATGTTTTAGAATGCAAATCCATATGGCCCAATATTCGTGATTGTAAGATTGACCCTGGGTACTTGTGAGAACTCAAGTCCTAGATCCCTGTTCTAGAGCCTTCGACTCTTTCTGATAAAGAGGATCCTAAGTGTCCGTCATCTTAATGAACACCCAGGTGATGTATTATTTTTTTTTAATCTTTGAAAGGAGTCACTTGTAGTTACCAAAGTAATCATGTGTTTTAATCCATTAATCACCAAAAGGTTGCATTTTTAATAAAGATAATATTATTTGGCATTGTGTGGATTGAAATATGTACGATTGTAAATTGCATTAGGTTTTATATTATCAAACACACGATTACGGTGGTTTTTCATCTGCTATTTAATAATCAAACAGAGAATGAAAATCAGTCTAAGTTCTTAGAGCTGAGAGACAATTTTCAACACTCCACATTCCACCTTGTGTCGAATAGAAGGCTTTGTCCAGTCCCCGAGGAATTGGACGCCCTGATGGAATTGGCCGTAGAATCCTCTGCAAAACAGGATCGCCCCGAAGCCGTGGAGCGTGCAGCTCAGGCAGAGTGGCAAGGCCCAGGATGCTCCAATCCAAAGGCTCCGTTACTTTCTCTGTGAAGAAGAGAGAGAAAGAGACGTTATTATGAACAGCATGTAAAATGCCCTGGGCATCACCCCGAGTGCTTCCGATTGAGCAGCCCGGATGGGAGAGGCTGAGCTCCACCCACACCCAGCAGGGACCCAGGTGCTCCCCAGCCCTTCACACGTCCTCCCCTCCCCTGGGGCTACTCGGCTCTTCCCACAGGGTCAGTCCTGGCTCAGTGGGACTGGGGAGAGGAGAGGACTGGAGATGGTTTTGATGGTTCTCTGGAAGTCCAAGCGCTTTGGGGATTAAATAAGAGGAAGTAGATGTGAGAGACAATGAGGAGGGAGGTAGGAAGGCTGGCTGCACCGTTAGACTGCGAACTGCTTTGGAGCGAGGCAGAGAGGGAAGGGGGTGGGTGGAAGTGTCCCGGGACGCCCTGCTCTCTGAGGAGGGTTTGCCGTCTCTCATGGAGTTCAGGAGACAAGGTTGACCCTCACAGGAGTCCCTTCCTGGCGTGAATAGGCCCATTGGGATGGAGTTCAAATCTCCGCAGTCAAGTAGTGTTCGTTGCTCCGTTGTGCTCCCTGTAGCTTGATGCTACATCACGAAGATGATCAGTTATCATACGGACTTCAGAATTCAATAGATTGGCCATAGACACATTAATAAGTCCTGCTGGTTAAATTAATTGATTTGGACATTTCCAGAATACCCAGCACATATATTGAGGCGTCAGATACAAATCTGCTTTTGCAAATGAGAACTCCCGGCAAAGGTACGTGTGATTCTGTGGCATTTACCGCGATAGCACCGTTTCCCCCATCTATACTGTGCATAGGCTATCGAAAGCATGGGTTTTCCTATCATTTCGCGGTGGTTTCCTCATTATTTTGGAAGATCCAATGTTTAGCCTTATATGCTTACAACATGGCACTGCAGAAAATGCATCTATTGGAGTAAGTTTTCCCATTTGTTCCGCAGAGCGGACGCAGTTCTCTGGTGCACGAATATAGTCGACCTCTGAACACAGCACAGTCTAGCTGTCAAACAGAGAGAACAACATAGAACTTGTCAGATAATGAACTTTTTGGAAAAAATGTCTTTCACCTTAGTACAAATACCACGCATCAAAATGGAATGAAAATACTCTATTTCGAGGTTTGGAAATAAACAACCTACTTAGTCATAAAATATTATTGATATATTTTTACAAACCCAATATCATTTTTAAAAAGCAGACAAATGGATGAGTATCCTATATAATAAAAGGCTAATATGCAAATTGTCTCCTCAGGAGTTCGACCTACAGGGAGTTCGACTGCTCACTATGACATGTGCTGACCACCAGAGGGCAGAATGGAATGAAGGAAGGCCCTGGCCAGCAGTGGGCCACCGGGGGAAGGAAGGCCCCGAGCGGCCCTGATCTCTGGCCAGGTCTAAGGACTCTACCCGTGCACAAATTTTGTGCACCGGGCCTCTAGTATTTTTATAATGTAGCCACTCTCATCTCCCTTCTCCTCAGGCCTTCATCAGACTTCCCTCATTATTTCATACCACAGGGATCAGTAAAACGGAATTTTAATACTTTCCCTATCTTTTTCAGTGGTTTCACTACTAGAGAATCAGATACATCAGATACCAGATTATTACCACATATGTATATATTCTTATATATTAGTATTTTCATATCCTATCTAATAAAGACGGAATACGCAAATTGGCCATAACTCCACGACAAAGATGGCAGCGCCCACAGCCAATAAGGAGGGAATATGCAAATTGACGCAACAAGGCAAGAGGCAGAAGGTGGCTCTGGCTGGAGCGAAGGCGGTGCCGGCAGCCAGGGGAGGAAGGCCTTTTCTTGCACGAATCTTCGTGCACCGGGCCTCTGGTATAAAATTTGGTTAGTAATGGCAGTATTGGTAATTTACATAAACAATAGGTGGTGTATTCTTACCCGACTGCATTTTGAAATGTCTTTTTAACCTTTATCTATTTAGATGTTTCTTCCCTCTATATAATATCCTCCACCTTTAAGTGGATGATTTTTGTAATCCTCTTGTTTTGCTAGATAAATAATTCTACTTTGAGCAGACTGTAACCTTTATCAGATGCTTGCAGATAGCAAGGATACCCAGTAATGGAATCTGTGAAATAATGGAATATTTTATCTTCTCTAAAATACCAAATGTTTTCATACAGCTGGCTAGATCTTATTTATTGAACTCAGCGTAATCATGGCACAGTTCAAATAAAATTTTTGGAAGGATCATTCTGTTGCACATTTGGTGTGATGAATTTTATTTTTTAATAGAACAAGTGAGAGGGAGTAGAGAGGTAGAAACATCAATGATGAGAGGAACATCGGACAGCTGCCTCCTGCAGGCCCCCCACTGGGGGTTAAGCCACAAGCTGGGAATGTGCCCTGACCAGGAATTGAACCAGGGGCCTCTTGGTTCACGGGTCTACGTTTAACCACAGAACCACACTGGCAGGGCTGTCTGGTGAAATTTGCTGTTAAAACTTACAATATAAAATAATTAAAAGTTGCCCGGCCAGTGTAGCTCAGTGATTGAGCGTCGATCTATGAACCAAGAGATCACGGTTCCAGTCCTAGTCAGGGCACATGCCCCGGTTGCAGGCTGCATCCCCAGTGGGGGGCGTGCAAGAGGCAGCCGATCAATGATTCTCTCGTCATTGATGTTTCTGTATCTCCCTCTCCCTTCCTCTCTGAAATCAATAAAAACCATTATGTTTAAAAAATTAAAAGCTTTTCTTAATTTCCTAATTAATCTGTATTAACTTACATCGTCTCTGCGACTGCGTCTTTGTGGTGTAAGAAGAGTTTCTGCAGCAAGCACACAGAAGAAAATGTAAAAGTAAGAAGAAGGGAAAGAAATCAGTCTCTGGTGGGAAGAACCCATACTTTTTAGTAGCAAAATTCTATACAAATTGCCTACTCAGACCCCCAAGTTCCGAGGTGAGCCCTTTGTGGTAGTATCAAAATAGTAAGTTCGCAAAATAAGTCCCAATCTGGAAATGTAATTCCAAATTATTCTCATCTGTGAAAAATAATTTGAAGGGTTGTGCAGTAATCATCAAACTCTCCTGTGAAAATACCACAGTTCTTTTTATGAATTTGTTAATAAATGAGACATGCCAGTCAGCGAAGACAATGCCTTGTTGAATGCCTCTTAGTATGCCTGGCATAAGGTCACCAGACATGAAGAAATGACTACTTAATGAACGAGTGCTCAGTTCTGATGTCGGGGGGTCTATTCAACAGCTCACAGCTACTTGACTCAAATTCACCATTCTTCTTGCACTAAAGGAAGATACATTTTGAATGAGTTCTCACCTTACACAAAGGTTTGACTTTAGTGGCCTCAGAACTGGCAGACAACAAATCAGGTTGCCGAGGATTATCCGGGCTAGGAGGCATCCTTCCCCTACACCAGTGATGGGCAACCTTTGGAGCTTGGTGTGTCACACTTCACCAAAAAACTGAGCATAACTCGGGTAGTGTGTCACTTTGAGGAAAAAACATTATTTCGCAAATGTTTCATCCTCAGGAGCAGCAAATGTTTCATCCTCGGCATGCGGCCGCCTCAGCGGCCGCGTGTCATCAGAAATGGCTATGCGTGTCAGTGCTGACACGCGTGTCATAGGTTCGCCATCACTGCCTACACTCTGCATTTAGCAAACATGGACTCTGACCTCCAAACAATAATAGGTAAATGTCTTTAGTCATAAAGGGACAAAAAGCTAAGTTCTACTGCTCATTCCAACCCACCTCTCTGCCTCCCTCTCTCTAAGGTGGAGATGAGAAGACACCATCCACAGATGTAATTTTAAAAGGGGGTTGGTAACAGGCCCGCTTTCGTTTGGCCAGTGTAAGTATTACAAACCCAGTGAAAGACGCCGCTCCAGTTCTCGATGGTGGTGTCGCCTCCTGCGTTTGCTAAGATGTGCGAACTGCTTCATCCGGACGGAAGGTGTACTCACCAGAATAAAGAGGACATATCAAGGCAGTGATGAAGATAACTTGGAGCCACGCGGAGAAAAGGGACATTTTATCACGTCTGTGGAGGAAACCCAAAAGGAATGCTCACGACACAGGACACGGAGACACATTCCCTACTTGCCATCGAACGTTTCTTACGGGCAAAGGGCCTGCTGCTCCCCTGGGCGCCGAATTATGTTGGACTTCGCCCTTTTGTCTCTGCCCGAACTCACGGGATCAAGGAGACGTACATGTGAGCAGAAGGCCTCACAGAGACTTGAGAGAAACGCCAGGACGCGTTCTCAGCACACTCCAGGAGGAGCTGCTCACTCCCAAGCCTTGGCTCAGCCCACAGAACCTGCCACCACTTAGGAAACATGGGCACTGGACTCCCCGTTTTCCCTCGGATCATAGAGACATTTCCGGAAGGCCGGACCTGGAGCAGGCCTCCCAGCAATGCTGCACTCCATGGCCAGCCCACAGGTCCCCCTCCCCACCCAACCTCCCTGAAACAGGAGGTAGCGGAGCCTGAGGCCTACAGCTCGAGAGACTGTGCCTCTTTTGTTCCCCTGTCTCTGTCAGCCGCCTTCACCCAGCTGAGGAGTCTCCGGCATGGGCTTGCTGTTGAGGCGCGTGATGAGGTTAGAACAGGTGGCTCCTGATGACTGAAGGCAGAGGTGTTCTGTGTTCTGCCTCGAGGCTGGAAAACAGTGTGTGAGAGACGCCACTCAAATATCTCTCCATCGGCCTTCCCTCGGCAGGAGGTTTGGGATGGTTTTATGATATTCTCAGAAGTGTGGGGTGGGGGTAAAGTAGTAAACAGTGCTTCGAAACCCTAACATAGGGAAGAGATGTGAAAGCTTTTCAAGCTACTGAGTTGGGAAGAAAGGAGAATCAAAGCAAGAAAGACAACAATAAATGTTGGAAACAGTCATGAGACCCATACATAGGTCTTTAGTATTTGGCAACAGGAGGGGCACATTTGACTGACTTTGAGCTTTGGTTTATGAAACTTTTTATTTTGAGATAAATGGAGAGGCTCATAAAGCTGTAAGCAATAGTACAGAGAGTTATATCATGTTTCTTTTAACCCATTTTCCCCCACGGGGACATCTCGTAAAGCTATAGAACAATTTCAGCACCAGAAATATTTAAAAAGCCCCAGATGAATATTAGGCAGCCGGCTTTGAACCTGGGCTCGAATGCATCATACAAAGAGTAAGACCGGGAGAGAAAGAAGGCTCAGGAGTGAAATTGAGGCTATGCGGGACAATGCCCTCAATTGTATATCGAATCATTTGACCTGAGGAATAAGCGAAGAAAACAAGATGAAGTCTGTGTAGCCCAGCTGACTTAAAATAGAGTCTGTATGGTCAGGCGGACAACATCAGTTCAAACCAAACGTGCTGACACACGAGGAGTGGATTTTAGGTCAACTAGCCCGGGGACTCACAAAGGAGGGCTATTTCATGTTCATAAATAGGAGGACTGAGTATTGTCAAGATGTCAGCTACTTCCAACATGACCTATAGATTCAATACTGTCCCAACCAAAATCCCAGCGAGTTATTGTGTGGCTGCTATTAAACCAATTCTAAAGTTTACATGGAAAGGCAAACAGACTAACAAACAGAATGGCCAAAGAGTATTGAAGGAGAAGAACAGAGCTGGAGAATTGATGCTACTCCCCTTCAAGACTTACTACAACGAACTCAACAATCAAGACAGGGTGTTATTGGCAAAAGAAGAGACAAGTTGATTAATGGAGCAGAACAGAGATTCCAGAAACAGACCCCCATACACGTAGCCAAATGTTTTTTGACAAATGAGCGAGGGTAATACAATGAGGCAAAGATCGTTTCTCAAAATTAGTGCCTGAAACCACTCGCTATCCACATTCAATAAAATAAATGTAAACTTAGACCTTCTCCCCATCACAGAAAGTAACCAAAAATAATCACAGACCTGAATGTAAAATGCAAACTATAAAACTCCTAGGAGATAAGATAGGAGAAACCCAGATGACTCTGGGAATGGTGAACACTGTTAAAATACAATGCCAAAGGCATGATCCATGGAAGAAATAACTGGTAAGCCAGACTTAATTAAAAACTCCTGTCGTGCGAAAGACGTTAATCAGAGGATGAGAAGATAAGCCACACACTGGGAGAAAACATTTTTTAAAAAATATATATTTTATTAATTTTTTTTACAGAGAGGAAGGGAGAGGGATAGAGAGTTAGAAACATCGATGAGAGAGAAACATCGATGAGCTGCCTCCTGCACACCCCCTACTGGGGATGTGCCCGCAACCAAGGTACATGTTCTTGACCAGAATCGAACCTGGGACCCCTCAGTACACAGGCCGACGGTCTATCCACTGAGCCAAACCAGTCAGGGCAGGAGAAAATACTTTCACAAGACACATCGGCTAAAGGACTGTTATCCAAAATATACAAAGAAACCTTAAAATTCAGAAATACAGAAACAAACACTTGGGTTAAAGATGGGCCAAAGACTTTAACAGGTACCTCCCAGAAAAAGTTATAAAGATGTCAAATAAGCAAATGCCCTCCACTGAAACACCCACAAGGAAATGAAACTGTAAAGTGAAATGCACCGCACACCTACCAGAATGCGCAAATCCCGGAACACTGACAACCCCAAATGCTCGAGAGGACATGGAGCAATGGACACGCTCTTTCACGGTTGGTGGAGACGCACGATAGAACAACCATGTATAGAAGAGCTTGGTAGGCTATCACAAAACCAAACTTATCTACCACTTAACCCAGTAATAATGCTCTTTGATGTTTACCTAAAGGAGTTGAAATCGTATGCCCACAAAAAAATGGGGGGGAAAAAAACCTTCACACCGATGTTGAGAGCAACTTTATTCATAATTGCTAAAGCACGGGAGCAATCAACATGCCCATCTGCAGGTGAATGGATCAATAAACTGTGTACACCCAGCGGTGGACTGTTGTTCAGACCTAAAAAAGATGAGCTATCCAGCCATGAAAAGACAGGGAGGAAGTTTAATGTATGTTACTAAGTGAATGAAGCCAATCTGAAAAGGCTTCATACTGTGTATATCCAACTCTATGATATTCTGAAAAGGGAAAACTATGGAGACAGTAAAAAGATCAGTGGCTGACAGGGGTAGGGAGGCGGAGTGATGGATAAGTGGAGCACAGAGGAATTTTAGGGCAGTAAAAATAGGTAATACCATGGTGATGAATGTATCTCATTATACACTGAGTGGCCAGATTATGATGATCTCTGAACACATAATAATTCGGCAACTCAGTGTATATCCTATATAATAAAAGGTTAATATGCCAATTGTCCCCTCAATTAGGAGTTCGACCAGCAGACAGGCCGGCCAACTGCCCAGGTCCCCTCCTCCCCCTGGCCAAGCTGGCTGGACTCCACCCATGCATGAATTCATGCACTGGGCCTCTAATATATATATTAGGGGCTGATAACGGAAAATACCAGACCCGAAAGAGATTATTCTAGCAAGTTCCGTTGGAAAATATGGCCTCCAAAACAGACCAGGATTGTTCAAGTGTTTCAGCTCTGTAGGTTGGAAATAGGATGTATTTCCCTGCCCCGGTATCCAGTGGCCATTCAAATCCACTATACAGTTTTTTTCCTTTTATAATATAGGGATTTTTAAATCTGTTCATGTAATCTTAAAGGGACATGTGCATTGTTCTCTATTTAGTTTACTGATTCAAGGATTCTAAACCTAACGGAACAACCAATTTTCTTCCTAGATGACACCAAATCTTGCCTACATTTTTTAGTACATGAGAAATGCTCTATCCAGGATTGGAAACTGGACTCACCAGGAGAACATGGAAATGCCGACATGATGATAAAAAATCTGATATTCAGTGAGAAGTTAGCCACTTGATCTCCTTAGAAAGTTGTAGAGGAGCAGAATGAAGAAAGTTGTAAAGAAAGCAGAATGTTTGTGCCACAGACCCACAGAGTTCAATGAAGGAGGCCACTTCCCGGATCCTCCAACTTGAGGAAGAACAGCTATCACACCTGAGTTGTCAAACTCCTTCACTTTTTTTTTTTTTTAATTCTCACCCAAGGATAATTTTTCCATTGACTTTCAGTGAGAGTGGAAGAGATAGAGGCAGGGAGAGAGAGAGGGAGGGAGGGAGGGAGGGAGGGAGGGGAGTGAGGAGGGAGGGAGGGAGGGAGGCAGAGTGAGAGAAAGTGAGAGAAAGATAGACATCTGTGAGAGACACATTTATTGGTTGCCTCCTACACAGGCCCAGACCAGGACCTGGATAGAACCTGCAACCCAGGTACATGCCCTTGACCAGGAGTCGAACCCGAGACCCTTTTGGGGGGCGGGTAGTGGGGGAGTGACACTCCAACCACTGAGTCATGCTGGGCAGGGCGAAACCCCTTGACGTTTCATTAGGGAAGACTGCTCCTTTTCCCCCTGCACCCAAACCAATGGAAAGTAAACACGTTAAACAAGACGTATGGAAAGAAGCTCAAGAGAAGGATCTCCGGGAGCAGCTAAGAACATATACAGTTTCCAATGCTCAATTTATCCTCCAGAGAGTCAGGGACAAGTAATCCTGTAAGAACCCGAGCTGGATCAGTCCTGACAGCAATACTGTACACAACATCACAATCATGTGTGCCCGGGTGACCCACCTCACGAAGACAAAGGACACGGGAGACTGTGGACGTCTGGTTTACCCGTGCAGCCTCGGCCAGCTCCCCTATGTCGAGCAGTGGATGTTAAATACTGCCATGTGGGGAAGATAAGACACAGAGGGGTCACATGTCCTGGCAGTGACTGGCATGTTGCCACACACGCAGGTCATGAAAGCTATTCCTACAGCAGGAAGTCTAGAGAACAGTTTTATCTGATGGGCATAATGAATGGGGAGGGGAGAAAACGGTAAGCATGCTTATAGATCCTAAAATAGATAGGGCATGAAGTCTTTCTAAGCAAGGGGGCTGTGTAGGGTCAGGAGGTAAGGCGGGAGAAGAATGTCAGAAAGTACAATTTGCAAACGTGTCTGGAACCTCCCTAGTTTGAAAACATAGGTCGCTCTGAGAAGCACCTGGAGGACTTGGGAAATTCTGTGCCATGTTCCTTCCCCAAGGCTGCGGTTCCATGGGCCACACGAGACCCTGGTAACTGGTGTGTTCCTACGTCTCTGAGATGATGGTGACGTGCAGCCACAGTCGAGAGCGACTGAGCCAGAGCCACAGAGCAATCTCTGGGACACGATTACACCCATCTTCCTACCTCCCTAAGCCAGAGCGTTCACATTAGTGAAATACTCACAAACCCGTGGCTAGCTCTATCCACACATGTAAATTTGTCTTCTTTTGGAAATTTATCTTGTTTCAAATTTCTATGATCCAGTCTCAAAAAAAAAAAAAAAAAAAAAAAAAAAAAGAAAAGAAAAGAAAAAGAAACGCTAAAATGTTAATGATACCTTATTCTTGGGAATCTAGAGCCAGTCCTGGCCGGGGTTTCTCAGTGGCTACAGGGTCAGCTCATGCATTGAAGGGTTTCAGGTTTGATTCCCAATTAAGGGCACCTACGTGGGTTGCAGGTTCCATCTCCAGTCCCAACGGGTGCCCTGGCATCCGATGGAGGGGGGGGGGGCGGGCATCTAATCCATGTGTCTTTCTCACATTAGTGTTTCTCTCTCTCTCTCTCTCTCTCTCTTTTTTCCTCCCTCCCTCCCTCCCTCCTTTCTTCTCTACCTTCCACTCTCTCTAAATATCAATGGAAAAAATGTCCTTGGGTGAAGACTAACAACAACAAAATCTAGAGCCAGACCACGGGGCTTCAGGTCTTAACTCTGTGGCTCAGTGGGTGAGGGACCGTTAAAAGTGGCATATATTATCTGATTATAAGTTCACTCACTTGTAAAACAATGAATTAAAATGAAATAGCTGCTTGCAATTGTTAAGTGATTCGTTCCATATAAAATGCCAGGAAGCGACAGAAGCATTTTCAAATAGTTAATTAAAACCTGTTATATAAAAAGGATATACCGTTTACTGACAAAATATCAGCGTGTTGAATACAGCAACCTTTTTAAAAGATTATTGTTAAGTAGGACGTTCCACCACTCAAGATGGACTCAGCTAGATGGTGCTGCCGAACAGTGACGGGTAAATTCAAACTTAGATTGTAAAGGGCTCTATTCAATTGCCTTAAAACACATGAGCGCTCATACAAATGGGAGAAATAATAGAAGCCAACACAACTGCTTTTAAAGTGCACGTGATCTAGCATTAATCTTTAGTAAATAAGAACTAGCTTGAGGATGTTGGCGTAATGAAGGACATGCAGTTGCCCACTGCTCTCTAGCTTTGGAGCCAACAGACCAGATAGGAAACCAGGGTAATGAGTCTGGAGCCTGAATGTGTCATTTGACGAGGCTGGAAGGGCACAGGACGCTCAGATGAAGAGCCAGACATTTGTGATAAAGCCCGATGAGGATGCTAGGGTGGCCGAAAATGATTGTGCATAGAGAATAAGATGTGTATCTGTTAAAGGAACTTGCCAGTAACAGAACACATTTTTATTGAAGAAAAAGAAAGTAGTCTTGTCCTAAAGTAAGTGACGTTCTAAAATAAAGAAGGGAAAAGATAGAACAAAAGATAGAAGGTTTATGAAAGCTGCAGAAAGTTTGTGTGAGTTGAATAAGGTTCATGGAAAAGAAATCTTGAAAAATAAATCTTATGTGTGATTAAACTAAGTGTGGAATGGATTAATTTAAGTTCAAGTACGCTGATCCAGAATTGGGATTTGGGTTTCTCTCTGTTAAAAGGACAGAAGGTTTCTTCTTCTTCTATATTCTTGGTATGCTCTTAGTAGGAAATTAGAAGGGGGAGTAAGATGTACTCTGCACCATCAGGTCTTTGACTGCTTAGGTAAACCAAATCTTAATATCTAAAGAGATATCTTTTCTGCCCTAACCGGTTTGGCTCAGTGGATAGAGCACTGGCCTTCGGACTGAAGGGTCCCAGGTTCAATTCCGGTCAAGGGCATGTACCTTGGTTGCGGGCACATCCCCAGTAGGGGGTGTGCAGGAGGCAGCTGATCCATGTTTCTCTCTCATTGTTGTTTCTAACTCTCTCTCTCCCTTCCTCTCTGTAAAAAGCAATAAAATATATATTTAAAAAAAGCTAACTTTTCCTTCTAACAATTTAACTTTCTGTAATTTCTTCTGAAGTTGTTTAATTCTTCATTAATTAAAGTATTATATATGTCACCTTTCCCCCCCATTAACCTCTCTCTAGCCACTGCCACCCCCCAGCACATGCCCTCACCCCCCTAGTGTTTGTATCCATTGGTTATGCTTATACGCATGCACACTAGTCCTTTGGTTGATCTCTCCCCCCCCTCCCCTGCCTTCCCTCTGAGGTTTGATGGTCTGATCGATGCTTCTCTGTCTCTGGATCTGTTTTTGTTCATCAGTTTATGTTGTTCATTATATTCCACAAATGAGTGAGATCATGTGATATTTATCTTTCTCTGACTGGCTTATTTCACATAGCATAATGCTCTCCAGGTCCATCCATGCTGTTGCAAATGGTAAGAACTCTTTCTTTTATACCGCAGCGTAGTATTCCATTGTGTAGATGTACCACAGTTTTCTAATCCACTCATCTGCTGATGGGCACTTAGGCTGATTCCAAATCTTAGCTATGGTGAATTGTGCTGCTATGAACATAGGGGTGCATATATCCTTTCTGATTCGTGTTTCTAGTTTCTTGGGATATATTCCTAGAAGTGGGATCACTGGGTCAAATGGCAGTTCCATTTTTAGTTTTTTGAGGAAACTCCATACTGTTCTCCGCAGTGGCTGCACCAGTCTGCATTCCCACCAGCAGTGCACGAGGGTTCCTTTTTCTCCACATCCTCATCAGCACTTGTCGTTTGTTGATTTGGTGATGATAGTCATTCTGACAGGAGTGAGATGGTACCGCGTTGTTGGTTTGATTTGCATCTCTCTGATGATTAGTGACTTTGAGCAGGTTTTCATATGTCTCTTGGCCTTCCTTCTGTCTTCTTTCGAAAAGTGTCTATTTAGGTCCGTTGCCCATTTTTTGATTGGATTGTTTATCTTCCTTTTGTTACGTTGTATGAGTTCCCTGTAAATGTTGGAAATTAAATCCTTATTGGAGATAACATGGTATGTTATCCCTTGCAGTGGGCTTTCTTATTGTTTTGTTGATGGTTTCCTTTGCTGTGCAAAAGCTTTTTATTTTGATGTAGTCCCATTTGTTTATTTTCTCCTTCATTTCCATTGTCCTAGGAGCTGAATTGGTGAAGAAATTGCTTTGGCATATGTCTGAGATTTCGCTGCCTGTGGATTCCTCTAGTATTTTTATGGTTTTCCATCTTACCATAAAAGTCCTTTATACATTTTGAGTTTATTTTTGTGTATGGTGTAAGTTGATGGTCTAGTTTCATTTTTTTGCATGTATCTGTCCAATTTTCCCAACACAATTTATTAAAGTGACTGCCTTGACTCCATTGTATATTTTTGCCTCCTTTGTCAAATATTAATTGAGCGTAGTGGTTTGGGTCAATGTCTGGGTTCTCTGTTATGTTTGATTGGTCTATGTGTCTGTTCTTGTGTCAGTACCAGGCAGTTTTGAGGACAGTGGCTTTGTAATATAGCTTGAGGTCTGGTATTGAGATCCCTCCTACTTTGTTCTTCTTTCTCAGGATTGCTGCGGCTATTTTTTTTTTTTATTCCATGTGAATTTTTGGAGCATTTGTTCTTGGTCTGTGAAATATGTTGGTATTTTAATGGGATGGGAATGGGGGGATGAGGACAAATATGTGACACCTTAATCAATAAAGAAATTTAAAAAAAAAGTCTAGGAGACAGATATATTCACGATAATGGCAAATAATTTTCAGGCTTGCCTAAGTTGAGATGTAGTGGAGGGAAACAAGTGGAGATCTGGGGAGGCGTGGGTATTGCAAAGATGATGGGTTATGGTGCCAGAGTGTCCCAGGCTAAAACCATGTCCTAAAAGGATAAAATGAGTAAACCGTCTGAAAAGCAGGAGTGACTTCAGTGGGGGGAGGAGATGGCGAAGATTGGAACTAGCGTTGAATTCAGCAAGAAATTTGATCACATCAGCTGGAATGTGGTAGGTAATCTGATTTGCAAATGCCATCAGATATTTAGTGTGCAAGTTCTTCTTGTTCTTATGATGCACAATGAGAAACTGATCCTGGACACAATGGGCATGAAGCCACCTGTCGCTACTTGAGCCAAATTAAGCAGAGACAGGGTTGAATCATGTATGAATATTTATTCCAATAATGCTGGCAGTATGGGGAGAGCAGTTCGTCACCCTGGAAATTCTGCTCTCGGCAAAGGAGGGGGGTAGGGCCTGCAGTCTGGCTTTTAGGAGCTGGAAGTCCTATAACAAGGTGGCTAATCTTCTATGATGTTACAAACAGCTCAGCCCGTTCCTGAGACTGGGAGACGGTCAGCATCCCCGAGGCAAACTCCCGGAGTGGGTCCGGGTCCAGGCACAGCAACTGCTGGAGGCTAATTCCAACAGGTCATAAATGCAAGAAGTTCATCAAAAGGTTGATGGAACTTGGGCCTTCAGCAGGGCTGAAAATCTGCATGCTATTACCTGCTGCTGAAACAGCCAAAGGCAGTTCCCCCAACCTGACCAAACCTTACCTTTGATATGTATATCTGCTTTGCTATAGGGCAAAATGTGTTAATAAAAAGCGAGGGGTTCGGAAATTCAGAGACCTTAGTTACTAAAGCTAAGCTCCATTTGGCTCCCCCCAAAATGCCTTCCAAATTTATATTTCATATCTAGTCTCTTTATTAATTTACTTGCAGCCCCTTCTCCAGATTCCTGAACCATTCTAGATGCACGATAACACCCTGGCATTAATGGCACCTGAGACAAGGACGTCTGAGCAAAGAAAAGAAATTAATCACCAGTAAAGGTGGGTCACTGAAAATTTGGTGGGGAGATTCACTGCATGTAAAGCTTGCACCAAGCCTTGGAGGTCTCGAGCCAAGTTGGGCAAGAGCGTCTTTTGTTTCAAGTCAGACTATAATGGGGAAAAATTTGGTTTAAAGGCAAAAATATCATTGTAAATTTTCAGCTTCCATGCTAAAAATAAAGGATAAAGAAATTAGAATGTCAAAAGGAACTTTCTTAAATCAGGCTCTAGGAAAAAGAGTGCCATTGTCATCTTTAACTATGTGGGGTCTTGCTCAAACTGTATTATGCTTAATTTGTATCAGGGGTCTAAAGTCCGTAAGAAGAAAAAAAAACCTCACCAGATCCTCCACTTCTGGTATTGAGAGGTTCAAAGGCAGCTAGGGAGGGTGGAACTGTTAATCCTCTCGCCGAGAAACTCTCTAATGCTTTGTTTAAAAATTATTGTAGGACGTGTTGGGACAGGCAGATGTTAGCAAAATTAACTTTAAAAGCTAGTCAATGCCATGGAGAGCGGAATAGGAAAAGATTCAGGATCTGTCATTTTATTTGGTTTAATGTGTTTATTGTTAGTATATTAAGCATGCCTTTAATTTAATAAGAAAAGAAACCACCTAGGCGGCCAGATCATTTACTGGATTTCCCCAGAGGAAACAGGATATGGGGATTGGGAGACACGTGGTGATCCTGTAAAATGGATGCCCACTCCTGAGTGTGCTAAGAAAAATCTCATCTCTGCCATGTGTTTTCCCGGTTCATTATTTAAAAGTTTTGCAAAATTTAGGAATGTGACTGGGATTTCTGTACTCATAAAGAGAGAAAGCTGGCTGAAGACAAATGTGCGCACTGTCCGATTTCGGATTTTAGATAGTTTTAGGCTAAGTTTAACTCTCTTTATGGATAATATAGAATAACCCAAAGCTGTTTTTTCCTCAAAAAGATGACGGAGATAAACCAAGGAAAAAAATACAGGCAGGTTCTAAGCAATAAGATTGGTGTTTCCATAATAAAGGACAGTTTTTAAATAATAATGGACCACATTGCAAAGTTAACATCAAGGCTGCTAAAAAGTCAGTAAATTATCTCTGTTACAGAATTTACCAAAGTAAATGCCTTGGATAATAATAATTGGCTTTAAAATCCCAAAATTGTTGAAATATAGCTAAATGAATGTAATTAAGATGAAGGTTTTGTGGTGGAGCTTTTCAGTGATTATTATAGGTAGTGGGGGCCCAGGAGCCCAGGGGGAAATTAGTTTCGCTCTTTAACAGAGGAAAAAAAAAAAGCTGGTCTTATTTCCCGAGGCAGCAACCCAGCAGTAAGAATGTGGCGATTTTGCATTTGAATAGCTACAGGCTTGCTTCCAGAGTACTGTAGTTGGCAACTTAGAACTTTGGAGTTTCCTGAATTAAATAGTAAAAAACTTGTTGACTATATAGGTATTTTGAAATGACATAATACTGAAATATTAATCTGAGTTTGCCTCGCATGAAAAATCTAGAAGACAGAATTGAATCTATTAATTAAATATGTCTTGTATTTTAAAAAAATAAAGTTATTACTAATCCAAAAAATGCTAAGTATTTAACTTGCCAGCTAAAGTTTAAGGCTTCTAAGAGTTTAAAGTTCAAATTAAGTTGGGAGAAATTATATAGTTATGATAACAAAATGCATAAAGTATAAAACTTTATTTTTGAGAAAGTAATTCTTGTATTTTCTCTAGAGAAATTAGTAGTTTAAAGTATATTGAAGTAGCAAGTGTGGTAAAATTTCAACCTAAGATACAATATTTCATATGGTTTAATTAAAAAAGAGGATTAATTCTGTGGTCTCAACCAAATTTTTAATATAAAAAACAATTTAAATTTAATTGATATCTTTTAGAATAATTATAAAAATATATAATATTTGAAATATATATATATTTGATGACCTTTCCAAGTTAAATTTCAAGACTTTAATCGAGGGATAACTTTGAAGCATTTCACAGGCCCTGGAGTGATTCAAAGAATTTATTCTCTCTTCTTAAAATAACTATTTTTGAATTAGGCTGATCTAATATACTTGAAATCATGTGGAAAAGCTTTATCAAATAAAAATTAATAAATATATTTTATTTATATACATATATTTTAAATATTATAAAGTTTTAACCTCTAAGGGAGGGCAGGCAAAGTTCCTAAAATATTTCCTAAGTAAAGCCAAATTTTTCAGCAGCGGAATTTTAAAAAACAGAAGCAACGAAATTTTAAAAGACAAAAAGCCCTCGGGCAGCCTGCACTTTGGATGGGCTAGGGGTGGGGCGGTGTTCGTGCCCATGGATCAAATATATAAGTTTGCTTATTTTGCTTTTTCAATAAAGATACCTACTTTATTTACTAAATAAATCAGCTTTTTAAATTATAATCAAGGTCTCATATAAATTAAGTTATATGAGAAGCCAATATTTTTATAAGCAATTGGATTCTAGTAAAGTCCTATGAAAAAGTTACTGAGACCTCCCATGATCCTTCTATATATGCAAATGAGCCAAAAAGAATGCTATTTAAAAGTAAATTTTAAGCTTAATAAAAAGGATAAATTTAAAAAATTTTAAATATCTTCTGGTAATATTTACAGGGTAAACTGAAGGTTATTATTCAAGCACTAAATCTGATCATAAATATAGGCAACATAAATTTAAAGAGAGTCACTTAAAATGTAGGTATGCAGCAATATCAGCCAGCATCCCAGAAACAGCCATGTAGGTTGCTTAGTGTAAAAGGAAAAAAAAGGTTGGTTTTTTTTTTTAAATATATTTTTATTGATTTTTTTTTTTAACAGAGAGGGAGAGGAATAGAGAGTTAGAAACATTGATGAGAGAGAAACATCCATCAGCTGCCTCTTGCACACCCCCTACTGGGAATGTGCCCGCAACCAAGGTACATGCCCTTTACCGGAATTGAACCTGGGACCTTTCAGTCTGAAGGCTGACGCTCTATCCACTGAGCCAAACCGGTTTCAGCAAGAAAAAGGTTTTTAAAAGAAACTCTACAAAGGTGGCCTAGAAATTATTCTAGAAGAAAATAAAGAGAGGTTTCCTTCAAATGTCTGGAAAACAACTTAAGAATCAAAATGTTAGGCCTCAAAAAGAAAAGTAAATAATTTGTGTTTTTGCCTCCCTAGACAAAACTTATGTCATTATACTCAAAGACTAATAGCAGAAATTCAATTAGTGTCATTTAATATCTACAGCTAAGAACAAATTAAGTTAGAAAATAACCCTTATTTCAGATTGATTTAAATTGGCAAATTAAAGTAAGTGAATATTCAGGGAACCTAGTTATACTAGGCAGGAAACTATTCCTGGAGCATTAACTAATTTTTTACTGATGGTTCATTTCAAAATAAAGTTGCTTAACATGCAATAAATCCAGAGCAGTTATATTTCTGTACAAAGAATTGAATTAAAAGCTATCAAGCCTGCATTGCAAGATTTCCAAAAGCCTCTTAATATTATTTAAAACAATAAAAGGGGGGATAGTGGAGAAATATCCTGTAAGTACATTACATCAAGCCTTAATTACTTAAATTTTTTACTTTAAAATTATTTTTCACTTGTAATGCTGATGGCAAGACACACATGGTGTCAGAATAAGCCAAAGGAAATGGTTTGGGCAAAATGAAAAGATCCCGAGTCTAGTTTATAGACCTTTGGTCAAGAATATGCTTATATATTTCCAGAAAACTCCTCCAAGCCCGTGTGGATTCCTGCAGCAATGGATCCGAGAAAGGAACTAACCAGACTATTCCAGCCACAGATGGTGGTGGCCCCAAGCAACATGCTGAGGAGACAGAGGAAAAACAGTCCAGAGATGGGGATGGTGAAGATGCCTTGCCATGCTAGCAGTCAGCAGCTGTGCGTCGCTACAGGTTGCCCAGAACCAAGCCAAAGAAGGTCGGACCTGCATTGCTCACTGTTTGTCCACCATCCAGAACTGGAATATCATTGCTGTCATGTCACAGGGGACAGTGAGAGGGGGAACCCATGAAAAACTGTTGGACAGTGATTGGAAAGAGGACTCAAAGAAATGTTGGCCGAGAAAGGAGCTTACTGCAGACTGATTTCTTTGATGCCTGGCAGCATTTTAAAGGGACATGACAGAACTCTATCCTTTCCATTGAATTAAAAAATCTTAAAAGGACCCAAGCTCTGCAAATGACATACATTATTATTAACCTTTTGCACTCGGATGTCAAGTGTGACTCGACATGGTTAGCATTAGAATAAAGGAATCGAGAAAAAAACAAGCGAGTGCAAAGAGTTAAATTTATTAAATCAAAGAAGGGGGATATGCTGGAAGCTAATTCCAGCAGGTCATAAATGCAAGAAGTTCATCAAAAGGTTGATGGAACTTGGGCCTTCAGCAGGGCTGAAAATCTGCATGTTATTACCTGCTGCTGGAACAGCCAAAGGCAGTTCCCCCAACCTGACCAAACCTTACCTTTGATATGTATATCTGCTTTGCTATAGGGAAAAATGTGTTAATAAAAAGCGAGGGGTCTGGAGATTCAGAGACCTTAGTTACTAAAGCTAAGCTCCATCTGGCTCCCCCCAAAATGCCTTCCAAATTTATATTTCATGTCTAGTTTATTTAATTTACTTGCAGCCCCCTCTCCAGATTCCTGAACCCTCCTAGATGCAGGATAACACCCCAGCAAGCAACCAAATCAAAGGGTGTCCTGTTCTTGACCTGATTTTAAAATGTATTTTCTTCTTGCAGCATATCCTTCACTTTCTCAGGGTCTGCAAGAAAACCTCTTATCTATAGTTGGCAACATGAATAATCATTATAAAACAAGTGTGGTTCTATTCTTATGTGTTCTTCCCTCTATAAAAACCACAAGTACAGAACATCCAGGGCTGTCCTTGCCTGCTGGAGCATAAAACATCACCAGGAGTGGCTCAGGGAAGTGGAAAGAGCAAACCAGGAAACAGCCTTAGGTGTTCCTGGCCACAGCGACTCAGCTCCAGGCTAGCCGTGACCGTGGAATGGCTGCAGCAGGCTGACTTCTGGTAGCAGCCTTATTCAGGTAGCATCTCTTCACCTCTATCCATTCACCAGGTCTGTTCTGGGATCTCTTTGGCTTTCTTCTCTGTCAGTAGATTTCCCTGAATCTTCGGAAAAACTTCGTAGCTAATGTTTTCCTTCCTCATTTCTCTATGTGCCCACCAGCTGTGCTTTGGAGAGGAAACAGAATGGATAGAGTAAGGCCTGAGGAAGGTAATAAAAATGACTTGGAAAGGAACTTCTCCTCTGGGCCTCTATGTTTCCATCCTTACAAAAGAAGAGTTCAGCCAAAGAGATTGGCAATTTAATATAGTTATGCTCTTTATGTATTTT
The DNA here is from genome assembly GCF_951640355.1 of Cnephaeus nilssonii. NCBI lineage: Eukaryota > Metazoa > Chordata > Mammalia > Chiroptera > Vespertilionidae > Cnephaeus > Cnephaeus nilssonii. The sequence goes on from NC_137083.1 coordinate 1,862,298, forward strand.
AATATCACTTGATCCTCTCAGTAGCCTATGAAGTTCATGCTTCTCAGGCTCACATTCCTAAGAGAGATTGGAGCCAGAATTTGCACACACACACTAGAGGCCTGGTGCACAAAATTTGTGCATTCAGGGGGTGGGTCCCACGGTCTGGCCTGTGCCCTCTCACAGTCTGGGACCCCTCTGCAGATATCCCTCTTGCAGTCTGGGGCTCTCACAGTCCGAAACCCCTCGCTCCTTACCACCTGCCTGCAGTGGAGGCAGGAGAGGATCCCACCACCGCCGCTGTGCTCGCCAGACATGAGCCCAGATTCTGGCTGAGCGGTGCTCCCCCTGTGGGAGTGCACTGACCACCAGGGGCAGCTTCTGCATTGAGCGTCTGCCCCCTGGTGGTCAGTGCATATCATAGCAACTGGTCATTCTGGTCGTTCCACTGTAACGATCGCTTAGGCTTTTATTATACACACACACACACACACACACACACACACACACACACACACACATTATATGTACATACCTATCTGTGAGTACCTACATATGAGTCATAAAAATCATTGTGGACCTATATATGAGTCATATAATTTATAAAAATTGTAAAAATTAATTCTAGATCTATCTATAGCTGCATAGACTTATTCTTGCATCAGGGAAGGGATACATGATTTTTATGCCCCAGGACCATCAATTCCAATTTCAACTCAGTCCTTGTATTTGAGTGCATGTAACTGGCCTGGAAGAAGGAATTCATGCGGAAAAGGAGGACTTCCGTGTGGGAGAAACTGGCCGGTCTCTGGGAATCAGATGACTTGCGTTATAAAATGACATTTTCCTGATGATGCAGGACAAACCCGAGTTCACACCTGTGACTTCTGAATTCTTAAAAATTCTTATAGTCTGCCTTCACTAGCAGGAGTGTTCCGTGGAGAGGGTCTGTTTTAGGGTGAACCTGTTTGTAGATAACATGCCTGAGGTCAGCCTTCTGAAAGCCCTGAGCCCAATTCTTCTTCCAAATGGGAGGGGGACTACACAATGGCTGCTGGTAACGAAAAAAGAAGTTAATTTTAATCGTGTTCTTTCCTTCTTTAGATGGAAGGGCCCTCTCCGGTCTGAATCCATGGAAACCAGGACAAGGTGAGACAGCCATGGCCAAGTGTATGGAAATGGCACCACCTCAGGGGGCTGGGCTATCCCATGTTTGGAAAGCCCGCTGTGCAAGGGATTAGGAAGGAACTCCCTTGAGCATTTTCACAGGCCTCACCCAAGCAGGACATTAAGTGAGATCGAATGGCTGCCTTTCCTTGCGTGACCATATTTTTCTTGGTCTCCTCCACGTGGGCACCTACTGTTTTTTCGGGTAAGCAAATGTGTAGGTCTTGGGAGAGACACATCTGATTTTCTTTTAGTTGTAGGGAAGAAAAAGAATAACATGAATGGATGGAAAATTTTTTGCTGAAACATGGGCCTTTGGGCTTGATAATGCAAATTGGTATCAATTGGGCATCATTATTAGAAACATCACTATCTGAAAACTAACATGCTTCTCCATGATGCATGGGCCAAGAAAAGTCAGAAGGGCAATTCAAAATTATTTTGAACATAAAGAAAATGAAACAAAATGAGCAAAAGTTCAGGTGCAAACATAGGTCTTTGCCTCCATACCCTTTTCCTTTTACTCCAATCCCACCATCGTCTGGCATGTACCCAATCTCATTGGATTCTACTTCATCGTACTTGTATTTCTTTTTGCTCAAGTAAACATATGTATGTTCATTTTGTTATCCCTCCTACTTTCTTACATAAACAATAGCATGCTATAGGTAGGTACCAGTTGAGTTTGTTTCTGTTTGTTCGTTAGTTGCTTTTTGTTTAATATCCCACATGTGAGTGGAATCATAGTTTCTGTCCTTTCCTGTTTGACTTACTTTACTTAGCATAATACTCTCATTTGAAACATGATATTTTAAATATCACCTGATTGTGAGAGATAAGGAAGAGCAGAACTACAATAGATCTTATTTCATTCTCCCACATCCAGCAACACCAGCACCGCTCACCGAAACCAGTTCTCGGAATCCCTCAGCCTCTCTAGGGCCAAGGATCTCCTAAGTTTTTTCATCATCATTCACTTCAATTCAGCCTCTTGATAGGAATGGGCCTGATACTTTATTTACTGTATCATGTTGAACTTTAAAAAAAATATGTACTTTTTTATTGATTTCAGAGAGGAAGGGAGAGGGAGACAGAGATAGAAACATCAGTGATAAGAGAAACATCGATTGGCTGTCTCCTGGGATGGAGCCCGAAACCTGGACATGTGCCCCAACCGGAACCAAACCTGTGACCTCTTGGTTCCTGAGTCAATGCTCAACTCCCGAGCCACACGCAGCCAAGCCATATTGAGTCGTATACTTGTCCCAACTCTAGTGAAGATGAAACTAAAGCCAACAAAAGCCAAGTCACTTAATGAAAATACTGCGGTTGGCACAGTATGTGTACAATCCTGAAAGGCTTTTACTCTTTTCTCAATGACACAGCAAATTTATAAATGAAGTCAGGACTGTGAAAATAAAAGAAAGAGTAAATCTATAATAATGAAAGGGTAATATGCTAATTAGACCGGACGTCATTCTGGGCGTCTTTCTGGACGAAGCCTGGGTCCCAGGTGCCAGAGGGAAGCCGGTGCTGGCAGCTGGGGGAAGGAAGGCCTACTCTTGCACGAATTTCGTGCATCGGGCCTCTAGTAAATATATAGAGTAGTTACCACTCACAAATTCTGTTGTATAATTTTGTGCACATGAGTAATTAAATTACACCTCTTTATTCAGTTAGTAACTTCAATAAGTGAAATCATATTCTATGGAAAACTTTTTAAAATCCATTGTGTCTTTATTTGTAGGACTGAGACCACGGGACCCCACTTAAATGGCCTCCAGTAAATTTAAATTTCTGAATTCTGATTCTAACCTCATCACTCTCTTGCCACAGGAGCCCTAACACTTCATAGGGGAAAGTAGAATGGGAAGGTTTCTGTGTGACCTTGGACATGTGCTAGTACCTCAACCTCTCCAGACTTACATTTACACCCGGTAACACAAGCATGATCGTAGGACAAGATACTCCTGAGCATTAAATGAAACCACACCTGTCACTTGTTCAAGGTCACAAGGCTAAACCGTGGTATACACAGGAATTATTTCCAGTCTCAATATAAACCCTAAACCATTTTTTAAATTTTATTTTTCAATTAAAGCTGCGATTCAATATTCTTTTATATTAGTTTCAGGTGTACAGCATGGTGGTTATACAACCATATAAGTTACATAATGATCACCCTAAATTTCCAAGTACCCACCCAGCACTATGCATAGTTATTTTAATATTATTGATGACTAGAGGCCCGATGCACGAAATTCATGCAAGGGGTTCGGCCCTCACAGCCCTGGCTTTGTCCGGAAGGACATCTGGAAGGATGTCCGGTCTAATTAGCATATTACGCTTTTATTATCCTATATAATAAAAGGGTAATATGCAAATTGACCCTAACGGCAGAACAACCAGAATGACCTCTCGACCAGTCACTATGGGGCGCACTGACCACCTCTCGGTCCCTCCCCGCTGGGCCGGCAGGCTCCAGTTGCCCGATGGCGAATGGGGAACCGGGGGTGGGTGGCGGTGGGGGGTGGGGCCGGCTGCCGGCCAGGGACTGAACTGGCGCATGATTTGCAGGCCAGGCCTAGGGACCGAACTGGTGAATGATTTCATGAGCCGGGCCTCTAGTTATAGATATTCCCTGTGATGTACTTTATATCTCCATGAATGTTTTGTAACCACTAATCTGTACTACTTAATCCCTTCTCCTCTTTCACCCAGTCCCCCCAAATCCTTCCCCCCTGGCAACCATCATCGCTCTGTTCTCTGGATCTGTAAGTCTGTTTCTGACAAGCCCTCACCCTGTCCTCTAGTTCACATACTCCTCATAGTGAGCTCCTGGCATTGGGACTCCTAGTTTAAAGGAAAACTTTGCATTTGGGGTTGAAGCTGAGATGTTATAATGAGATGTTACTTGAAGAAATGGTGGGATGGGCAAAGACATGCTGTCAGAAAAAACAAACAAACAAATGAAAAAAACAACACACCTGCCTGACTAAAGACCGGATCAGAGAAAACGCTTATAAAAGATCCACCGACTAGTAATATTTGATGCTATGTCTGTGTGGGGCAGTAGCGGCAGGATAGGAACAGGAGAAACCTATCAATCGTTACCTACATGGTATTTTGTTATTTGCAGCCCGCATGTAGGATGTCCTTCCCAATGGACCTCCTTTGTGAGCCAGATGAACCAGCGTGCCCGGACACAGCTGCCCCTGTTTGTGCTACAAATGGCCACGTTTCCAGAATGAGTGTTTCTTTTGTCTTGCTCAGGGGTAAGTTCAAGTTAAAATGTCCTTATTTTTTTTTCCTATATTTCTTCACAGAAATGTCAAATAATCTCAGCCAAGGAACTGGATTTACTAATGCATGGGATTCTTTTCAAGAGCCACTATCTGTCACAAAAGATTGCAGACAGACTACATATATAGTGATTACTTCTTTAAAAAAAATGTGGTGAACATTCAACAAAACAAAAAATGCAAAAGAAAATAGAATAGGCCATTTACACAGGGCTCACAGCTTGAGAATACATTGGGAATGGATAAAATGTGCAATGTGTTTAGGAAAACAAAGAGAAAATTGTGTTGAAAGGAATGTTATATAATCACATCTACATATATAATATTTAGAGAACAGTGATATATAAGGATGGAAAGTTAGGCAGAGGCCAACTTCTGGAAAATATAAATATTAGAGAATAGACTGTAGCTATGGGCATGTAAACCTGTGAGAATTTGAGCAGTGTGTTGTGGGGCGCGGCTACAGTGTTTGGACAGGGTTAGCCTGGGACTGATGAGAGGGCACAGTCCTCTCGTGGCCACGTGTGCAAGTCCCAGCTTGGAGGGCAGGGCCCTCCCAGCACAATTATAGCCAACAGCTATGGTTGTAAGGTTGAACCTAAGGTCCGAACACGTGGCCCCACGTGCCTGAGTGATATAGGCTGCAAGTAAACAAAGCTTGATCAGGTGCATGTAGTTGAGTGGGATCGAAACCCACGAGAATGTTGTAAACATCTTGACCACGCCCTTACTGTGCCTCGTGGCATCGGCTATAAAATAAAGACACGTCTTGTAGTCCGTGGCGCTGTCTCTTCATCAGAGGAGCAGCGTCCCACCGAGACCCAGCTTTCATCCTCTTGTCTGTCTTTTCTCAATCCTTCACCGCCCCCACTCGGGTTCACCCTTGGCCGTGCTGGCGCGGCACAGTGTGTGTGAACTATGTGAATTATAGATCACATTATTGTAGTTATTTTTTACTTCTTGGTAGAAAAAATCTGGCATTGCTATGTTGAATGGAAAGGTATCAGAATAGCCCTGACCGGTTTGGCTCAGTGGATAGAGTGTCGGCCTGCGGACTGAAGGGTCCCGGGTTCGATTCCAGTCAAGGGCACGTACCTTGGTTTCGGGCACATCCCCAGTGGGAGGTATGCGGGAGGCAGCTGATCGATGATTCTCTCTCATCCATCGATGTTTCTAACTCTCTATCCCTCTCCCTTCCTCTCTGTAAAAAATCAATAAAATATATATATATATTTTTTAAAAAAGAAAGGTATCAGAATAGGAATGAGTTAGGGCAGTGGTCAGCAAACTCATTAGTCAACAGAGCCAAATATCAACAGTACAACAATTGAAATTTCTTTTGGGAGCCCGAAAACCGACTTCTGCGCATGGGCCACGAAGTTTCAATCACACTGTATGTGCGTGCCCGCACGTGGTATTTTGTGGAAGAGCCACACTCAAGGGGCCAAAGAGCCGCATGTGGCTCGCGAGCCACAGTTTGCCGACCACAGGGTTAGAGGATGAAAGATTCTCTGTAGAGAAATGTCACATAACGCTTTGAATAATCACGACATAGAGGAGGAACAGGCAGGCTGTGGTGGTGACACGCAGGATGGAGACGGGGTGGGTATGAAGGCACCTGGAAAAGCAGCTCTTTCTGAGGGTGACATCGGAAAGAAAAGAGAGTGTGTAACAATGTCCTCTGTCCCTGTGATGCTAATCTATCTTTCTCTTCCCTTTGGGGAATTTGGTCATTGTATGAAGGTTGGTAACTATGGAAAATGTGAGCGTGGGTAACGGAGAATTCCATTCATTTATTCTTCTCATTACTTAATTCTGAAAACCATTTCTCTTGGGATTTGAGGATGTATAATAAACAACATGCCTCTCTATGCTGCACCCAAATTTGTAATGAAATTGGGGGTGTGTGTGGAAATTAAGCTAAGGGAGAACTAAATACTGCATTTATTACAAATACACATTATAACAAAAAAGGCGGCCAGTGTTCACCCGTGGGTGCTGATGGTTTAAAGTCAGCTTTCATTGTGTGTGGGTCTAAGACAGTGGTTCCCAACATGGGGCACATGCCTTAAGGGGGGCAATTTGATTTTTAAGGGGAGCAATTTGAGAATGAGCTATTAACAGTGATTTTTTTTGCATTTCTTTTGGTTCTAGGGGCCTCATATACTAGTACAGTATATAAATGTATATTGTGGCATATTTATGCATTTCAGTCTCTTATATGTTTTGAAACTTTATTTGCTATTTTTTCATGTCACTTCATATTCTTATTTTTTTAACCATTTCTTAGTGATTTCTCCCTCAGTACTTCCACTGTCCTTTTGTTCTTTTACTTTTCTCTTTCATGGATGCCATGTTCTTTGGAAGCTTGTTTAGACCAGGTTAATGGCCTTTTAGGCTTCCTCCATGTGAATAGGAGGAACTCGCTTTTTGAATAGTAAGAATTATATGTCACGGGGGCACCGGGATTTTAGAGATGCTTAGGTGGGGCATGGCCATAAAAAGGTTGGGAACCACTGGTCTAAGATCTGTGATTAGGTGGGCTCACCGAACACTCTCCTGACTTAAATTTATTGCAGATTGCAGGCTTATCTGCAGGTCCAGCCCTGCCCCACTCATCTCACTTAAACATTTGAGCAAAAGAGAAAATTCCCCCTCGCCTCCCGCTCTTCCCCCAAACACACTCACACCGCTGTTTGAGACGTTCTACCTGATATTCATGAGTGAAGCCCACCTGCATTAGGAGAGAAAAGTTTCCACGTGCTAATGAGAAGAGGGAGAAAGATAGACCAGATTTATTTATTTTTTGGTGGGGGGGGGGGAGGCAGACATGTTTTAGAGAGAGCTAGAAGGCGATGGTATCATGTGATTCTCCTGATTCCAGCACAGCTAATTTTCACTCCATCTCATTGTTCCTATTCCATTGGCCAATACACCCCCCCCCCCCCCTTTTTTTTTTCTTCATCCAACTTATAATCTGTCACTTAAAGGTCTTGATTACTACAGGGCGGTCATGTTATTTTTACATTCCAGGCTGGGGAAATGAACAGCGAAACACTTGGGCTTCTGCGTGCTCTGTGTCATTACCTATTGTGGCCACTAGATGCCAGTCTCTCCTCAGTTTGACAAGTTCTTGATTTAACCAGTTCTCTCCCAGGGGAAGTCCTACAACTCTGCTTTTCCCATCACCTTTCCAGCTACTCCACAGTCTACTTCAGTTGGCAACAGGGACCCCCCTCCTCTTGCCGCTTCGACCTTCCTTGGTTTTGTACACGTTCCTGTGTAGAGGCCCAGGCCTATCGTATCTTAAGGAGCCTGGGCTTCTGTGTTCTGTGTTAGTTCTCCAGGTGATTCTAGTGCACGTCGACATTTGAAAACTACTTTCTCTTTCTTTTCCTATTTTATTACATTTATTGGGGAGACATTGGTTAATAAAATTATATAGCTTTCAAGTATGCAATTTATAATATACCGTTCTTATATAATAAAAAGCTAATATGCTAATTAGACTGTACTCTGGAACGACCTTCCAATGACCAGTGGGCAGGGGATGGGGCTGCGAGGGCCTACTCTTGCACGAATTTTGTGCATCGGGCCTCTAGTCTCTGTATAGTTGTGTATTCACCACACAAAGTCAAGTTTTCTTCCTTCACCATATATTTGAACCCTTACCCTTTCCTACCTCTGTCCTTTCCCTTTGTATCTATATGTTTTTGTTTGTTCATTTGTTTTCAGTTTTATATCCACATGAGTGAAACCATATGTGTTTTTTTTTTTTTTTTTTTTACTTTTTCACTCTGACTTACTTTGCTTAGCATGATATTCTCAAGATCCATTCATGTTGTGGCAGATATCAGTATTTCATCTTGTTTTATGGCTGAATAGTATTCCACTGTGTCTATGTACCACGTCTTCTTTATCCAATCATCTTCAGTTGTTCCCATGAATAATACTGCAAATGAACCTAGGGGTGCATATACCTTTACAAATAAATGTTCTCCAATTTTTGGGATAGATAACCAGAAGAGGGATTGCTGGGTAAGTTCTATGCTTGATTTTTAAAGGAACCTGCAAACTGTTTCCATGGTGGCTGTACCATTTTCCATTCCCATCAGTGCGGGGAGAACTGTTTTCTAGATCGAGTCCCTCCATTCCTCAGCGTGTCCTCAACAAGTGGCAGAACTGAAAGTGCAGGGAATGATGCTACTGAGGAAGTGACATTGGGAAGGTGACTAGCTAGTTTGATCTCTACAATGAGAATGTTAACTTGGATAATAAAAGTTACATATCATTTATATAATTAGCATTGCTATGTATACTACTTTGTCTTTGTCACCATAGCAAACAGGAGTGAAGTGAGGTCAATTAAGCCCAAAATGCGTAGACGGAGCGCCTAATTCAGGTAGGCCTTGGCGTTCTGAGTTGGGTTGAGGACTCAGAGATCATCTAAACATCTGTGACTTCTGCAATATTCCTGATGGGAGAGCATGTACCCAGGTTTCCCGCCCATGGGAAGCTCACTGCCTGGTAAAGTATGAACAACGCTGTAGAGGTGTGGTGATTAGGAAGCACTGCTTGCCTAGAATCAAAACTTACACTGATGGTGCTTTCAACCATCAGGCCTTTCATGACAGAACAGAAGTTGACTCGCAGTTAGCGGTAGAAGATGAATGTTCTGTCTTCTAATCAATACACACTCAAACCTCTTTTCTCCAGTCATTTACTTCAGTCATTTCTCGAGTCCTGTTTTTATTATTTCATTCTGTATGGTCTGGGCAGGCTACGTGTAGGCAGTCCACACCTTAAGCATTCAGGCATAACCATAATGAAGAGACGCTTCTGATCAGCTGACACATCCTTCTCTCGATTCCATCTGGACACTCCCAGGACTGGCGGGCCCCTCGCATTGATGACACGGTGGCAGCGGCTGCAGAGGAGTAGGTGGAGGGTCTCTGTCAGCTCATGGGGTGCATTTACCTTGTGGCCTTTTGCCACTGAAGGCAGCTCTGCAAAGGGGCCCTTGTTCAGTGAGGCCATACCGTGGTTTCAACTTAAAGACAATTCTGAATCATTTGGGGGGAAAGTAGAGGAGAATGTGTTAAACATTTCACAATGTGCTCTTCTTATTGAAGGTTAACATCATCCTAAAATGGCTGAATTACTTGATGTTCCAGTTAAGTAAGATTTCTTTTTTAATTCACTGATACAGAATAGATTATTTCTCCCCAATGCTGGATGCATTCTGTGTTCCTCTACCTTTTGACTAAGGACTCCCTGTTCATTTAGTAATTACTTGTTGAGAGTCCCTACTCTATGCAATGCACTGTGCTAGGTGCTGGTTTAAGCAAGCAAACAAACAGGCCGGATCCTTTTCTTGTGGAACCTGCATTCTAGTGATGAGAGATGAATAATACACAGGGAGAGGGACAGGCAATGGCAGGGAGTAAGGGATGCTGCGATGACAATGAATAAAATGAAGTCACATAATAACAAGTGAGGCAAATAATAGACGTTCAATACATAGACACTAAATGAATATTTGAGACCATGAACTCCCAGACACAGCCTCTAATTAAAATCACCATAAAAAAAGCTTATAATAGAAAATAATAAGAAGAGAGAAACATGGAGAAAAGGTAATTTAAAAAAGAAAAGGAGGTGAAAAATTTTAAATCCAATCTCGCATAGAATTTAGTACAAACATCTACACTCATCACAGAAAACACAGGTTAGCGCTTGTCTGATTTACAAGTTTTAAGGGAAAACACCCATATTAGATAACAGTGAAACTGGAGAAAATGGAACCTCTAGGCTGGCTTCTCATCGTTTGGGTATCTGTTCAAATAGATCATCTCCTCCGAGAAGCCTTCTCTGATTACTCCATCTAATTTGTCCCCTAAATCCATGTCATTCTCTAGCCCAATACCATGGTATATTTTCTTTTGAATACTTGTCAACACATGAAATCATTTACTACATCATTCGATTATGTTTTCTTTTCATTCACAAGAAAGTAAGTTCCGAGAAGTAGAGTCCTTGTCTGTCTTGTCATCTGTGAACCTGCAGTGAGGAGAACTGGGATAGAGAAGAGAAGCGATGAGGCTGATTGTGACTGTGTCGCACTGTTGCTAAGTAGCGCTATGTTAATATGTTAGGGCAGGGAGGACTCACAGGACTACATGCTATAAAGGAAATATTAAAGAAGCTGAGGTGTCCAATCTGGAGAAAAAAGGCCTTTCTAGGCACGCTAGAGCTGCCTTTACATATCTGAAGAGATCTGCTTAGAAAGAGAGAGCAGACTCGTGCTATTGGGCTCCGTTGTAGAGAACTAGAATTTCTGGAAGCCTTATAGACATGGAGTTCTTTTGAATTTGAAAAAATTTTCGAGCAGTCTAAGCAGACCAAAAATGCAGTCATCTTACTTGGTAACAAGTCTAGATACTAGACATCATGACATTAGGGGAAATTGGAGTAAATCCTTTCTTAATGACCAAGAAAACACTAACATCTCTTTAGATGTTATTAAATGTTCTGTAAAATAATAAGCTGTGGCAAATTAAGTTTGGGTAAAATTGAGTTTTAAAAAAGTGGAAAAAATCTGTATTGCAAAAAAAATAATAGAGCCTTTGATAAGTAATTCCCCAAAGTGAAATTGAGTATTTAGGGTTTCCCAAATCTGGTTGACCAGAGAAACCTTTAGTCAGGAAATACTAGTTAACTTCTCCTGGGATACCAGTGTCTTGAAGATTAAAGGTCTATGATTCTCGGCATGTAAGAAGGATATGGATTTGGGGGTGGGAGTACAGACGTTAGAATGTTATAGATTGAATTGTGTTCCCCCCAGATCATGTGTTGAAGACCTAACTCCTAGTGTGGCTATGTTTAGAAATAGTGGCTTTCCAGGAGTAATTAGGGTTAAATGAAGTCATAAAGGTGGGGCCCTTATCTAATAGTACTTTAATCCTTATTAGAAAACGAAGAGACACCAGGGGTCCTGCACACAGAGCAAAGCCCGTGTGAGGACACAGTGAGAAGATAGTTGTCTACAAGCCGAAGAGAGAGGCCTCAAGAGAAACCAGCCCTGCCAACACCCGGAACTGTGAGAACATTAATTTCTTTTTTTTTTAAAAAAAATATTTTTATTGATTTCAGAGAGGAAGGGAGAGGGGGAGAGAGAGAGAGAGAGAGAGAAACATCAATGATGAGAGAGAATCATGGATTGGCTGCCTCCTGCATGCCCCACACTGGGGATCTAGCCCACAACCCGGGCATGTGCCCTGACTAGAATCGAACCATGACCGCCTGGTTCATAGGTTGACGCTCAAACACTGAGCCATGCCGGCACGGCAGAACATTAATTTCTGATGTTAAAATCACCCATTATTTGGTATTTTGTTTTGGCGGCCTTAGCCGACTAATATATTTGCTAATGTTGGCTGACTCTGTGGCTACAGGTGTTCCCTTCACTAGTGAGCACAATAGACATTATTTTACTAATAGGAGATGGGAGGTGTGTGTGTGTGTGTGTGTGTGTGTGTGTGTGTGTGTGTGTGTTCCACATCCAGATAGTGTGAGGTCATCTAGGAGCAACATGAACCAATAGGAAAAAAACAATCATTACTGTTCAATTCAATAGTTCCATTTTTGGAACTATTTAGTCTTTTTAAAAAAAATATATTTTATTGATTTTTTTTACAGAGAGGAAGGGAGAGGGATAGAGAGTTAGAAACATCAATCAGCTGCCTCCTGCACACCCCCTACGGGGGATGTGCCCACAACCAAGGTATATGCCCTTGACTGGAATCAAACCCGGGACCCTTCAGTTTGCAGGCCAACGCTCTATCCACTGAGCCAAACTGGTCAGGGCGGAACTATTTAGTCTTAATCATTCAAGACTGTCAAATTACAGCAGGAAGGTTAGGGAGAGGTGGGGGAGATAAGAGATCATCCGAAGGACTTGTATGCATGCATATAAGCATAACCAATGGACGCAAGACACTAGGGGGTGAGGGCATGTATGAGAGTGGGGTCGGGGGGGGGGGGCAATGGTAAGATATGTACACATATAATACCTTAATAAAAAAAATGGGAAAAAAAAGAAAGAAAACTGAGTAGAACCAAAACATAACATTCCTGCATGTGCTAACTTCCTGTTCCCATGAGAAACAGGGAACGAGCTCCTGCTGGACACAAGATCAAAATGCAGGTGTCACTGTGCCTCAGTGCACACAGAGGCGTGATCACAGTGGGGACGACATCAAAAGCGGAAAACAAGAAGATAGGAAAGGAGCTGGAGTGTAAAGGCGTCCTCACAGAGGGGAGGGAGCAGAGGACAGAAAAAGGCTAGAGTTAGGGCAGCCCAATCCGGGCCACGGATCTTAAAACTGTCAGCAGAAGCCCTTGCCTCCAGGGTGTTGAATGGAGTCTCTGCTGGATGCCAGGAAGGAAGAAGCCCGGAGGTTGGGGGTGGGCTGGTGCAGCAATCTATATATATATATAAAAGCCTAAGTGACAAACGACCGAACGACCAAACGACTGATCAACCGGTCACTATGATGCACACTGACCACCAGGGGGCAGATGCTCAATGTAGGAGCTGCCCCTTGGTGGTTAGTGCGCTCCCACAGCCAACTTCTCGCAGCCGGCCAACCTCCCGCGGTCCCTCCACCCAGTCGGCTGGTCCCTAAACTTTCTTTGGCAAAGTCAGCCCTGATCATTGGCCAGGCCGAGCGACCCTGGCCTCTAGTTAGGAGATAAAAACCTAAACATGTAGGGGAATTCCAATTTCTTGCCACTCACCCCAAATCAGCCTTACTCATCATTTGCACAAGTTAGTGCCCAGGGATACTAATTTTTAATTGGAGAACTTGAAGCAGCCACCTAGGCTACTCTCACTGGAAGTTTGGGAAGCAGGAAGCACAACATGGAGAAGGGACCGTGGCACATTGCACCTCCGATAGATGAGGGGGAGGGGACAGGGGAAGAACCGTTGTCTCCCGACTCTCAATCATCCCCCCGTCCCCATCCCTCTTTCCAGAGGATACTCACCCGTGAAAACGCCGTGCACTCTGACCCACTGCTCGGCTCCCTCTGCCTCATTGGAAATATCAGCTGTCCTTCCTGACTGCTCTGCTTCTGCCAGGTCCACTCCTGTTATGCCAACGTTCAATGTGTCGCCACTTCTATCTCTGAAGTTAAAGGTGAAGGCAATGCATCAGAGTAACCAAACGCATTGGCTCTTTAGCCACTTCTCTAAGTCACTGCCGCCTTTAAATAACAGGACAGACACCACCTCTATCTTAGAAGATTATTGTAAGCCTTAAATGAGATGATGCACACAGCAGGTATAGCTGAGCGCTACCACATAGTACGTCAATTTTCACATTATTACTTTCACTTCCTACAACAGCCATTATTCTGTACTTGGATTGCTGCCCAGTGGTGCTGTCTTCCCTCCAGCTAACTAACCCCAGAACTCTTCATTCAAGCCATGCTCCAATTTAATTCTCTCCCACGTCTCTAACCCTCTAACGGGTCACCTTTCTCTTCCCTGTGGCACCCCAAGTCCACTGGGGAAGAAATGAAGGATTCAACACTCTCAAACTTTCCTCTTATTTCATACTTTTGTTTTTATTTTTATGTTTTTCACTCTGTCCTGCCTTCCCTAGAGTGGGAACGCGGTTGTAGAGGTCCTCTCCGACCAGGCCTCCCGTGTTGGCCCCTGGCAGGAATATGAGGAGGAATAAATAAACTTTCCTTGGCACAGAATGGAGAGGTTTTGTTCGTTTGTTTGTTTGTTGTTCTTCACAGGCGCATCTTTCACTCGCAAAGGACCCTCTACACGTTGTGGCTTAATGTGCAGCTTGAAAAATTTCTCTCCCTGTGAATAGCTGCCAGACTACAAAGCAGTTCACACCTGACCGTTTGACCTCACTTTTCCTCACCTTTTAAAATCCAAAGACCTTTATCTCCGCCCATCCTTCATCTGTTTTATCTTGAGATACACCCCGAGGATCATTATCTTAGCCCCACCCCTGAGACATTCATCTGAAACTTTGCCTACTAGCCACTGCCTCCATACACAATTGTTCAAGTTCATATTTCCCACACCTACTAAGTTCACACAAAGCCCAAACCTTGACCTCTAAACCCTTAACTGATGACACCCTGCATAATCCACCAGAATCATCTTGAACAAATGACTCTCTTCCAAGCTGACCACAGTCTTTATGGCTTCCCCTCAAGTCTCTGATGTCCACACTCCCTGACTACAACATCCCCTTTTCCATTTCTCACTCAGTACCCCAGAAGTATTCAGCATGGTACTGCCAGGGCCTGCTAATATCTGGTGCTGATTTTGTCTAGTGGCCGTTCATTTTTATAGCCCTGTTGACTCTCTGACATGCTCCCATTGATGTCCGTGCCAAGCCTTCTCCAGCTTCCAGACCAACCCAATTCTCGCACTGCCAGAGTCACCATCCGGACTTAACAGCTGGACCCAACCTCACAGTGGGTTTCCCCACACCCTTCTCCCTCCCCCTTCAAAACATCCTCTTTAGATTCATCCTGTCTTCTCTGTCTCTGTATCGGAGGGATGGTGCTTCAATCTGTGCTGTTAACCTTATTTCCCGCTTTTCCAATTCCTCTAATTAGCCACCCTCCATCATGTACTTTAAAGTTCCTCTTCCAGTTGGCTTTAAGGCACGCACAGTTTAGCCTAGACCTTTCTGAAGCGTTTGCCTCTTTCCTCCCCTTTACTATCAAACATCAAAAAAAAAAAAAATATTGTAACCGTATCTTTCCACTTCACCCTGGTCATCCATTGATCCCATCCCCACCCCTCTTTGTTAAAATTGCATTTTCAAACTTCAGTGAAGACACCTCTTCTTGAAACATAATGGCTTTTTTTCAGTATTCATTCTCTTCACAGGTTCATAGAAATAATAAGACTTACAATTAAATCTCTCTATTAGGATAATTTCTTTGCTTTTTTTCCATGACTGAACTCAACACAGCCTTCTCCATTAATTCGTATCTTGGTCTTGGGTGAGATTACTTAAATCCCCCAAGTCTCAACTTACTCACTGGTAAAATTAGGGTCATAAAAATTCCTTCCTCGTGAGTTATCATGAAGCTCACATTCCATATAATTAAGTACCATATATCAAGCTCTAATTATGATCTTGCTGCTCATACACTCACACACACACACACACACACACACACACACATATACACTGAGTGGCCAGATTATTATGATCTCTAAACGCATAATAATCTGGCCACTCAGTATATATATGAATTGTCTAGTGGCCATTCATTTTTATAGCCCTGTTGACTCTCTGACATGCTCCCATTGATGTCCGTGCCAAGCCTTCTCCAGCTTCCACCCAATTCTCGCACTGCCAGAGTCACTATCTGAACTTAATAGCCCGGTGCATGAATTCGTGCATGGGCGGAGTCTGGCCAGCCTGGCCAGGGGGAGGGGACATGGGCGGTTGGCCAGCCTGCCTGCTGGTCGAACCTGGTCGAGGGGACAATTTGCATATTAGCCTTTTATTATATAGGATATACACTGAGTGGCCAGATTATTATGCATTCAGAGATCATCATAATCTGGCCACTCAGTGTGTATATATATATATATATATATATATATATATATAGTCTCATTTAACTCTCAAAACCACTCTGTGAGGTAAACATTATTTCTCTGTCACAGATGAGAAACTGAAATATCCAGTGCTTAACCTATATACTCAAAGTCACAGAGTCAACATATATTTAAAATAAGATTACAAATAAAATCCACTGGACTTCATGCCCATATTATTTAAAAAAAAAATATATATATTTTAATTGATTTCAGAGTGAGAGAGGGAGAGGGAGAAAGAGATAGAAACATCAATGATGGGAGAGAATCGTAGATCAGCTGCCTCCTGCATGTCCCCTACTGGGATCGAGCCTGCAACCCGGGCATTGCCTCAATTGCCCTGGTTGGAAATTGAACCTTGACCTCCTGGTTTATGGATCAACACTCAACCACTGAGCCACACCAGCTGGGCATTGGCTATATTCTTACTACTAGATTATATTGATCCCCAAACAGATGTAAGAATCACAAATTTATAGAATATTCAATGTAATTTATTAGCTTATAATTGTTTGTAGATATTGTGTTTCAGAATGTACTAAACTAGACCTACCAGGCAGAGCATTGGGGAGAAGAGTAAACTGACTTCCCCAGGTTTTCATTCATTCATATGCCCTTAAACTCAGTAGACAAACACCAGCCATTTATAAGCTAATGTCAGGAACCTGGAGCAGAAACTCTTGGCTCATCAGTAATCATCGTCATCATCACAATTACAATGACATACACTGCACTTCGGATTTTCCACGTACATGACACCAATTATGTGGACTATTGTGGCAAGCAATAGTTCCCAATCTGGACGAGATGGAGCTAAAGTTCTGGGATAGTTTCTGTGTCATTTGCCAACTATTTTTAGTTCTCCCCCATCTGGTTGTCCTGGGACAAGGCAATATCACACTCCACATCCTCTGTGGTTGGGCCAGCCCACCTGAAGGTGAGGGAAAGTGGCAGTGATGCCACCTCTGGACCTAACTATTTAATTGCTGAAAAGGAGATCCTCAAGAACACATCTTCACTTAACCTTGACAATGAACAACATGCCAAATAGTGACAACTCTGCCCACCTGGGACCCGTTGAAGAAAAACCTGTTTTGAACATTAGGTTTTAATATGAGATTTTATTTGAAAAAGAGTTTGTCCCTAACATGTTTGAAAATCATAGCTGTCAGAAAAATCCCCCTTTTCAAGATAAGATGAAAGCATCGAGTCGCAGCCCTCGGTCAGAAGACCTGGGGTGAGCCCTACCTGCCCCCGTGCTTCAGTGACATGGGAAAGCCTCACAATTCCTCCAACCTCAGGTTCTTATCTACAATGTGAGGTTGTATTTACTGCTCCATCTGCCAAATGTGCTCCAGCCATAGCACTCTTCTTCCCAAAGTCCTCGCCTGCTTCAGGGCCTCGGGGCAAACTGGCCTGTCCCACAAGAATGTCTCTCCATGCTATCCTCAGGCCTAGTTCCTCCTCATCATCAGGGTTTCAGCCTCAATATTTCTCTCCTATAGATGCCTTCACTATAGATGCCTTCACTGACCATCCCACCTAGAATAGACTCACCTTGGATATTCCCCATGCTAATATGCCTTTGTTTCCTTCCTGAGTCTTATAACTCCCAGATAGTTCATTTCCCATTTCATTCTTTTTGGCCTATCACTGAGCATAAGTTCATGACGTCAGCAGGCAGGGTTGTGACTTAGTCCTAGCACTTCACACAGTGTCTGGCATCGAGTAGGCATCATAAATACTTACTGAATTAAATAAATAAATAAATAAATAAATAAATAAATAAATAAATAAATAGTTTTGGGGTGGGGCAATGAGTTGATAATGGGTATAAAAAGCAATTTTAAGCTTGTAGAGCTTTGAACTTCACTCTTCAAATTCAACACAATGGAAAATGCCGAAAACTCCTGATTCTGCTGTGATTTTCCTTTCTTTGTCATGAGTGAACCCATTTGAATTGAGCATTGTCTTTCCTTCACAAAGTGGAATTCATATTACCTTATATTTAAAAATCAATAAGTCTCACCGTATGGAAAGCTCCTCTTTAACTCAAGATATATTTAATGAGCTGCACCAGAACTGTTGGTTTCTAGAAATACAGAGCTGAATAGGAAGTGACTCCTAGCTTCCAGCCACTCAGTCTGATAGGCTAATGGGACCATGCATTCATTTGTTCGGTAACTAGTCTTTAAGTTGCCAGGAGACTGGGAGACTTAGCTGGACGCTGGGTCTTCAGTGGTAATCAAAACAGGCCTAGGCCCTTGTGCAGTTTACAGTCCAGTGAGGGAGCAAGAAAATGAGCGACTATTAAACACAACGATAAAATGCGAGAAAGAGGAGATCCACGACCGACACACAGGAGCTGACCTTGACATTGCGACAGGTTGGCCTCCTGCTCACAGCTGGGCCTTGATGTTCTCCTGCTTAACATAAGTGCAAAGAACATGAACATCTGAAAAAGCCACGCTGTAACCAAAGGTCATGCCGTGCCAAAAGCATGTCTGAACACAGGGACAACACGAACATTATCTACCTACAAAACACCAACACCCCCGTCTACACTACTATGAGTGATGCTTCTTTACCAATGTCCACTCCAGCCTTGGCTACTGTCCCCTGCTTAAGGTTCTACCTGACTCCCTCCCCCCAGGTATCTTCTTCCTCTTGCTGGAAAGTCTTCACTTGCTCAATCCCCACTCCTTTCCGAGGGCAAACTCAGTCTGGACTCTGGATCTGAGAAACAAAATGTTAAAATCCCAATTATTTTTCCCGTTCGTCTTAAGGAATTGTAGGAGCTCTAGTCCAATCCTCAGGTAATTCAATCCAAGACAAGTCACTCCTGGTCACACGTAACGGTTTTCAAACAGAGCAGCACTGTTCTCCCAAGACGCACTCAAGTATGTGGGGACTTGGTTTTTGCTCATCGCAGCGACTGGAGTGGTACTACGAGCACTCAGTGGACCAAGGCCCTGCGGTGACCTGGACAGTGCCACGCAGTGGAGACTGAACCACTGAAATGCCAGTAGTAGTCCTGCCGAGAAACCCATAGATGGGCCATATCAGTCATATCCCATCCTCCCGCTTCTACCCACGCCCATACCGGATACCAGTAATCAATGACGATATGTACGCTCTGCTGAGCTGGGTGGGCCTCCCAATCTTTCTTAACATAGACATCCAGGCATGCCTCGGCAATCAGACTTGATATGGAAGACAAAACCTATTTGCCATTCCTGCCTTTACCTTTTTTCTTTTTAAGACTAAGGAGGGTTTATGGTTCTTGAGATCAAGTCTCCACCTGACCCTTGAGTCCTCTTCCAGTTTCTATCCCTGTGGCCAGGCCTTGGCTCTCCGACTGCTGTCCCAGTCCTTCTAAGACCAGGGCACTATCAGGAGTGTGAGCTCTGTGGCCGGGACCCTGCGCTGCTACCCCAGCAGGTGGTAGGAAATGCCTGTCTGCCAGCATTACCTCTCTGAACAGACACAGTGAGGGAGCTACACCCTCTAGCGGGGAAACCACATGTAATGACATCCCAGAGAAAATCCAACTCCAAGTAAATGAAGTTTAAAGAAAAAAGAAAGAAACAAGAATAAAAGGTGGGGGTGGGAGGGGATTGGTTCCATGGCACCTGTTCCTGAAAAGTTCACAAGGTCTCTGAATTCAGGCATGGCTAGAGTCAGAGTCTTAAAAAATGTTTCCAGAAATTTATCCGCCCCCCCCCTTTTTTAATCCATCCATGCCTTCCTGGATGTTGTCTTCATTTTCAGAAAGGCTTTGACCACCCAACCCAACCCCCATCCTTGGGATAAGATTCTGAATCATGTTGTTATGGCTACAAGCATGCTCAACTCTCATTAAAATGAACTGGATTACAAGGCACTGCAGGAGCGAGGGGTGAGGCAGTCCCCAATATATGGATTAGATGAGGGTAAAGAATTGTTCTCCAGAAAAATACGGAGGCACTACTGCCAGGAGAAATGAATGCAAGTCAAACAAAAGTAACAGGTGCTGTGGCGCTCTCTCTTCTGGATGCCATGCTCCCTCCTCTGGGGGTGAGCTTGTCCTCAGGCCTGCCGGAAGCCCGACCTCCTGCTATTTTTCTTTTCTTTTTAAAATATATTTTATTGATTTTTTTACAGAGGAAGAGAGAGGAATAGAGAGTTAGAAACATTGATGAGAGAGAAACATCGATCAGCTGATTCTTGCACACCCCCCACTGGGGATGTGCCCGCAACCAAGGTACATGCCCTTGACCGGAATCGAACCCGGGACCTTTCAGTCCGCAGGCGACGCTCTATCCACTGAGCCAAACCGGTTTCGGCCTCCTGCTATTTTTCTGCCTTTACTACAGTTAACTACTTTTCTGCTCTTACTACAGTTAACTATTTGTATCATAATAAATTACGATACTCCCAGGAGCTGGAAAACTTCACTATCTTGGTAGAAAGCAAGGAAATGTCACCCAGAGGTCTACCAGGAAGCCGTCTGGAAAACATGCTTTTATAATAACACAGAATGATTGCCTTCCCGTCCACAAAGAAACCACGGGGTCTGCTGTCCTCCCGATTTCAGAGGACCCGGGGCATCTGTGTTTTCATGGCCACGATCTGCTCCGCATCCATGATGTTGCCGAGTTCCCAGCAGCTCCTCATTTCACCTCCTGAGACCGACGCCCACACCCCACCACTCGGGTGCATGTTAGGATCTCCCCATCTCCTTTCACTCCTCAAGCACTTTCAAGGCGATTAGAGTAAAAAAAAAATTCTGAAGATCTGGGATAATATTGGAGAATAATAATGGTTTATGCATCATAATAAATACATCAGGATTCTTTTGGTTAAGAGTGATGAAGATCCAACGGAAACTTAGCTTAGCCAAACAAGAAATGGGTGGGTTCATGCAGGTTGGATGAGCCAGGGTGGGTCTTAATGAAAACACAGCAGTATCCACAATTTAAGCAATGCCAGGAATCTTACTGTCCACCTCCTTCCTCTGGGGTCTATGGATTTTGTTAAATGCTGGTTTCATCATCTCCTGTACTCACGCCATATACATGACGAGGTAATGGCTGCCACCACCCCAGGCACGTGTCCTTACAGCCAGGGGCCAACAAGGAAAGGATGAGGGGCGAGGAGGGAATCCTGGAGCCCAGCCACACACCCTCCAACCAATATGCAATTCAACCCCCAGACTCGGGAAACAGAATGGCTTTTTAAGCGATTGTCTTATAACCCCCAAAACATTCCATTTAAGCTTAGATATGAGGGTTAAATCACATCGATATTATTATTTTGGGTTAAGAAAGTCTGTAATTTTCATTTAAACTATTTGTCACATTTTAAGAAAAGATAGCCTATTAAAGAAAATGATGAAGCTTATGATTCTGATTTGAAATTTTTGAGTATTGACTTAAACTTAGAATTTTAAGTTGAAAGAATAAGAATTTTATTAAGACTATTAATGGCATTTTGAGAAGTTATCATTTGCCATATTTGCGGGTTTAGATAGACTTATAATATATATTTGGAAAGGGTTTGTTTGTTAAAACCAGGTTTTGTTTGTTAAACTTAAATACTTAAAAGGAAAATGTAAGTATAGTAGATTTATCCATTCATTAGTTCCTTCAAAAACAAAACTTCACTGCATGCCAACCTCCCATGTGTTTATTCTTAAGAACTTGATTGGCCTGTATGACTGTCCCCTTGCCAAACTGAAGGCAGAAACATCAACTTCTCACAATTGTTTCCTTGGCCTAGTCCCGTGGTCGGCAAACTGCGGCTCGCGAGCCACATGCGGCTCTTTGGCCTCTTGAGTGTGGCTCTTCCACAAAATATCACGGCCTAGTCTATTTTGAAGAAGTGGCGTTAGAAGAAGTTTAAGTTTAAAAAATTTGGCTCTCAAAAGAAATTTCAATCATTATACTGTTGATATTTGGCTCTGTTGACTAATGAGTTTGCCGACCACTGGCCTAGTCCAATGCCAACCCCCAGAGCAAGCCCTCAGGAAATATTTATTTATTTATTAAATATATTTCTATTGATTTCAGAGAGGAAGGGAGAGGGAAAGAGAGATAGAAACATCAATGATGAGAGATAATCATTGATTGGCTGCCTCCTGCATGTCCCCTACTGGGGATCAAGATCTAAATGGAATGGTTTCCCAATGCTGAGCCTCTTACCGATTAAGAAACAAGCTGCCAGCAAAATCTGACATCTATCCTAGCAATATGTTTGCAGATACAGCTCCTTGGGCAAAGGAAACCAAGGAGAAAATAAACACATGGGACTCCATCAGAATAAGAAGCTGCCCAGCAAAAGAAACATCAGCAAAACGAAAAGGGGGCCCACTGTAGGGAGAACATGTTTGGCAATGATACATCTGATAAGGGGTTAATCTCCAAATATACAAGGAACTCACACAACTCAACAAAAGGAAGACAAACAATCCAGTTAAAAAATGAGCAAAGGACGTAAACAGACACTTCTCCAAAGTGGACATACTTCTTCTCCAAAGAAGGCCAAGAGACATATGAAAAAATGCTCAAAGTACCATCTCACACCTGTCAGGATGGCTCCCATCAACAAATCAACAAACGACAAGTGCTGGCGAGGATGCGGAGAAAAAGGAACCCTCGTGCACTGCTGGTGGGAATGCAGACTGGTGTAGTCACTGTGGAGAACAGTATGGAGTTTCCTCAAAAAACTAAATATGGAACTCGCATTTGACCCAGTAATCCCACTTCTAGGAATATATCCCAAGAAGCCCGAAGCACCCATCAGAAAGGATGTACACACCCCTATGTTCATAGCAGCACAATTGACAATAGCTAAGATGTGTAAATAGCCCAAGTGCCCATCCGTAGACGAGTGGATAAAAAGCTGTGGTACATTCACACCAGGGAATACTATGCAGCAGTAACAAAGAAGGATCTCTTACCCTTTGAGACAGCATGGAGGGACCTGGAGAGTATCATGCTAAGTGAAATAAGTCATCCAGAGAAAGACAAGAATTGCATACGTGGAATCTAAGTAACAAAATAAACTGATGAACAGAGTGGATCCAGAGACATGGAAGCATGGGGCAGAGTGCGGAATCTCGGAGGGAGGGTGGAGGAGAAGAGGACATATGTAATACTTTCAACAATAAAGAATTGTTAAAAAAACCCCAACAAGCTGTTTGAGAGTTAAGGGGGCTGTAGTGGGGCACGCATGTCCTATGGCTGGAAGAGCGACTCCGAGGTCCCCGTGCTGCGACAGAACCGCCTTCCCGAGGAAGGACATGCGCCCTGAGCGGCAGCTGTGTTACAGGAGGCCCGGCTGCCCAGCCTTCGCCCACCCTCTCTCTTCCGTGGAGGGAGAAGCCACTGCCCGCACTTGGCGTTGCCTCTGAGCTGCTGGGACTTACAGAATGTGCCCATTCTCAACGTCACGTTCTCCAATATGAGTTTCAGTCCCTCCTCCAGGGGTCAGAAGCAATTCTTTTTTTAAAAATTAAATCTTTATTGTGAAAGTATTACTTATGTCCCCCTCCCCCCCCCATTAACCCCTTCTAGCCTGCCTCCACCCCAGGCCTTCACCACACTGTTGTCTGTGTCCATGGGTGATGCATACATGCTTGCAAGGTCTTCGGCTGATCTCTTCCCACCCACCCCCTCACCCCCACCTTCCCTCTGAGATTCCGCAGTCTGTCGTCAGAAGCAATCCTTGCTTTCCCCACACACTTCTATATAGGCCTCCCAATGTATCGCCACGCGTTGCAATGTTGTGGAGAACAGCGCTGGCCCAGGAGGCCCCTGTGTCTGCCCAAGCTTCAAGGTCACTGGCTGAAGGGCATGGGCATCATGGGACCTCGCCCTGCCTCTCAAGTTTGGTCCAGCGTTCACACCCTGTCACTGTCCCATCTATGCCCGGTTCATGAGCATCCGTCTTGTGGGCCCACCTTCTCCGCATCTTGCTGGGGTTGCTGGCGCTGGGATACGCCTGACCCTCTGCCCTTTCTTACCATGTCCTGGTGCCGCCAGACCAGACCCCCCCCCCCCAGCCCCCATTGCTGCCCATCCCATACCAGTCCCGTCCCTCCCAGCGAGTCTTCGCAGACACTGCCTCCTCCTCCTCCAGGACCCTTCCCCAGCACAAGGCAGAGGCGACAGTTCCGCCGCCGGCCACTGGGTGGCACTGTTGGACCTCAGAATCCCCGCCAAGGGGTTTCCCCACTGAAAACACCAGGACTGTGTTTCCAAAGGGCTTCGCTGGGAACATTTCCCGCTCGGTCACGTCCCGTGGCAGCTCCTGGGGAGGGACACCTTCCCTCCGGGCTCCGTGCTCACCCACCCGAGCTGCTGCCGCTCCCCATGCTGCCCCTGCTCCTGCGCACACCCCCTCCCGCAGACTCACTCACAGAACAGGGTTCAGGGCCGAGATCACTAGGGTTCTGAGTTGGTGCCTGCAGAGCATCAGGGGAGTGGGGCCCTGAGCCAGGCCTCCCCGCTGGCCCTGGCGCGGGAGTGATCGCAGGAGGGACGCAGGGAGCAGGGAGCCCCCAAAAGGGGTGCAGTCCCCGCCCCCCCGGCGGGCGGTGGGCAGCGCTGAGCCTAGAAGGTTGGTGCACCCGGTCCCCGTGGCAGGTGAGTCTAGGTGGCTCCTGTCCTCTGCCTGGCCGTGTCAGGTGGCCATTGGGTAGGGTGGGAGTGCGGGGCGTCTGCGGGTTCAGCCCCCTGCACCCCCCTGCACCCCCCCCCCCCCCCCCCGCCCCTCAGCGCCAGGTCTTTTGCTTCTGGCCACAGGGATGGCGCGGGGGACCAGCTGGCCAGGTGCTTGGCGCAGGCCTGAGCTGGAGGGCTGGCCCCAGCGGAAGTGGGCGGAGAGGAAGCCTGTCAACTCATCCAAGCCATGAGGGATGAGGGCTCCTCCTTAGCACCGACCCCCCAACAGGAAGGGCAGAGCCGCCTGAGGAGCTGGGGTGCTGATGGGAACCGGGGGACAGTGCAGTGACTGAGCGGGCCCTGGGCTGTCCTGTTCCGCCTGCCGTCACTCGAGGGCGGGCGCTTCTCAACAACATCTGATTCTTAGAACAAAACCGCCAACAGCCCTGGCCGCTGTGGCTCGGTGGATAGAGCGTGGGACCTAGGACTGGAGGGTCCTGGGTTCGATTCCCAGCTCCTGGGAGGAGAGGGGGCAGGTGGGCAAAGCCCCATGAACAGGACCGGAAATGTCATTTGTTCTGAAAACCCGAGGTTACTGTTCCCTTGGCAATGAATGCCCTGTTAGCCAAGCGCATCCTTGCCTGGGAGGCTGGGAAAGAACGGGCCCACTGCCTTTCATCTGGGACAGACACATCCTGTCACTGTTCGTGACACACCCATGGCCACCTCAGGCGGGGTGCCTTGAACGGGTGATCTATCATCTACCTAACCTGCCTGCCTACCTGCCTGCCTGCCTACCTGCCTGCCTACCTACCTGCCTACCTGTCTACATACCTGCCTACTTACCTACCTACCTACCTACCTGCCTACCTACCTACCTGCCTGCCTACCTACCTGCCTACCTGTCTACATACCTGCCTACTTACCTACCTACCTGCCTACCTACCTGCCTGCCTACCTACCTACCTGCCTGCTTACCTACCTACCTACCTGCTTACCTACCTACCTACCTGCCTACCTACCTGCCTGCCTACCTACCTGCATGCCTACCTACCTGCCTGCCTGCCTACCTACCTGCCTGCCTGCCTGCCTACCTGCCTACCTACCTACCTACCTACCTACCTACCTACCTACCTACCTGCCTGCCTGCCTACCTACCTACCTACCTACCTACCTACCTGCCTGCCTGCCTGCCTACCTACCTACCTGCCTGCCTGCCTGCCTACCTACCTACCTGCCTACCTACCTGCCTGCCTATCTAATTTCTCTGTGAATCGCCTGCCTGGCAGTTATGCCCACACACTTTGGAAACCTAATGAGACTGACACTTAGACTCATTTTGAACACCAGTGACCTTGTTTTCTCTAGAACACGCCAGTGAAATCTTGTAAAGACACTCCTTCCCCCTCTCTGGGTAGAGAATGTGTCACTTGTGGACAGGAGACCAGGCTGGCAGGGTGGGACACCCGGTGCAGCTTGGGGTGAGGTGCCCTCCTCTCTAGCGAGGTGCCCTCCTCTACCCACTGAGCCAAACCAGCCAGGGCTCTCTTTGCTTATTTTAAGCCCTGACTGGCAAGGGGCCCTTTTGAAAGTGCTTTCTCTCCCAGGAGCCAGAGCTGACATTCACAAAGCCTGCCCGCCCGCCGAGGAGTGAGGAGTAAACCCGATCGTGGAATTGAGGGATGGAGGCGCGGGGCTGCCAGGGAAATGTGCCCTCCCTTAACAGGTTCCTCCTTAAAGGTCAGGTGATAAGACCTTTCCAGTCAGTGCTCCAGCCGCACACTGTCGTCTTTCTGTGGATTCTCATTCATGGCCCAGCCTCAATGGGGCCGGCCCCCCTCTCTGGGTTGGGACCCTCATTCTCATGAGGGTTCCCTCAGGCAGAATAGGGGTGGGGGGGCTCTCCGTGTCGGCGCCTCCAGGATCCCCGGCTGGTTTAGTTAAGAATCTCCTTGAAGAACTCTTAGCTTATCAAGAGAATATTTTACAAAGAGGACCCGCTTTGCAAAGATCACGAGTATTTATACCAGACCTATCGGAGCAAAAGACTCGAGGCAAAGTGTAATAAAGAAATCATTACCTCAGAGAGAAGAGGCAAGTGCCTTTGAAAGGAGAGCCGGGCGAGAGGCCTCCACCTGCAGGCCCCTCCGAGGAGAGAGCCACTTGAGCGCAGTGGGCACTTAATTCTCCATCTCCTGGCGGTTTATGTAAAGATCCAGATGCTAAAGAGGAGGCCGCGCTCAGGGGTTACTAACAGGAGCCGCAGAGGAGTACTGGAAGAGTCAGATTCCTTAGCTCCAGCTCAGAACATCTTTTCTTTCTGAAGATGAACCACAGGGTAATCAATATTTTAACCGAAGTTTTTTAAACAAAGAGAATTTAAAAAACAGAATTCTTTGCCTTAAAAAGAGTTGAGGAGGGGACTTGCATGTTCTGGTCAGGCACGTAAGAAGTTACCCCTTCATTCTAACAAGAAAAAAGCTAAATGAAGCAAATCATCAACAACTCTTCTTAGGTCTGTCACAGAAGTGAGGTCGCAGGGCCCACTGCTACCCAACACTGGAGAATCACAGCTCGCCAGAGCGGAAACCTCATGGAACAGGTGTCCGGGCAGGAAGACCTGAGCTGTAATGGATGGATTCCGGAGGCTCATGGGGGGCACACCAGAAGCTCAAGGCTCCCAGGGCTCTCGGTCACATGGAGGGCCCCACAGTTTTGTGAGCTTTCCTGCCAGGAGCTCGACCAGGTCCTCACATCATGCTTCCCACAGTGGGCAGGGTAGGAGCTTCACAAACAAGAAAAAGCTAAAGGAGCTCATCACCACCAAACCAGTTACCTGAAATGCTGAAGGGTATTCTTTAATAAGAGGAAGAAGAGATAAAAAATATGACCATTATAATGGCCACAAATACATATCTATCAACAATTGAATCTAAAAATAAAAACACCCAAACAAGAAATTGAATGAACAAAATAAACTGGTGATCAGAATCAGAGGCATGGAATAGACTGATGAATCTCAGAGGTGGGGGGAGGAGTGGGAAGAGATTATCCCAAGATCTTACCTATGGACATAGACAGTAGGGGTTGAAGGCCTGGGGCTGGTTGGGAACTGTCTGGAGGGGGACAATGGGGGAAAAAGGAGGACATCTGGCATACTCTCAACAATAAAGATTTAATAAAAACGTATCAGAGCACTCTGTTCTTTTTACAAAGTATGCCCCCAGGGGCAACTATTTCCCAGAGCTCAACCTGCTGGCGAATTAAAGTACCCAACTTCAGCCCCTGTAGCCATTATGTTCCACCAGGATTGGGGGCAGGGTGGAGTCAGAAAGAAAAACCTGAGAGGCACCAGTGCAGGTCACAGTCCAGGGACAGGCTCTCCAGGAGACTGAGACCTACTCATAGGACTATAGAACACTTCCCTTCCCCCAACACCTGGCCGCTAAATCACTAATGGCCTATTTACCACAGTTCCTTGTACCTAGTCCATCATGTCCACCTTGCAACAAAAATTACAAGGCAGACGAAAAGACAAAAGTTTGAAGTGAAAAAGCAAGCACCAGAACCAGAGACAGATATTGAAGGAATGCTGGATGGATCAGATCAGGAATTTTTAAAACACTAATGTTTAGTATGTTAAGGGATTTAATGGAAGAAGTAGACAACATACAAGAACAGATGGGTAATGCAAGCAGAGAGATGCAAATTCTAAGAAAGAACCAAAGAGGAGCACTAGAGATGAAAACCATTGTAATAGAAATGAAGGATGGACTCATTAGTAGAATGGACATGGCTGAGGAAAGAACCTCAGAGCGTGAAGGTATGACAATAGACATGTCCAACAGTGAAAAGCAGAGAGAAAAAAAGGCTGGGAAAAAAAAAAAACTAGAAGAGAATATTCAAAAGCTCTGGAACCTTCAAAAGGTATTTGTAAGTACAATAGGACTCTCAGAAGGAGAAGACAGAAGGAAACAGAAGAAATTATGACTGAGAATTTCCCCTAAATTAATGTCAGACACCAAACCACAGCTCCAGGGAGCTTAGATAACACCAAGCAGGATACATGCCAAAAAATGTCAAAAGCATCTCAGATTGATGCTTCAGAAAATTAATGATAAAAATCTCAAAAGATGCCAGAGGGGAAAAACACCCTAGCTAGAGCTGAACAAAGGTAAGAATCATGTCTGACATATCCTCAGAAACTATGCAAGCAAGAGGAAAGTGGAGCGAAACATTGAAGTGTTTAGATTAAAAAAACCCACCAACCTAGAATTCTGTATCCTGTGAAATTGTCTTTCAAAAGTTAAGGAGAAATAAAGATTTTCTCAGACAATACTATTAGACCTTACTTAAGGAAATGTTAAAAGGCATTTTTCAGGGAAAGAGATAATGATAAAGGTCAGCAACTTGTATCTACATTAAGGAAAGAAAAATCTTCAGAGAATGAATAAGTGAAGGCAAACACTGTCATTTCTCTATTAATTGATCTAATGGGTAACAGTGTGTTCAAAATATTAATAGCAATCATTAGGAATTTTTTTTGTTATTCTAACATGCTTGCTCTACGCATAAAGCAGTATACTGGTATTTGAAAGTGTATTTGGATTAGTTGTAAATATATATTGCAAACTTTAGGGAAACTACTACAAAAAAAAGAGAAAAAATATAATTGATATGCTAAGAAAGAAGAGAAAATGGAATTATATGAAAAGCTCAACTGAATAAAAAAAATCAGAAAAAGAGTGTAAGACAAACATAGAAATGAAGAATAAGGGCAACAAATAGAAACTAGTCACACATAGAGTAGATATTAATCCAGCTCTACTAGTAATCACTTGAACATCAATGGTCTAAATATACCAATTAAAAAAACAGAGATTGTCAGGGAGGATTAAAAAAAGACCAGAATATATGTTGTGTACAAAAAAAAAAATCTACTTCAAATATACAGGTACGTGAAGACTGAAAGTAGAAGGACGGAGGAGGACGTACGGTGCTGGCACTAATGGGGAGAAAGCAGGAGGAGCCAGTCTCAGAGGAGCAGAGTGCAGAGCAGGGACGTGATCAGGGACAAAGAGGGAGTCACATAACCACAAAGGGATCAATATTCTAAGAAGACTGTGCCCCTTAGAAAGGACAACGACCTAAGATTCATAGTCTAAGCTTCTGTCTCATTTTGATCGAGTTATGAAAACAGTCGGAGGGCTTCAGAAGGCTCAGGGTCCAGGCTTCTTTTGCAAAATCTCACAAGCTCTGTTGACATGAAATGTTCAGAACATCCACGCCTTAAAAGCAGGAAGTGGAGAAGAACTGTCTTCTCTCATGATTATAAGAAGTGGGTGTCTTCATATGGAAAGTCTTGAGATGACTTTTCTGTTCTACTGACTGAAAGTTTGGGACCATTTCCTGCTGTTAAATATATATAATGGCGAAGGAGGCCGTGGCTCGTCCACGGGTGGCGATCTTTTATTAATATTGTTCGTTCCAACTGCGAGCGAGTGTGGGCAGAGGCAGGCAAGCGTGGTGATCCTGGCATACACTTATTTTGTGTGAGGATGTGAAATTTTCTCCTAAACAGATGCCCAACTGTTTCACATTATTCTGTGAATAACAGTCATTTCGGTAATGAGGAAAAAGAAATCCTGATTTTTTTTTTCCTTGGCAAAATCTCTGTCGGATACCCTCTGACCTGGGAGGGAAGCTCTTTTCTCCCATCTGCAGAGAACCCGGGGGGGGGGGGATTAATTAAACCCAATCAATGCTCTCCTTTCTAGCATGGCTACTCGCATAGCCAGTGTGGAGACTGGTGGGAAAAACAGCACCATCCTCATTCCAGCGTCTCCAGCAACATGTGTCAAGTGCAGTGAGGTCATGGTCTCCCCAGAGCTGCAGGATGCCATGCTGTGGAAGGAGAGGGCTCCCTGTGGCCCCACTTCTGGCCCTGGATTGAGATCCGTGTGTGTGTGTGTGTGTGTGTGGTGGTGATGGTGGGGGAGAGAGGTGGGGCAGGCTGCATGCAGCCAGTCCCGTCTGGGCAGCCGGGTGGTCGAATCTTGACTGTAGGTGCAAAGCGCTCTGTCACCCCCTGAACTCTTTTATTCTCATCTCCATGTTTACCTTCAACCAGCTCTCATCTCACAGAGCAGGGCTCACCTGGCTACGGGTCTGGTTCCTTCGTTCACGGCTTCAGGGGACCTGGGACGAGCCGTTAGCTTCCTGGAGACACAGCTGAGCACCTGGGCAAGAGGAACAGGAGGTCACTGACTTCCCACCTGCAGCCCAGCACCTGTGAATTTCGAAGCTGTGCATCCCCAGGGATGTGGGCCATCCCATCACTGGTCCAAGGCCAGGATTAGAAGCAACCGACTGCAGCTGTTGCTCTGTCTTCTCCTGGTGTCAGCCTGAGGACACACGCAGCCATGCGGTGAGGGATGGCTGGGATTTGCACTATTTGTAGGCCGGGGAAGGCTTTGGCGAGGGGTCTCTAACTTCAGATTTCTCTGGATGAATGAAGCGGACGCCTGACCCTTACAGCTGCATCTCAAGAGACAGTCAGTTGTCAGGTATATTTTTTCACATTTGTTGAAATTAATGACATCACTTTTGAGAGTGCAAGGTTGAGAGTTAAAAAGTCATTTCATAAAACAAAAACGCAGTCTCCACCAATTGGTTTCTCCAAATTGTGCAGCTAAAGTCTCTGGCCCAGAATTCAAGTAATAAATAGTAATTCTTACTGTGTTTGAGGTGCTGACGTGTATTATAAGTTTCATAAGACTACTGAATATATTGGTTTTGTAAATATTTTTATTGATTTCAGAGAGGAAAAGAGAGGGAGAGAGAGATAGAAGCATCCATGATGAGAGAGAATCATTGATCGGCTGCCTTCTGCACGCCCCCTATTGGGGAACAAGCTTGCAACCCGGGTACATGTCCTTGACCGGAATGGAACCTGGGACCCTTTAGTCCACAGGCTGATGCTCTATCCAATGAGCCAAATGGGCTAGGGCATGAATATATTGTTATTCTCATTTTGTAGGTGGGTAAACTGACATTGACCTGCATTAGGTAAAATGCTCAAAATTAGAATTGGTTCATCTTTCAGGAATAATGCAAGGCCTGCCTGAACTCAAGGTCATATTCCAGTCCCAGGACCTCTCCGCCCCCTCAGCAGTATCCCAGGTCTCAGGGCAGCAGGAGAATTCATGGCCCTTACAAGATCAGAAAAGCAGAAAACCATGGAGTTAGGAACATACAGCTCAAAGCCAGTCTAAAAGAGCTAAAATGGTAGAGTAGTTCATACAGTTGAATCCCCCCACCCTAATACTGCAACTCAGTTGCAGCTCAGAAGTTCTCTCATTATGTTAATAACACAGCCCATCCTGAGCAAACCAGGCACCTTTATGAGAGAAGGGGGGGGGGGCGTCTAAGATGAAAAATGGGACCTTGCTTTCACTGGGCATTTGTAAGTCCTCAGGGCTCCTAGCTGGGTATCTTCATGGAGGTCTTTGACATCTCTGGTGGGCAGCAGCTGCCCGCCCATCAGCACTGAGAATAGCTGATAGATCTGGGTGTCTGGTAAGACTTCCCATGAAGACGATGGGTTGGACCAAATATCTAAGAATAGCACATCAGACGCACTCGGGGAGATGTCTGAAGAGACATGTCCACAGTGTGTCTTGGTGAATGTCCAGCAGGTTTTCAAGATGACACGGGTCTCAAGTGTACTGTGAGGACCCAGTCACGGATGGAAAATGGGAGGAGCATGCAGTATATTCAGAAGCCACATTAAAGGAGACAGGAGACCCAGAGGCAGGGACATGGGTCAGCAGGGAGGACTGAAGACCCCCCCATGTCAGCTGCCCAGACCAGCTTCCCTGAACTGTGCTTGCGTCCTGACTTCACATTCTCTCAGGGCTTCCCAGGGCCCTGCGTTCTACGTCAGGAGTGTGAGCAGCCTCGTGCTGATTGGAAGATGCTGGTCTTGAATTTGGGGTTCAGGAGATCCTGGCCCATTCCCAGAGCGAACCCTCTATGACTGATAATGGTGCCCAGCTCTAAATTTAAACAAACAAACAAACAAACAAACAAACAAACAAACAAACAAACTACCGCCTAGTACCAAGATGAGGATCCACTTTTGAAACGTCCTTACCAAGGTCAAGTTGACCGAAGTGGGAGTTGGGTGAGTCATTCTGTAAGGAATGAGGAACAGTCCGCTAACTCACTGAGGATAAAAGCACGACACAAAGAACGAAGTTTGTTTTCATTCTTCATTTTCTCATTGACCACAGTGAGGGGTATTTTTAATGTGTCCCCTTCCCGTGAGTCAGAAACTGACATTTTAACCTCCTCTTCCTGTGGGGCCAGCAAAACACAGCCAAACACCTGCGGTGCCCCTCCCCCCCATTCCTGGATCCATCACTCGGCCTTCCAGCCCTTTGTGGGAAGCATCTGGGTTCTCTGGTCAGTGGGCAATTGCTCTGCCTCCTCCCACATCCAGCTCCCACTAGATGGGTCTGCATCAAATCTCAATGCAGCGACCCTTCCTCTCTCATTTGCTGAAGGAGTAAGTTCCTTAAAAGGGCATGAAAGTCCTCGGATTTATGGCTCTCACCCCCCTCCACCTCATCAGGCTCTGCTTCTGGTCACCTGTGCTGGGCTCCCCCAGGACTAAGGGAGCATTCAAACTGGGCCAGAAAGGACAATGGACCTGGCCAGGTGGAGGTGGCAGGAAGGTCACCTCATGAAAAGCATATTCCCGGGACCTCAGAGATGCTGTCCTCCGAGACCGTGAGGCTGTTGGAACAAAAGACCACGGACAAGATGGCGTCCACCTGTCAGACATGCATTTCTTATCGTCCTGGAGGCGGGAAGTCCAGATCCGGGTCCCAGCAGGTTGAGTGGCTTGAAAACAGTGGCCTTGCACAGTGCATGGGAGGAGGAGACGGGGGGGGGGGGGGGCGGGGGGGGGGAGCGAGCTCCTCCTCTTGTTATAACAGCGCTAACCCCATCCCGAGGGCCCACCTCATGGAGCCCTCATCACCTCCCAATGCCCCCACCTCCAACTACCATCCCACCGCGAGGTAGGGCGTCAATGTGTGAATTTTGAGGGGACGCAAACATTCAACTTAAGAGGAATGGCATCTTCCTCGTGAGACTTTTTCTAACTGCTTCACCCCATCAAATATTTTCTGTATCATCTGCTGGATCACAAACCTCTTAAGACACATCTGAGTGCTGAGCTCAGCGCTTGGCACTCAGTGGGCATTTAATCCAAATTTTAAAAAAGTAATGCAGGTTGGCCCTGGCTGGTGGGGCTCAGTTGGTTGGGCATCATGCCAGGCACTGAAAGGTTGCCGGTTTGATTCCTGGTCATGGCACATGCCTGGGTTGCAGGCTCAATCCCTGGTAGGGGGCATGCAGGAGGCAGCCGATCCATGTTTCACTATCACGTTGATGTTTCTCTCTCTCTCTCTCTCTCTCTCTCTCTCTCTCTCTCTCTCTCTCTCCCTCTCCCTCCATTTCTCTCTCTAAAAAATCAATTAAAATCTTAAAAAAAAAATACAAAAATATGAATGGAAGTTGGTTAAAGGGGTCAGATGCCCCAGTCCTGACTTCCAGACCTGATTAACCATTTTAGGGCAGGCCAGCTCTAAGCAGAGGCCTTCCAGGCCTCACCTGCCTCACCAGGCATTGCTGGGGGTGGCACAAACCAGAGGTGGTTCTTGGGGTGCTCAGTGTCTTTGCTTGGTCATCAGATATTTAAGGCAGAGGCGACCCCTTCTCCCAAGACGGCCAAGCAACCACCCCGGGCCGTCCCCCGTGTCTGCAGGAGAGCTCTGTGTGGACATCATTTTGGTTCCTTTAATAATGAACTCTTGCCTGCTTTTCCTTGGGTTGATTGTATGAAGTTCTGTTATAAAAATTGTCTGTTACACTTAGGTTTTGACTGTATCAGCAATAGGCTTTTTCATATTGTCTCATAGGAATGTAATGTTTGTGTGTCTGGTTCTTTGTGCATTACCTGTCTCCACGTGCGTAACGCACTCACTCAGACCTCCCACGCTCTGAGGTCAGGATTTGTTCCTGTTTTGCAGGAGAGCAGAGGTGAAGATACGCTGACTGACTCCATCCGGATTTCTTAGCTGGTGAAACTGAGAAAAGGATTAAAATCCACATCTGCTCTCTCTGCTCTAGTCTTCCCCTCCCTCCTCTAGAGGAACAAACAGAGGCATCTTACTGGTCCTCACTTCGGACAGGGATCTCCCCTCTTTATATATTACGTATTTTCTCTTTCATGGTTCTCCTTCATTTTGGCTTGAGTATCAATTAGATTTGCATGTTAAATGTTTTATCCAGGGTGCTCCTTCCTCCGTACCTCCCTCATCTCATGGGGAATTTCTTGCCAGATGGGTCTTAAGTTGAGGAAAGGGAGCGGGCTTCATCCGGGCACTTGAGACTCGACGGAAGGTGTTCGTTCACATTGCAGAGCGCGGATGAGCTCACCTGTGACCGAATGAAGCGTTGTCAACAAGAGACCCGGGAGCAGCTGCTGTTCTATGCGTTCAGATGGAGACAGCCAGCCTGGCCCTCCCAGGGATCTTTAGGCCTTGATGAGTCCTATTTGCATTAATGGAAGCGATGAAATTCAAATGGGAAGCCTGTGCTGGGTGCTGGGAGCGTGATGAGATGGATTAAGGAAAGAAACAGTTAGTCTGATCAGGTAAACCTCTTAATGAGCTCTCCTCGCCAGTGAAATTGAGAGAGAAAAATTAGTCTGGGCTGGACAAGCAGGAGCTCACAGAAGTGGGGACAAGGACTTGTACTTAACTCAAGGTTATAGGATGCACCGAGACTTCTGTGTGAGCCTCCTTTGCCCTTGGACTCATCATACTTCCCGACTGCTTACAAGTCCTCTGCCCACACAGGGAGGCTGTTTAGTGTAGTAAAGCACCAGGCATTCTTTTGAGGCTCTGCTCTGGCCCGGGCACCTTCTCAGGTAACAGAATGATCATAACCATGGTTTCTGACGTGAAAATTAAGCTTAATTTGACTGGTATGTTGTTTTAGGTGCTTGTTTAATGGTCTGGTGGTCTGTCCTCCCAACAGGTGTCTCAGTCCCCTGATGACAAGCAGGGCCTTTGTTCCCGCCACCGTGTCCTCGGTACCTGGTGGAACGTTGACTGCGAGCGGCTTGCAGGCTCTGAAACGTGGTGCGTGGCTGGGCCACCCTCTGCCTCCAACTTCCCGTCTCCTTCTGGGCTCTTCTTCGTTCTCCGTAACGGTTGCCCCCGCACTATGAAGCTTCCCGAGTCTTTACCAGATGGACCGGTTACTAATGCGGACTTTGTAATCAAAGAAAACGCGATAATTTCAAGAGAAACATCAAAAGTGCTTTATTCAAAGTAATGTCCATCGTTAGCTACACATTTCCCCATCTTTCAGGTAATTTGTGGGTACCGTCACAATAGAACTTCTCCTATTTTGAGGCAAACCATTCAGAGACCCAATTTCCCACTTCTTACATTTTGAAGTGCTGCTCAGAAAGTGTGTGTGCCATCGATCGGAACAAGAGGTAATCTGAAGGAGCAAGGTCTGGTGAATACAGCGGGTGGGTTAATACTTCCCAGACAAGATCTTTTAACGGGTCTTTAACTGGTTTTGAAGTGTGTGATGGTGCATCATCATGAAGCAAAATAACTTTGCTGTGTCTTCTGGCACATTCTGGTCATTTTACAATCAAAGCGTGGTTCAAATTAATTATTTGTTGTCAGTATCGATCAGTATTAATGGTTTCATCTGGTTTTAGAAGCTCATAATACACCACACCTTCCTGATCCCACCAAACGCAGAGCATTGTCTTCTTTCTGAAGCGATTTGGCCTTGCAGTCAATATTGATGGTTGACCTGGATCAACCCATGCTTTTGTGCATTTGGGATTCTCAAAATAAATCCACTTTTCATCACCAGTCACAATTTGATGCAAAAAAGACTTTCTTTCATGCCGTTGAAGCAACATTTCACTGATGACTTTTTGGTTTTCCATTTGTCTTTTGTTCAGTTGATGTGGCACCCATTTTCCTTCCTTTAAAAGCTTTCCCATTGCTTGTAAATGATTGGAAATTGTTTGCTGAGCAACATTTAATCTTTATGCAAGTTGTTTCTGAGTTTGACATGCATCTTCATCCAATAATGCTTGTAATTGTTTGTCTTCAAACTTTTTCGGTTGACTTGGACGTTCTTTGACTTTCACATCGAAATCATCACTTTTAAAGCATTTAAACCAGTGTTCACAAGTATCTTGATATGGAGCATCTTCACCATAAGCTTCCCGAAGTATATGATAACTTTCAGCAGCAATTTTCTTCAAAATAAAGTAATAAATTAAAACTTCCCGCAAATGGTCTTTTTTTTTTTGGCACAAAATTTGACATTTTTAAGTGTAAAAATAACTATGATGTTAACACCTTCAGCAAATTTGACATATGAAGTTTTGAAGCTTGTTGTCAATACAACAAAATAGCATACATATCACATCGCATATTTATCAACATATGTGTAACTCCAGCTATTGAAAAAAATCCGCATTAGTAACCGGTGCACCTAGTACATTGAACCCTGCTGTATTCTAGTGTATCATCTAGCTCAACAATATTTATTAAATGGATGGTTGAATACTATGTTTTCCTCTCAGACCCCTGCTTTCCTTGGAAGTGGAATTTTAGTTCCTGGCACATGCCTGTTACATGAGAAGTGCCGTGTCTGAGTCACAGAGGAAGTGAGGGCTCAGGGAGGCTGGAGAGAGGGCCCAGCTCCCAGGCTCCAGAACTGGAAGGGAATCAATGTTCCTTCTTTCTTCCCAACTTTTAATCCCGTTTTTGGAAACCCCGTTAGGATAAGCTACACTTTCTTCTTCTTTTTAAAGATGTGTTTTTATTGATTTCAGAGAGAGGGAGGGAGATAGAAATATCAATGATGAGAATCATCCATTGGCTGCCTCCTGAACCCTCCTCCCACCCCCAATCTGGGGATCGAGCCTGAAACCTGTGCATGTGCCTTGACCAGGAATCGAACCATGACCTCCTGGTTCATGGGTCAATGCTCCACCACTGAGCCACACATTTTCAATACATCGATTTCCTTACTCGTATCTGTTTTCTGATTCTTCCTAAAGTTTTACTAAAACATTAGTCAAATCCCATGCTATTTCAGTATCTTCACATTTTCTGAGTTTATGGTAATGATCACATTCTCTTTTTTAAAAAAAGAGATTTTTATTGATTTCAGAGAGGAAAGGAGAGAGAGAGAGAGAGATAGAAACATCAATGATGAGAGAGAATCATTGATTGGCTGCCTCCTGCATGCCCCCGACTGGGGATTAAACCCGTAACCTAGGCACAGGCCCTTGACTGGAATTGAACCTGAAACCCCTCTGCCCCAGGCCGACGCTCAATCCACTGAGCCAAACCAGCTGGGGCGATCACATTCTCTTACACAGAAACAGTTCACACACTCCTTACAGGTGCCTGACACCTCATTGTCCCCGACTCCAGGGCCGCATGGCCAGTCACATCAGTGGAGAAGTGGCAGCAAAGTGACAGGAGGGTCCTCCCTCCGGGGCCATCCCAGAGCTGCGGGGTGGCCGCAGGTGCTGCTGGCCCTGGCGTGTGTAGTGGGCAGTAAGGCACACACTGCCCAGTCTGCGGCCACCTGAGCATCCCTCTCATCAGGCAGACGTTGGGAGTCTCACTCCCGTAGACAGCGGGACCAGCTGCTGTCCTTTACAGCCGTTTACACGTGAATTTTGAATACTGAGAAAAAAAAAAGGGTTCTGCTTCAGAATCCAATCTTTCAGCAAAGCCTGTGTTTCTCCTCTATGTGAATAGCTGCGACAGCCCAGAAACAGTTTGCTCTAAATGGTGTAGCTCAGTGGTCGGCAAACTCATTAGTCAGCAGAGCCAAATACCAACAGTACAACGATTGAAATTTCTTTTGAGAGCCAAATTTTTTAAACTTAAACTTCTTCTAACGCCACTTCTTCAAAATAGACTCGCCCAGGCCATGGCATTTTGTGGAAGAGCCACACTCAAGGGGCCAAAGAGCCGCATGTGGCTCTTGAGCCGCAGTTTGCAAACCACGGGTGTAGGTGACTGTTGGAGAATCGCCTCTGGTTGCTCATTTACAAGAGCAATGGTGATGGGAGAAAAGGTAGTTTCGATTTCAATCCAACTAACCACAGGGAAAGGGCTCTGTGTACATGCAGATCACCCCCAGCCCCGGCTCCGGGTCTGAGGGTCACCCCTACGTGGCACACAGTGACAGCAGCTTCATGAACAGGCGCTGGGGACAGCGAGGGAGAAGCTGTCTTTATTCCTGTCCTTTCTCCCTCTTCTGGGTGACACCACAAGGCCAACCTGCAGCTCCTTCTTCAAGGTGACTGTTAGGACACTGGGTGGGGGTCCCTCCTGAGAAAGCTGCCTGCTCCCAGGGCTGCCCGATCCTCAATTAGCCATGAGGTGGGTGCAGAATCAGTGAGTGTTATGGGGCAAATCGTGCCCCCCAAATTCATGTGCCGAAGTCTCCCTCCCCCATAGCTCAGGTGGACTGTCTTTGGAGATGGAGTCTTTATGAGGCAATCAAGTTAAAATGAGGTCATGGGCCTGAACCCAGATGGCAGCATAGGTAAATGCTGATACTCACTGCCTCCCACAACCACATCAAAATTACAACAAAAATATAGAACAACCATCACCCAGAACTGCATGAAATCTGCATGAAATGGAAGCCCTACAACTAGAGAAGTAAAGAAGAAAGTACACGGAGACTGGTAGGAGGGGCAGAGGCACTGAATGGGTTGGTCCAACACCCACATGTGGCATGTTTTTCATTGGGAGGGGTATCGAGGCTGTGGAGGCCTCCCGTGAGAAACAAGGGGTCCCAGCCCCACACCACACTCCAAGCCCAGGGTTCCAGAGCTGGGAAGAGAAGTCCCCACAACTTTGGGCTATAAAATCGAGCAGGGATTGTGACTGAGTGACATGGAGGCTGCTGGAGACCCAGGCAGTTCCTCTTAAAGGGCCCATGCACGAACGTACATGGACTCACGCCCTCTGAGTTCCAGGACTGGGCGGCAGCATTGGGGGATCCAGGGACATCCAGGGAAGAACTGGATTGTCCTGCATCTGGGCAGGAACTCTGGGTGGCTTTCTCTCAGACGGGGGAGCTCACAGGGGTCGTTGTTTCTGTGCTGGGTCCTCCCGCATCGCAGAGCTGAGTGGCAGCCATATCTGAGTCTCAATCAGAGTGGCTCGCACTGTTCACTCCTCCCTGGTGATTTCCTGAGACCCCGCACCCAGGCTGTTTGCAGCAACTTTTCCATACGAATGGCCTGTCTTGGCTCAGGCTTCACACGTTCCTAACATCTTTCAAACAAGCAGCAGCTGGCATCAGTGTGCCCCAAACCTAACGCTTCAGAAAGCTTTTCCGCTCATCTGAGAGGCCTGTGAGACGATTCAGACCAGACTCCACATGGTGCCAGCAGGCGGAGTCTTCATTTTTTAAAAATTTTCGCGAGCGTCGACAGAGCCCGTCGTTTGCTGTCTGTGGCCACCTGGCTCTGCCCTGGGGTGATAATAAAGCAGCCCCGTGTCCTGACGGCCGCTTGGCCTCCACAGTGGATATTTCAAAGATGCACGTCTGAGTTCAATCACATGGAGAAACGCATTAAAGTCAGTCGCTGGAGTGGGCTGCGTCCTCCTGGTGGCTAATAGTCAGGGGAACGTGCCAATGAGAGCTGCCTGCCCGTGGGCGCCCACCCCTGCCTGAGACTTTACTATGAAAAGGGAAATGTTTACCAGTCAAAACATCTTCGATGCCACAGGACACCGAAGCAAATAGCAGGACCGGAGAGCCCAGGTTTTCCACCCGAGGCTGTTGTGAGAACAAGGCCTCTCAGACAGACAGGGCTCGCCGACTTCCCTCTGCAGGGCAGGCTAAGGCACCTGTACATCTCGCCCCCGAGTGTCTACAGTGCAACAAGGTGGGTCTGATGTAGCATAAAGGCAGCACTGGGGACAAATTGTCCTGGAGGAACACTGGAGTTCGACTTGGTTAAAGCTACTTTCAAAAGAACCTGGGCCCAGCTGCCGTGGCTCAGTGGTTGAGCATTGACCTATGAACCAGGAGGTCATGGTTTGATTCCCAGTCAGGGCACATGCCCAGGTTGCAGGCTCGATCCCCAGTAGGGGGCATGCAGGAGGCAGCCCATGATTCTCTCTCAATCATTGATGTTTCTCTCTCTCTCCTCCTCTCCCTTCCTCTCTGAGATCAATAAAAAATATATTTTAAAGAGAGAAAGAAAGAAAGGAAGGAAGGAAGGAAGAAAGAAAGAAAGAAAGAAAGAAAGAAAGAAAGGGAGAAGAAAGAAAGAAAGAAAGAAAGAAAGAAAGAAAGAAAGAAAGAAAGAAAGAAAATAGTAACAGGGAACCTGCAAGGTGGGTATGCGTCTCACCCCGGCACGCGGTACACGGTCGTTACTCTCAGAGCTGTGGAGTTGACTGTAGGTAATTTTCACTTCCATTTACTCTATGGCCTGATCGGCTCTGGTTTTTGTTGAACTCCATCCCCTTCACATCT
This sequence comes from Cnephaeus nilssonii, assembly GCF_951640355.1. Lineage (NCBI taxonomy): Eukaryota > Metazoa > Chordata > Mammalia > Chiroptera > Vespertilionidae > Cnephaeus > Cnephaeus nilssonii. The sequence goes on from NC_137083.1 coordinate 1,903,682, forward strand.
GACAAATACACACAGCTTTCCATTTAATTTCCCACCGTCTCCCAGGCAGAGAACATTGTGGAACCCGAGGGTGTGGGGAGCGCTGTGCGACTCCTCAGTGTTACTAAATGCCAAGCCCCGCACACTACATCTCTTCTCCTTTACAATTTTAATTCAGAGGCTGCTCACATGCTGAACATATTTTAAAGTCAGCGTTAGGCACGAAAACACATCTGTACGTAGAGTAAAAGCGAACAAAGCCAAAACTCTCAACAAAGGGCAAACCAGCAGGCACATCACTCACTCCCAGCGCATCGTCTGCACGCACAGGGGTGTTTTATTAACAAGCGGCGAGCTGCATGCGACCCACCAGTCTCCCCTCATCTACATTGTGGCGATAATTGCTCCACATTTTCATCAACGTGCCTTGGCCGAGGGCCCTGTGGTCGGCGTTTCTACATCTTCATCAATGCTCCGCGCCAGCCCACGAGCCGCGTGTAATTATTTCCCCGTTATGCTTCTGAAGAAACGGAGGCTCAGAAAGGGGGAAAAACACTGGGTTTTACAAGAACCAACCCCACGATGTTTTGACATGTAATCTTGCATTCCTTCCTCTCTGCATTTTTAGTTTCGGAAGCATTGCACTGAGAGACAAGTGGCAAGAGAGAATGACGAGCACCTGGCGTTTCCTGCAGGTTCTCACTGCTGTTGTCTGCCCTCTGCCTCGCAGCCCTCCTGCTCCGTGGCCCTCCCGGCACCTTGTGCATGTGATGGCGTGGTGGACGTGTGCGTCCACTGGGGAGCGGAGGCTGAGCTAAAGAAGTGACAGCATAAAAGAACCGTTTACAACATTTCCTCATACGACAGTTTCCCGAGACCACGGAAAAGCAACACAAAGACCCTTAACAGCCTCCTTCTGTGGTGCTGTCAGAGGCTGCCCCCTGCTCTACATCCTACTTATCTCCACCCTGGAGGGGCCCCTCCAGCCCCCCAGTTCTGACACAAAGAACACAGTATGATCTCATCCAATTCAAGCTCCATGAGATTCACCGTCCTCCCGTTCAACAGGTTCCCTAGCAGCTGTGATAGGTGCGGACGCTAGGCTGGGCGCCGAGAGCATGAACAGGGTGGGTGTGATCCCCGCATCCCACCCACCAGGCAGAGGGCCATCTAAGGACGCGTCCCGTGGAGCCCCACCCCAGCGCTGGGGCTCTGAGAACTGGGGGACACCAGGCTGGGAGAACTGGCCCCGGGAGCAGCTCCCCAAGTGCTGAGCCAGGAGGCAGGTGGGGAGTCAGAGAAAGAGGGAGTCCCTGAGCAAGGCATGTGACTCAGGCGTGACTGTCACCAGGCCCAGCAGATGAGGCGGGGCCGGGAGCCCGCAGCAGCCTGGCCTCTGTTCCAGCCCCCGGACCCAGCTGTGCTTCTTTGAGGACAGATACCATGAGCTCTGGGAAAGGCTATACATTTTACTGGGATTAGTTTTATCCCCAGCCAGATGGACCACCAGGACTTAGTCTAAAGACGTTGTTTTAGCCGCTGCGGTGGCTCGGTGGTTGATCTTCGACCTATGAACCAGGAGGTCAATGTTCAATTCCCGGTCAGGGCACATGCCCAAGTTTCGGGTTTGATCCCCAGTAGGGGGCGTGCAGGAGGCAGCCGATCCATGATTCTCTCTCATGGATGTTTCTCTCTCCCTCTCCCTTCCTGTCTGAAATTATATATGTATATGTATATGTATGTGTATGTGTATGTGTATATGTATGTGTATGTGTATGTGTGTGTATATATACATACGATGTTCTATGTCTCAGGCAAGCCAGGTCCTGGAAGATGCAGGGCCTGGCTGGTGCTAGATGAGCCCGTGGCCTGGTGAAGGCTGGATATGACAGCAGACGTTTATCGGGTGACGGATGCGTTCTTCCGAAATGAAGAGTGATGGCCAAGGGAGACAGGATGTTTGCCAACATCTGACTGGACTGGGGTGTTGGCTCGATGGGGAGGAAACAGGAGCTGAGGCCGGGCCTGGAGGGCCGTGGGGGGGATGGCCAGAGGCGAGGGCTCTCCTCTTCCTGGCTTTGCTTGGAGAAGCCTGGGGCAGGCCGCACACAGTGGGACCAGAGACCTTCCTGCCTGCGGACACTTGTTCATTGGCTCATTATTTATCGTTAATCCACATCTAAGGAGAGTCCGCTCCTGCCGAGCAGAGCAGCAGTGACACCCGGGAGCGGGAGCTGAATCCCCGCAATAAAGGATCCATCTCAGACCATCTCTGGGCAGTGCGCGTCCCACAGCTCCCTCTGCTGGTTGCCTTGGTGTCTTCCCCTCTCTTCAGGCAGGGACATCAGCTGTGGGTCCCCACACTTGGACCTGAGGGATGCTAAGCAGGCAGCGCGATAGTGAATGGGACATGCAAGAGTTTCCCGGGCCAGTGCGCTCCTATATGATCCTGTAGTTTGAGAATTTGGATGGAATCTTAGAAGAATAAGGACCGAGGAGGGTGAGATGCGCTATACAGAACTTCACAGCTAAGAGCAGGCCCCACCAGGGTCCCCCAGCCGACGGGGTGCGGAGACCAGGGAGAGCATGTCCCTGTGGCAGCTATTCTGCCTCCGTGGCTCTCCCTGCCCCACGAGCCCCAGAGGATGTGCACGATGCTGGTGGTCAAGCAGTGAGGCTCAGCCCCAGGGCTGGGTGTCTGCTCCTCCGGTGAATGCGATGCCTCCCTCAGGCATGTCGCTGGCTTCCTTGCTTGGCTTTGAAAGAAACAGCGATGATTATATCTGTGATGGTTTGAGAGTACACTTCTTGCAAATAAGCAGATCTGCAGAAAACATGGCCACTCTCCCGGGGACCGTGCAGGTCTTCCCGTGTGGGCGGAGGGTGGTCCGGTCCCCGGCCAACCAACTGCCCGAGGGGACAATTTGCATATAAGGCTTTATCTATGGCTAATATGCAAATTGTCCCCTCGGGAGTTCGATTGGTCGCTATGACGTGCACTGACCACCAGGGTGTGGCGTGGAGCATGGTGGGCAACCAGTGGTGGCTGGCACTGAGGGAGCAAGGGAAGGAGGAGATGGGAAGACGGGGAGGCAGGGAACCTGATTGGCCCTGATCGCCAGCCAGGCATAGGAACCCTACCTGTGCACAGATTTCATGCACCGGGCCTCTAGTATAGGATGCGAATCAACCAATGCAGAGTGTCCCCCCCCCCCCAACTCCTCTATGGGGCTCTCACAGGCCACTGTCCCCCCATCACCCTAGTCATCCCAGGGTCAGGGACCCCACAACTAGGGGAGCCCCTAGGACCCCCTGCCAGCTGAAGTGATTCCTTCCTGCTTCCTTCCACCCCCAGTAAAGCTCTTGCGTGCCCCCGCCTCCCCCCCCGCCCCCGTCCCATTCCCTTTGTCTCCTGCCGGCCCTGGTGATCCCCCGGGGTCTCCATGGCATGCTGTGCCCTCTTCTCTTGGGATCTACGAGTCAGAAACTATATTTTATTTTTTTTGTTGATCCTCACCCGAGGATATTTTTCCATTGATTTTTAGAGAGAGTGGAAGAGATGGGGAGAGACAGAGAGAGAGAGAAATATTGATGTGAGAGAGACACATCGATTGGTTGCCTCCTGCACACACCCTGACCAGGGCCGGGGAACCTGCAACCAAGGCACATGCTCTTGACCAGAATCGAACCCGGGACCCCTCAGTCCGTGGGCTCATGCTCTATGCACTGAGCCAAGCCGGCCAGGGCTGAAACTATCTTTTCAATGGACACCATCGCCGGATCTGGTGGCCTCGCCATCCCTGAATCACCCTAATAGCTGTACAAGGACGGCACGTGGGCCTGAGAGGGAATGAGCAGGAGGCCGGCCCTCGGGCATCGGATTAAAGGTTGGCAAGGCCACCTCTGCTGTCAACACCAGCCGTGGAGCCAGGAATGCAGCCGGGCCGGCCACTCCCGCCTGACAGTGATGCACAGCCACCCTGCGAGGCCCTTAAGTACAATCCTCTAAATCTATATTTCTTTCCGAGCCGGGGTATTTGTCTTGCTGACAATATTAGGCCCTGGCAATGTAATTTCTTAAATTAAAGAACTTTATAACGCGGTTCCCCAGAAGAGCTCCAACCAGCACAGACGAGGACATTCATCTCTCGCTCTGTCCCTGCGCTGATATTTTAATCTCATGTAATTCACTTAACAAGGTGCCTATTAATTACCGCGGAATACCATGGTCGGCTCCGTGCGCTGAGGCAAACTGCCTGGTTCCAGGGAAGTTTTCCTCCGCTAACATCCTCGCCCGTGTGCACAGATAATTTGCTTGGCATTGTTATGAAGTTAAGATGCTTTAAAAAATATATATTGATTTCACAGAGGAAGGGAGAAGGAGAGAGAGAGGAACATCCATGATGAGAGAGAATCATTGACCAGCTGCCTCCTGCATGCCCCACACTGGGGATGAAGCCCACAACCCGGGCCTGTGCCCTGACTGGGAATCGAACCGTGACCTCCTGGTTCATAGGTCGACGCTCAACCACTGAGCCCTGCGTCCGGGTGAAGTTCGGGTGCTTTTAAGAGCTTCCCACAGCTGGAGCCCCACACAGCGCACGGCAGCCATAGCAAGCAGGCTCCCGAGAGGCTGTCCTTGTTTGAGGCGCCAGGTGGCAAAGGTCCCCGCAGGAGAGAGTCCGAGGGCACAGCACACGCCCGGCCGCGGGTTCTGTTCCCACCTCATCCCTCTCTCCTGGACAGGGCGTGTTGGCAGATCTGGTCTGAGTCCTTCGGGGGTCAAGGTGAAGGGTTAGACTGAGGTCATGCCCCTAACGGGTTCTGATCACCAGGTGGGCATCCTGCAGCCACGCCCTGTGCCCGGGTGAAGGGGATTCCTGAGTGGCCCCCACAGGGGAGGAGGCCTGGGCCCCCGGGGAAAACCAGAGCATCACGCCTGGACGAAGGGAGTAGACAGAAGACACACCCCACAGACACCCACCGTTCATCCCGCGAGGGCGTGCGCCCATCCGCAGTGTCAGCATCGTTTCTGACGTAGACAGTGCTCTGGGATTCCACCTTTTAGAAAAGGAAGAGTTCATAGGCACAGTGAGCAATTTCTGCGCATGGCCTCGGCTGCCAAAGCCTGCTCCACACAAACACCCCAAACAGAGGAGTGGGGCGGGGACCTTTCAAAGAAAGAAGACAAAGCAGATAAAGTCTTCGAGGTCGGAGAGAGAGAATGATCAGATTATTTCTCTTCTTTATGAATTGCTCTTTCTCAAGAACGAGGGGTCAAGAGGAAAAAACATAAATCTTTACAACGAGAAGGCTGTAAAGGCCCACAGAGCCAGCCTTTGCATCAGATCAAACAGAAAGCAGATGCTATAAGAAGCTGAGGTAGGAGAGCGAGAATGAACCCTAGGAAGGCAGGGGGTACGCTGGGCTTGTTTAGGAGTGTTCTTCTCTGAGGTTGTGTTTCCACACACTTTACAGACAGACCCGTGTGCCTGTGAAGGACACACGTGTATGTAAGCTTGATGCTTTGTGGAACAATGAAAAGGGTGCACATAGTTCCCTAGGTATGTTTTCGGTAACATAGCTAACTCTGACCCAAGATTGCCCAATTCTAGTTGCTTTTAGAGCTTTTTTTGGTGAGAGAGCCCAGTGTTCTTTCAAAGACAAATGAAAGAAATTGCTGAGCTGTACCATGAGATCAATCAAACATTCCTTGCCCCCCTGCTGACCTATAGGACTGGTAATGTGCAAAGAATGTTCCATGTTGGTCGTGTACTCATGGTGTCAGGAATGGTCAGTGTGGATAAGGGATGGTCGGTGTGGACCAGGGATGGTCGGTGTGGATCAGGGATGGTCGGTGTGGGTCAGGGATAGTTGGTGTAGATCAGGGATAGTAGGTGTGGATCAGGGATAATAGGTGTGGATCAGGGATAGTCGGTGTGGATCAGGGATGGTCGGTGTGGATCAGGGATGGTTGGTGTAGATCAGGGATAGTAGGTGTGGATCAGGATAGTAGGTGTAGATCAGGGATAGTAGGTGTGGATCAGGGATAGTAGGTGTGGATCAGGGATAGTAGGTGTGGATCAGGGATGGTTGGTGTGGATCAGGGATGGTGGGTGTGGATCAGGGATGGTCGGTGTGGATCAGGGATGGTCGGTATGGACCAGGGATGGTCGGTGTGGAGCAGGGGTGGTCGGTGTGGAGCAGGGATGGTCGGTGTGGATCAGGGATGGCCGGTGTGGACCAGGGGTGGTTGGTGTGGACAGTTCTGTCCAACAGAAGGTGTGGTGGTGATGCAAATGGTTGGGACCTGCCTTGGCCCACGTGGTACCCACTAGTCCATATGGCTGTTGACACTTGAAATGTGGCTAGTGCACCTGAGAAACTGAGTTTTATTTTTATATGTTTTAAAAAATATATCTTTATTGATTTCAGAGAGGCAGGGAGAGGGATAGAGAGAGAATCATTGATTGGCTGCCTCCTATACAGCCCACACTGGGGATCGAGCCCATAACCCAGGCACGTGCCCTGACCATGACCTCCTGGTTCATAGGTTGATGCTCAACCACTGAGCCACGCCGGCCGGGCGAGAACCTGAGTTTCAAATTCCATCTCATATTAATCCATTTACATTTAAGCAGGCACATGTGACCAGCGGCTACCAATGGGGCAGTGTTGTCGATAGGAAGCAGAGAGATGTCTGCTGTTTGGAGGTGTTAATAGCTTCTATGTCATGCCAGAAAAACACACCACAAAACCCGAACTCCAGCAGAGAACATTCCCTTCTCAGTGAGCTTTAACCATGTGCAAAAGCACTTTAGCTCATGCCTCTAAGCACCAATTTTCAAGACCCGCGTGGGAGCCAGACATTGAAAGGAGAAACACAGCGCTCTCCCCACAGCTTCCCCCATGCACAGCGAGCACGCCACGTGGCCCCCAATTGAGAGAGGGGGAATACGCTTGAATGTCATTTAACCCCCTGACCCTGACTATCGGCTGACCCGGCTCCACATTTGCAACTCAGCCAGTGCACTGGGCGCAGGGCTTGTGGAACGCTGTGGCTGTTGACAGATGGTCTTGCCAAAGCAATATTAAAGTGCTTCTTTCATATATATATATGTTTTTTATTGATTTCAGAGGGGAAGGGAGAAGGAGAGAGGGATAGAAACATCAGTGATGAGGGAGAATCATTGATTGGCTGCCTCCTGCATGCCCCCTACTGGGGATTGAGCACGCAACCTGGGCATGTGCCCTGATCAGGAATTGAACTGTGGGTCAACCACCGGGCCACACTGGCTGGGCACAAAGTGCTTAATGCTTAGCAACTTTGAACATTATTTCATCTGAAAAAGGTACATCCTGTAGGTGTGTGTAGAAGGCTGCAGAGTCGACCCTAATGCAGTGTCAGTGAAATGGATGGCTTTTAGAAAGGGATGGAAGTCCAGCTGTTAGTCCATCAATTTCACTTTCTGGCTGTGGGACTGGGGCTCAGAGAACTGGACTCACCTCCAGGGAGGGAGTCAGTCGGTGGTGATGAAACTTGAATTCAGGTCTCCTGGCTCCTAGTTTCTTTTTACTACAACACGTGGCTTCTCTGAGTTTTGTGAGGAACGTGCCTCACATTTTTGACAGCATTTCAATGTCAGAGACCTGCTGTTTTATTAACAGTTTTCTCCTAAATCTACATTTCCCCCCAATATCTCCTGAGCGGATACAGCCCATTTCTGATGAAGACCTTTACCTTAAAGATTGCACTTGACTGCCTTCAAAGGAGCCCTTTCAACACCCTGCATTTGGGGCTCTTAGTTTAGCTTCCATTGTGAGGTGATAATGAGGTGCTGAAACTAATTAGCTCATCAGACAAAGCTGTCTGGTCTGCCATCTGCTGTGTCTGGGGAGTGATCCTCCCTGTGGAACTGAGAGATGGGACTGGAGAGACCCATTTCCCCTGCTCCTTACCCGTCCTGCCTGGGTGCCTGGTGGAGACGGGATTATGGAAGATTCCGGGCTGCCTTGTTTAGCCAGCCCGAAGTGTGGTCTCCTGTCTCAGGCATTCATGTCAGATCTTCAAGTCTACGGATTATCACCAACACAGTTGCTGAGTGCTGTTCTCATAGATTTGGGTTCCCCTCCAACATGTGTACCCCATTACATAATATAGTTTAGGAGAGTAGAAATGGTTTAAGAGTCCAAATATGATATTTACATTAACCCTGTTGCCAGGACCTCAGCGTCTCCATTGGTCGAGTGTCCCTCACCTGGATTTTGGATTGAATTCTTGGGCTCTTTCTGCAGGGGACCTCTTCTCTCATAAACTCAGGTGGCTCATGTCTCTGGAACTAGGCAACCTTTCTTGGTTCACCCCAACATCTTGTTCTTTTATATCACTTAGGACAGAGAACTGGACTCTGTAACCAAGTTTGTTTCCCCTCAGTATCCAAGTGCTGTTAGCTCACCCACATGCCCTGGGCTTGCCAGTGGGCGCCGCTGACCCGGGGTAGGTGGTGCGTCACGTTTCTGATCTATGTGCCCTCGGCTTTCCCCTTCAGAGCTCTCTCCACTTTTGGAAGTTAACTTTAAATGACAGGGCGTGAAGTTTATGCAAGCGCCCATTTTGTCAAAATTTCCTGCCTGTCCCTTTCATAGGATGATTCAGAACTGAAATGTCAGATTCCTTTTGCAAAAAACAAGCACAGTGAGGAAGTCAGATACAAAAGTCCAAGTTCTCAGTGGGATGGACAGCAGATATTAGCCCCATTTGCATTCACATTAATAAACGATGGAACCCTGGGTATGAGGCTGAGAGTGTACTTTAGCAGGTGATTTTCTCTTACAAGTGAGGGATGCCAGGTGCTCTCTAGATGACATACACCCACATCCAAGGGGCTTGTGTGTACACAGCATGCTGGTGTCAACGTTTCCACACGAGGTAGTTCCTGTTACCTATTAGCCAACATCAAGGTCAATGTGCGAAAGAACTTCCTGAAACTCCTCTGGGATGAAAATAAACCAACACAACCATGGCCATCATCACGGAAACAGGAGAACAAGCTGAAAAAAGAACGAAACCCGGCCACCCAGAGGTCATACTGGAGGCCTGTTAACTTGGCCCTGAGTGTTCTGTGTTCTTACTGGGACCCAAGTTACTGAGTTTCCAGGAATATGTCCATGATGGCTTTTTGTTGGCTAATTACTGATATTATTATTATTGCATATTTTTTTATTGATTTCAGGGAGGAAGGGAGAAGGAGATATAGAAACATCAATAATGAGAAAGAGAATCATTGATCAGCTGCCTCCTGCACTCCCCACACTGGGGATGGAGCCCACAACCCAGGCGTGTACCCTGACCTGGAATCGAACTGTGACCTCCTGGTTCCTAGGTTGGTGCTCAATCACTGAGCCACACCGGCGGGGCTGTTGGCTAATTATTTTAAGTGGGAGCCTTGTGTGCTCCATCCTTATGATGTTGTACACTGGCCGACCCGCCACCTGCAGCCCACAGAGAGGAACTTGGAACCTCAGCCCACATGGGGCCTGAACTGGGCACCCTCTTTGTGGTCCCCATGCTATCCTTGTCTTTGTCCATTTGTATGTCCTGCCTCCTGACCTTTAGCCTTTTCTTACTGGGGAACTTGACCCTTGATACTGAACTCCCAGCTCAGAGTCTCATGTGACTTTGGTAGAAATTCAGAACCTCAGGCATCACCCTCAGCCTAAGATAACAAGGGGCCCTTTAACTAGACCCCAGAGTGTCCTACACACGTCACAATTCTTACATCACAGTTCTGAACACCTGTCGGGACCATGGGGCTGTTTCTCTCTCTTTGGCTCCAGGTCCCAGATCTCCTCCAGCCCCACCTCACCGCCTGCCCCCACCCTCTACAGGCTCCTGTGGGGGTGATCTGCAGGTGGCTTTCTCCATCTGGTGGGGAGCAGAGAACGTCTCCAATAGAGAGGTGCTCGTGGATTGGTTTTCGTGATTATGGGTGTGTTCTCGCCCTTTGGAGATCAGGGTGCGTTTCTAACTTATCTCTTTCTGATTCATCTCTGCAATGGGCCTCAGTCAGCAATGCACTTATTTCATTAAATCAGTGAGTAGGTGTGTGTGACATGGCACCAATGGGACTTAGCATTTGCATTTGAAAATTGGGGTCTTTGACAATCTCACTGAAGTCTGAGGGAGGAAGAGGCGCTTGCTCGAAGGTGGTGGCCCCACACTGACACGGGTCTCTGTCAGCTCCCGGCCCGGCCCTGCCTGCAGCTGTGGCCCCAGCCTCCGGAACTCCTTTCCTGCACCTGTGAGAGGGCAGGTCAGTACCCACATCACGAGAACACGGGAGACACAGCTTAGGTGATGCATGGAAAGCACATACTATACAGATTGCTGGACGTATGATCAGTGCTCATAGACGTGAGTTTCCCGTCCCTGTCCTGCTCTGCTGACCTGGGCCGTGCATGTCATAGATGCCTGGTCACCAAGGGGCTATAGAGCAATGACGTTCACATTGTATTATTTTCTCTCCATCTTTTTCACAAAGAGGATTTGAGGTAATTTAAAAATAACAATATTGATCTAAAAGAAGAAAAGAAAAAGAACCTCTCACAGTTCGCCCAGAATCGTAACCACATTTACCGCTGAATGGGATCTGCGAGACAATTCCTGGGGCCCAGGGCAAGCAGGGAAACGCCTCGCAATCACCGGGAGAGGAAAGAGGAGCCCCCACCTCTGCTCCGCGGCCCAGAGGGGACGAGGAGGGCTTCTGCTGAGGGTCCTCCAGCGCGTCCTGAGTCGTCCTGGAGACGATTGTTTCACAGAAGCCACGTCGCTGGGCTCACGGCTGATCCTGAGCAAACATCGAAGGCATCACCATGGCATTCAATCCGTGAAGGTCATTCCCCAACCCGCTTCCCCTTGGAAACGGCTCCTCCTCTAAACAGACTGCTGCCTCCGTGAACGCAAACATGCTGGGGCCCTGAACACAGGTCCCCCACAGGGCTCCCACCGGTCCCCAGGGCCACCCTTCCTCAAGTCTCCCCACACAGGCCCCCTTCCTCAGGGCCCTCTCCCACAGGTCACTCTCACAGTCCCCCCCCAAGAGGACCCTCTGCACATAGGGCCCCTCACACAGCCCCCCCCCCCCCCCACCGCACACAGGCTTCCCCACGGGCCCCACTCACAGGTCTCCCCGCCACAGGGCTGAGTCTGGGACGGGCACTGTCGTGATTCATTCCTGACTCACTGACCCACAGTCCCTGTGGATGGTGAGGGGAGCTTTGTCTCTCCCCATGAACTCTTGCCCAGTTGAGTACACGATTGCCAGGGCTGCTGAGCCTGGGACCCACGGCTGCGAGTTGCCGTCAGGTCAGGGCCTGGCAGGACGCGTTGCTTTAGATCCCACAGACCACCGCCCGCAAAGCCGAAGCCCAGGGGACAGCAGCTGAGTACGGACTGGGGTTTGATTCATCCTGGGCCGTCCAGTCACATCTGAGTCACAGTTGGACTTGGTGGGCACAGCTAGTGGGTATGGAGTGGGGTTTGATTCATCCTGGGCCGTCCAGTCACATCTGAGTCACAGTTGGACTTGGTGGGCACAGCTAGTGGGTATGGAGTGGTGTTTGATTCATCCTGGGCCGTCCAGTCACATCTGAGTCACAGTTGGACATGGAGGGCACAGCTAGTGGGTATGGAGTGGGGTTTGATTCATCCTGGGTCGTCCAGTCACGTCTGAGTCATGGTTGGACCACGGAGGGCACAGCTGAGCCATAGCTCAGAGAATCTCCCTGCTCTGCAGCATTACAGCTTGTGTTTGCTCAGTTTTTCCGTTTGAAACATGACTTCCTGGGGGGTGGCCGTGCTCGTGGTTTCAAACACAAGCCTAGTGCATGGCCCCAAGTGCAGGTGATGAAGTGCAGAAACACCTGCTTCTCTTTGCCTTCCACATTTGCACAACCATTTTTTTTTCTTTTTCTTTTTTTTTTTTGCCGAGGACCAATCTCTGAGACTTTTCCCAGAATGCAGCGCTTGGTGCCCTGCGTGGGTGGGGCACCGAGGCTGTGGCTGTGCCTGGTCTCCCTGGCGAGTGAGCTGTGGGTGGCAGTGGCGGCACAGAAAACCCAAGCGCTGCCACTTCCTGCCCCAAGCCAAAGGGCACACGTACACCTACAGTCCGCCTCTCCCCTTTGCACAGCGCCCCGCTGACGGCTACACCTCGCAGCCACCATGACCTGCCTCCGGCGGGAAGGAAAGAGCTGCAGGTGGTGGGCTTTGCGGGAAAAGCCCGCGACCTTTGTTAAAAGCTGCAGAAATGGGTCAGAAATGCCAGGCTTCTCCTCAAGAGCCGGTGCTGAACCCAAACACACGCACCGCAGCTGAACGACGCCCGTGCCATGCTCAGCGCTCCGCACACCTTCCCCCGGCTGCCGGGTGCGGGAAAAGCTTGGGGGAGAAATGTCAAAAGTCCCCACAAAGTCTCCAATCAAATGCCAGTAATAAAGCAAAACATAAAACTATAAAAGACAGAAGCACGTCCTAGGTGGGCCTGGGATCTCTAACCAAAGCAGGTGAATGCTGCGCATCTACCCTGGGCTGAAAGGGCCAAGGCCGTGGCAGGGAGCTGGGCCCGTGGGAATGCGGGAGTATCTCGGGGCGGGCAGCCAGCTGGGTGCAGCCGGCCCCCGGGAAGGGGGCCCAGTGGGCACACGTTGGCCAAGTTGGTCTCTCGAGCAAATGGGCTCCAGTGGGCGGACCTACGCGTGGATGGGACGCCTCGCACGGCACAGGGGGGCCTCTTAACGCCCTGGGTAGCGGCCTTTCATTTCAGCCACGGGCTTGTTCTCTGAGGCCCGAATGTGTGCCGCCATGAAGCGGCCACAGCAGGAAGACAGCCCCCAAACACTGGCACACATACTGTTCCCTCCATTTCTCATGCCCTCACACCCCCACGCCCCCCGTGTCCCCACAATCCAGCCGCCAGACCCTAACCCATGGAGGGCGGGAGCCAGAGAGCCAAGGAGACAGGCGTGTCGCCCTCAGAGGGCACTGGCCTTGGATTCTGGAGGCTCTCCCTCTGGACCAGTGGGGTAACATTAAAATTCTCGCTGAGCCAAGAAACCGGGTATGTTTTCCACTTATCTCCCTTTTTAAAAAATATGTTTTTATTGCCCTGACTGGTTTGGCTCAGTGGATAGAGCGCCGGCCTGCAGACTGAAAGGTCCCGGGTTCGATTCCAGTTAAGGGCATGTACCTTGGTTGCAGGCACATCCCTAGCAGGGGGTGTGCAGGAGGCAGCTGATCAATGTTTCTCTCCCATCGATGTTTCTAGCTCTCTATCCCTCTCCCTTCCTCTCTGTAAAAAAATCAATAGAATATACTAAAAATATGTTTTTATTGATTTCAGAGAGGAAGAGAGATAAAATTGACCAGCTGCCTCCTGCATGTCCCCCACTGGAGACTGAGTCCACAGCCTGGGCATGTGCCCTGACCGGGAATTGGACCGTGACCTTCTGGTTCCTAGATCGAAGCTCAACCACTGAGCCACACCAGCTGGGCCACTTATCTCTTAACATTTGCTTCTTTCCTCCCTGTCCTTTCAGGATGGGTGTCACCAAGGCATCAACTTCAACTGCCCCTGCTGGCAGAGGTGGGAATTGCAATCTGGCCTGTGAAGCGAGCGACCTCCTTGGTGGCCTGCATGCCTGTGAAAGGTGGGAGTGGGTAGGCAGGAGTTAGCAGAGACTTGTCCCTAAGCTGGCCAGGCCCCTGTAGAATTTTGGTTGGAGTCTCTGAGTGCAATTCCTGGTTCCACAAATAAGAAAGAGAAACTTGGGCCAGCTGGGTGGGGCTCAGTGGTTGAGTGTTGAACCAGGAACCAAGAGGTCACCAGTTTGATTCCCGGTCAGGACACTTGCCTGGGTTGTGGGCTTGATCCCCAGTGGGGAGCATGCAGAAGGCAGCCTATCAATGTTCTCTCTCATCACTGATGTTTCTATCTCTCTCTCTCCCTCTCCCTTCTTCTCTGTGAAATCAATAGAAATATATATATATATATATATATATATATATATATAGAGAGAGAGAGAGAGAGAGAGAGAGTTGGGAGGGAAGGCGCTTTACTGAGGTTGGACAGATATTGTTGGGGTCTCCCTGTTGGAGTCCCGAGGAGAACATGGGTTCCGCTGAGCAGTAACTCCTGTCAGAGGCCCCCTCACAGAGGGCCCGTGGGAACGGCGATGACACCAGGACTGGAACAGGACAGGAGACAGATGCCGACTCACCAAGAACCAGACCCGTTCCGAGGGATGAAATTAGCTCAGAAACCGGAGGAAAAGTGAAATTGCACAGAAACCGGTGACCCGAGGCAGTGAGGCACGTTAGCAAGGACTTCCACTTCGCGTGACGGACACGCAGAGCAGCCTGGTGACAGGTGATTAAGGGTGGGGGGAGCCTGCGACCAGGAGGCTGTTTGCTGAGCTGTCCTGCGCCAGCAGCAGGGACCTGACAGGGTTTTGAATCAGCTCAGGGCCCGATCTTCTCTCAGAAGTAGAATAAAACCAATGACAGCAGGCGAGGGCCTGGGACCGGGGCCTCGTCCGAAGAACAGGTGTCGCGTGGATTCCTCCGAATGGCCTTTTCGATGCAGCCAGTCACAGCCTCACATGGTCACAGTGACCCGTTCCCCTCCCATCCCAGCCCCGCCCCCAGCTGAATGTCTCCGGGACAGAACCATCCGATAACGACAGAACCATCCGATAACGAATGATGCACTGAGAAGGCGGGGAAGCGTTTTGGGAGAGTAGATCCTTCTTGCTTACACCCAAGCCACTAGGCATTGTGGGAAGTCTCACTCAGCCAATGAGAGATGCATTTCTTGAAACTCCTTTCAGGACGAAAGTTGCTCTTTCTTCATGTGATGACGAAGTTTTCATGGCCACGCTGGCTTGGAGGAGATGATATGGGCAGCATCTATGGAGTGAGTTTCAGGATAGGGGCACGTTTTGCACGGAGGCCCCGCTGCAGGTTGGTAAATAAGTTCTGGGTGCCATGCAGTGTCACCTCTCTCTGTAGATCCAGATAATTACTTGCCATGAAGTGAACTTAACCAAAGGCGTGCTGTCAGCTTCCCCAATTAACGTGTCCACCCGCCTTGTTGTGGAGTTGATTTTTGCCTGTGGTCATGCCCAGTGGACAGCAGATGTCTCTGTTTTCTTTGACTGACAGGCGTGTTCGGGTCAGCGTGTGTGTAAGGAGTGTGGGCATGAAGACTGTCTGACGAGGAGTCCTAATGAGCGTGACTCTGAGAGTTAGAGTGACGGGCCCCCGACCTCGGCAAGTTGTGTAGTCAAAGCTGAAAACAGCAAATGGAACTAAAAAAAAAAAAAAGTGTGTTGAGTGTGGAACCAGCCTGTCTCTACCCAGCCCATGTGCACAGATGCCTCCTTAAAGCCTCATGATGAGCCAGAACCACTGCAGTGAGGAAGATGTGAGTCAGTGGGAGGGGGCGAGGGCAGCAGCGGAGAGAGGGTGCGATGCGCCCGTAGGAAGAGGGGGTGTCTACTGAGAACTGGTCCTCTTCTGCCAGTGGCTGGTGAGTCACAGGAAACCAGGCGATGAGCGGCAGGCAACAAGTGATGGGCGATGAGTGATGGGGGCAATGGAATGGTGGAGACACACTTCACACCGGCCCCTCACCCTGACCGGTGCCAGTCCCTGCCAGGTCCTGGGAGCTCAGGGTCTCCCTTCCAACCCTCTCTCCCTCCTTCCCACCCTCTCTCCTTCCCTCCCTTCCTCCATGAATGGCCAGTGCAGCCCCCAAGACTCCAGTGCTACATCGTGATGGTTCCAGCTTGCCCTGCAGAACAGGATGGAGACCTCATGCAGAGAGCACGCTCCCCGGCAGGATTAGGAAACTGGGTACAAAGTGAAACCAGTGCCATCGATTCACCTGCTGGGGTGCTGCAGCTGGAATGCCACCACGCCCCCTCTCACTGTGTCTCCAGGACATCGGCGTTGGCTCATCTCCCCACGAACAGCACTTGGACAGCAGCTCACAGACATTCCTCAGACAGCGCCGAGCTTTCCCTGAAACCCTGAGGAACCTCAGTGCTTTCTATCAAAGGAAACTCAAAAACAGTTTCCGCCTGGGCAGGCAGCTTAGGGAATGCTCACCGGGCCGTGCAAATGTCAGCGGCGACTTGGCTGCGCCCCCTCCCTCAGCAGCGCTGTGTCAGAGGCCTCCTGCCTCGGAGCTGGTGATGGGACCCACTCGGGGCTGGGCTTCTGGCTTCTGTGTGTTTCTTTACTTCCATCTGATTTATGTCCAGAACATAGGCTTGTGCCAAGGTTCCTGACGAAGGTTCTCATTGGAGGCAGGGAGCCCTGTGTGGTTGGAAGCATTCAGACAGCTGCTTGTGTGAGGACGAGGGAGACGGACTGAGATGATTATGGGCTGGTCCCCATCACACACCAGCCTTGGAACAGGGCCCTGAACCTTGATCATCTTCCCAGACCTCAGCATCACCAGGTGGGCAAGTGCTATCACCTCTATCTGACAAACCAGGAGGCCAGAGTTCCTGTCCTGCCCAGGAAGCCACCAGGACCACCCACGCGGGTGGAGGTCAGCTGGAGCCCACACCTGAGTTCCTTGTGGGGTGTGCTGGGCCCTGGGAAGCAGGAGGAGGACATAGCCCTGTCCAAGGTGCTGACACAGGTCCAGGCAGGTGCCTGCCCCTGGGAAGCGCCTGCAGCAGGTTCAGTGGGGCTGGGAGTGATGTGGACAGGGTAGGGCCAGGTACCAGCCAGGTGCATACTCTACGTTCCCCACTCCACAAACCAAACACCCTCCAGGCTTGGCGTGGACCACAGAGCTCCCGAGTAAAACATAGCTGAGAACTGGGTAGTGACTAACTGTAAACTGGGACCTAAATTCATGATCTGCTCCATACATCGAGTCAGAAAAAGGAGTCTCCAGACCCTTCACATTACTCTGGGCAAAGCGTCAATGAGGATGGCGGAACCAAGATGAGTTGGGAAATGCCTGCTGCCGAGAGCCACCACGTTGGCCTATTCCAGGCTGCCCCACTGTCTGGATTCTTCCTATTATCTTTCCAAGCTCCGAGCAGCAAGAGCAGGACTTTGATATCACAGAACCCTTATTGTGCTGTCATTGCGTTCCTAGGTCCAACTCTAACATGAACCTGAACCCTACTCTAATCCCAGTCCTAGCCTTGACCCTGACCCTACCTCGCTAACCCCAGTCCTAGCCTTAGCACTAATCCTAACCCTGACCCAACTCTACCTCTAAACCCAGTCCTAGCCTTAGCACTAACCTTGACCCTGATCCTGACCCTAACCCTACATGTCTAACCCAAGTCTTAGCCTTAGCCACTATGACCTTGACCTTGACCTACAGACACTATGTAAAGCTGAAGGTTGCACTGAATCCTCATACAAAAATCCATATCAGGAGGGTGCAATTGTTCATTCCTCATCTGGTCTTGCTGGTAGGAGAAACTGAGGCACGATCTTCCTGAGCTTGCAATTCGTTAGACTCCAAACCCTTCGACAGAGAGGCAGAGGGAAGAGCACGCAAGGAGGTGCTGACCGAGGCGGGTGTGCTGGTCAGCACCGCCTTACAGGGTCGGCAGACACCTGTCAGCCCAGGCGACGGAACCCGATGGGCTGAACATTGCAACTAAGTGCACGTGTTGAACCAACCTTGGAAGTGTCTCAGTCAGCCAGGCTGCGTAACAAAGCTCACAGCTGTCTCCTTTTCTCTCCTGCCTCTGCCTCATCCAGGCTGCTCAGACCCCGAAGGCCGCCTGTGGTGTCTGCCATTTCCTGGTCTGTCTCGGTGGTGAGCAGTTTCTTTTCCTTCCTTAGACCCTCCTGAGTCTCCAGAGCACACCAGTCAGATGCCTTGAGAGGCGGAGCCGGTGGGTTTGCCCTGGATGGAGCTGCTCCCAGCCCCTGAGCGACCGTTGCTAGGCTGGTGGTGCCCTGTCACAGAGGACCCTGAGACGGCCTGGGAAGCAGGATTAGCCCAGAACAAGAGGTGACGGCCAGAAGGGCTCCGAGCTGTGGGCTAACAGAATGGTGTACACCTCGTGCTGGGTAGGATGAGGAAAAGGAACGGGCTCGTGCCATGTTTCACAGCCACGTGGAGTTACGCGAAAACGGCACGGGTAACAAATGGCTCTCTGTTTCCTAGAAGCCGCTCAGCCGGGCAGGGCCCCGGAGGGTGCCGGCTCCCTGTGAGCTTTATTTATGTATCTTTTAAATATTTTTTTTATTGATTTCAGACAGGAAGGGAGAGGGAGAGAGAGAGAGAGAAACATCAATGATGAGAGAGAATCATGGATCGGCTGCCTCCTGCCCGCCCCACACTGGGGATCGAGCCCGTAACCCGGGCATGTGCCCTGACCAGGAATCGAGCCACGACCTCCTGGTTCATAGGTCAATGCTCAACCACTGAGCCACGCCAGCCGCGCTCTGTGAGCTTTAGACACAGACAGGAGCTCATAGGACAGCGCCTCCTCCGGCAGCTTCCCAACCTGCCTACACATAGACGGTTAAACACACAGAACGGCCTTCCCGCCTGGCACAGAGGGACACCGGCCCCGTTTAGGAAGGATCGGGGACACAATCAGGGCGTCTGTGCCATGTCCCCCGTGTGGGCACACTGCCCGTCCCTGCATGGATACCCAGGGGCCGCGAGCTCACGTCCTGCCGGGTGACTTAGTCTGCCTTCCACGGACAGTCCTGCTCTAGCTCTGGAAGTGACGTCAAGCTGAGGCCCTTTTGCTTTTGCTTACGAGACGTTTCTCCTCCTCAGCCCTCAGGCACCCGGAGGCCACATGAAAGCGATTCTGACAGAATTTGGAGCACAATCAAGCAAAGAGAGAACGACTCAGACACAGACGACAGGAAGGTGACTGCCAGCGGAAGGGGTGGTGGTGGTGGGGGTGGGGGGTGGAAAAGGGTAAGGGGGGATCAATGGTGACGGAAGGAGACCTGACTTGGGTGGTGAACACACAGTACAATATCCAGAGGAAGTGTTACAGAATTGTACCCCTGAAACCCGTACAATTTTATAACCAGTGTCCCCCCAACACGTTCAGTTAAAAATAGAAAGAATACAATGCAGTGTGGAGGCATAAACACATCAACAGGAGGTCCACCTGGTACCTTGCTCTTTGAATCATGACGCACCCCTGCCATGACCAGGTGAGGATGCAGCTCCCTTTGTGACACGGGGTACAGTGGTGTCAACCCCATGGGTTCCTGGGGGGGCAGGTCAGCCCCCTTTCAGCCCCCCTCTCTGGTGCTGAGAGCCCTGGGTTCCAGCTGTCGGGGCCCAGCAGCTGGCCACCACGAGGGAAGCGCTCCTGATGCCCGCGTGCGAGTCCCTGATGCTCCCACAGGGCACAGGAGGCTCCGTCCTGTCTTCCTGGAAATGACTATGGAGTGAAAACAGTGCTGGCGGGCCTTGAAGAAATGAGCTCACCGTCTCCCGCGTCTTCTCCCCGCTTTGCCTCTCAGCACAGCCCCTGCACAGGGCTCACAGGCAGCTCAGCGAGAGCTGCCTCTTCCTGTTGCATTTCCCCGGGTCCCCCCCGCCGTCTGGGTCCCCCCGCTGTCTGGGTCCCCCCAGAGGGTGGAATTTGGACGGAAACAGAGCGATCGTCCATGTGGGGGCTGGCGGGACTAGCGTCCTGCTCACGCCTCTCTCACTGGCATGTGACGGGCGACACATTAAATGACGAGAACACCGCCGTGCCGGCGCCGAGCATCTATCCAGGGGAGGAGAGAGAGGAAGGCGGCTCGGAGCCGGGGTGTGGGGTGTGGGGTGTGTGGGGTGTGTGTGTGTGGGGGGGTGTGTGGGTAGCAGAGCCCAGCACGGGTGCGAGTGCAGGGAGGGCTAGAGGGCAGGAGGGTGCGTTTCCAAGCAGGTGCAGGGCCCCGTGCCAGCCGCGGCCCTCACTCCTGTGCGCACAGCCCCAGGCCAGTGTGGCGCTGCCATCGTTTTACTCCGGGGGCTGGGGGTCACATTCGGAGGGACAGGAACTGTGTCCAGGCCCCGGGCGGGCCCACGCTCCCTCGGGATTTCCTGGGGAAGGCCGCGTGGACGTGTGAAGTGCTCGGTGGTGTTCCTCTGTGTGAGGGGTGGGCGCCATCCTCAGCGCCAGGGGCTTGGGACCAGGTGTGACTTCTCCACAGCTCTGGTGCCCCAGGTTCCTTGGCACCCGGAGCCACCCTCCCACGCGTGGTTTGGAAATCTGTCCCGAGATGCCGCTACCGTAGAGCAGTGAGCCCAGGTCTCCCCGAACCAGGAGGCGCTGCGAGGGCTGCGGGCGAGTTCTGACCGCATTTTCCATCTCCATGTGCGCGGGGCTCCCCGGAGAAGCACATGCCCTCCACGTGAATTCAGCTAAAATGGTGGCCACGGCGCCCCTTCCTTTGCTTCTGAGCCGCTGGGCGCTCGGCGAACACTGCACAGAGAGGGTCTGCTGAGGGAGGGGCAGGGGCGGTGGTCGGGGATGCTGTATCCCAGGGTGGCCAGCACCACGGAGTTGAATATTGGCCACCGCGGCTCAGAGGCCGGCCAGCTACTCCTACAGCTGTGTGTTTCCTCAGCCCCATCGCGGAGACGAATCCTTTTCTTTGGTATCACTCCTTTGAACACCCACCCCCACCCCAGAATGAAAGACCCACAAAGGCAAGGGAGGTGCCGCTGCTCCGTATAGAGTCCTACACGTGTGGGCTCTGTCATCCTTTCAGACCCCCTCTGCATCCTCATTCTCTAATGAATATTTATCGCTTTCTTTGCAGGGGAAGGGGGAAGAAGAAAGCATTATTTTTCGTTGAAAAAGAAGTAATGTCAGAGGGCTCTCCTTTCAAAGGACCCGCCGGGAGGGAGCGCGCCTTCTGCCGCTGGAGCTCCTCCCGACCTCAAAGCCCGGCTCAGCTCTCCTTTCATGTTGGAGGAGGGCCTCCGGGGCGGCGGATGAAAGAACGAGGAAATGGATTTTCATTCAAGCAACCTCCCTCCCTGCCCCTGGATCAGAGGCAGCGGCTCAGCCAGTGACTGCTGCAGACTTGGGGCCACGGAGACCTCCCCACGCGGGAGGATGAAGGGCTGGCCATGGTAAAACCCCGTCGATAAGGATTCGTGTGAGGGGCCAGCTCCTCCTCCCCCTCTCTATGCAGCTCCTCGGAGGGGCCTGCCTCTGGGATACACGCCGGAGAAAGGGACGGCACCGGCCGCCCGTGTTAGGCTTTTGAGGTCTGATGCTCCAGTCACACGCCCTGGACCGAATTCAGCAGAGGTAGCGAGACAGACAACAGCATGGAGGTGTGAGGCCAAAGGCCCCTGGACCGGGACAGGAGGTGCAGGGGACCTGAGCAGGCCCTCAGCCTCCTGGGCAGCCACGGACCCAGCCTTTTCCACATTGCTCCTAGGAGTTCGTTTGCTGCTGGCACCTCAGGCTTGGTTCTGCCTCTCTCTGCACACCTGTTCTTCCCCTTTGTGTATTGAGAGTTCCGCTTCTTTGGGGAGGTGACTTTGGCCAACTGGGAAGATGTCCAGAGAGTCAGAGAGACTGTGGTCCACCTTTAGCTCAATTAGCATCAAACTGGGGGCTCTCCCCACTCAGCCCCCATATCTTTATATGTAAAACAGTGTTCTGGTCACTGTGAAGACTTGATTACACATATGATAAAAAGTAGACGGTACATGCTATCATTCCATCAAGTTTCCCTCAAGGACTTGGATATGACATTGAACTGTCTGTTTTTCCTACTTTGGACTAACTGTGTTTGTTTTTTCCAATATTTTTTTAATGATTTCAGAGAGGAAGGGAGAGGGAGAGAGAGATAGAAACATCAATGATGAGAGAGAATCATGGATCGGATGCCTCCTGCATGTCCCACACTGGGGATTGAGCCGACAACCCGGGCATGTGTCCTGACTGGGAATCGAACTGTGACCTCCTGGTTCATAGGTCAACACTCAACCACTGAGCCACGCTGGACTAACTTTGATGTATCACCCTGCCTTGGGTGTGACAGGAGACACACTCTGGCATCCTGCCTGCTGGCTCCTGCCGCCACCTGTGCAGGCCCCATCGGGGGACCGATACCCCACTATTGTTATTCTTCCCAAGTTGACCATGGGGCGCTGAGAACATCAAGGCAGTTTTGAAGCATATTTTGCTAGAGTCTATGAATGAAAGGATTTTCTCCCCTTTTTCTTTGCAAGATTAAATTTAATAAGAAATACCATTGATTCTTTGTGTAGAAGTAAAAAAAAATGATTTTAATTATTATAAAATGAAAAATATAACTGCCTCCGTCTTCCAGTCATTGAATTAACTCCTCATAGGCAAAGCCACATGGAAAGTCTTATCCTCGTCAGAAAGTATCGTGGTGAGAATATTAATATTTCTTAGTGCCCTGGTCTGGGCATGCGTTAATTTCTCATCGGGAAACCATGATGAGGAAACATCATTGTTATGAAATGAGGCTGGATGTTACACAGGAGCTTCATTTCCTGCCTCTTGCAGACCAGGCTAAGCAGGTCTCCACTTCTGTTTTCAAATGTTGGTTGTGACGTGTGAACTATATATATAATTTTAATACCTTCCTCTGGCGACAGAAATATTTGTAGTTTGTTCAACCAGAGTGGCTTCAAATCTCTGCTAAGAAACCCTGCTCCATGTCGAGTAGAGAGCGGGTGGGTGGCCTAGAAGGGTCTCTGGTGACCACCAGACCGACCGCCTGTAGGCTCCCCAACACTGTGAGGACTGTCTAGTTCCAGGTCCTGTGCTGTGCACGGGGAGGTTTGCAGGGCCCTTAATCATGTTTGGTGCCCACAGTGTAGGCTATTGCATTTCTTTCCTGGTGCACAGAATAAAAGAACAGACATTGGAAAGGGTGTTAGCTCAGACAGTTCACTTACAACGACTCAGTTTGATCCCATTGGTTGAAAGTCACAGATTGTTGACTATTAGAGTAAACAAAGGCTCCTAGATGTCTTTTAGCATTCATCCCCCACCCCTGCCCTAACTCAACACACACTCTTCACAGATGAGGGCACGGTGCAGAAGCCGGGACATAAAACTGTAGACCTCAGCCCTGGCCGGGTGGCTCCGTCAGTTAGAATGACATCCTGATGCACCAACTCTGTGGGTTTGATCCCTGGTCAAGGCCCACACAAGAAGCAACCAATGAATCAATGAATGCATGAATATGTGGAACAACAAATCTCTCTCTCTTTCTCTCTCTCCCCCCCCCTCTTCCTCCCTCCCTCTCTCAAGTCAATACATTAAAAGAAAAACCTTAGCTTTAAAATTGTAGGCTTTAAGCTCACTTCTTTTGGGTCCTATGCTGTGACGACCAGTTATTTTTCAAAGGTAGCAGGGAATTTCACATCAATATTATTCGAAAGTTAGATTTAGAAACCAGACTAAATTAGGCTTTGTATAAATTGTCTCGCATTTGCAGCCATCCCCCTTAAGTCATGGGATGATAATATCCAAACTGCTGTGGGCTGCTTTACCTGATATACATGCCTACATGTCCCTGAGGTTAGTGCATGACACATGAAAAATATATGTTATAGCAATCTGATATGTAAAAAAACCCATTTACACATTTCATACATATCATTTCATGGATCCCGATGCTTAGTCAACTGAGCATTAGGTTAAATGCCCCTTTAGGCCCCCTCGCCTGAGATGTAATGGCTTTGGGGTGGAGCCCACGATGGAGTCCCATGCTAGTGCGTCCAAGGCTCTAGTAGCTTTGGCACCCCACGAGAGAGTGCACGCACATTGGCCCCCCACAAGAGAGCACTCACACATTGGCACCCCACGAGAGAGCGCCCACACATTGACACAGCAGGAGGTCTCCAATGCCGGCTCTATTGTGAAGCCTTACTACCTGGCTGTAACCTGTAACCAGCAAGCTTAGCCAATGAAAATGCATCTCTTAGGTAGGGCTGCATATGAATTTGGTAACAGCTGATTTTTAGGAGGAAAACAGATAGAAAATGTTGAACAAGTATCAGAACAGAAAGCATCTGGTACGCTGAGGGTTAGGATGAGTGTGAGAGGAGAGAGGGTTAGGATGGGTGTGAGGGGAGAGAGGGTTAGAATGCGTGTAAGAGGAGAGAGGGTTAGAATGGGTGTGAGAGGGGAGAGGGTTAGGATGAGTGTGAGGGGAGAGAGGGTTAGGATGAGTGTGAGGGGAAAGAGGGTTAGGATGAGTGTGAGAGGGGAGAGGGTTAGGATGAGTGTGAGAGGAGAGAGGGTTAGGATGGGTGTGAGAGGAGAGAGGGTTAGGATGAGTGTGAGAGGAGAGAGGGTTAGGATGAGTGTGAGAGGGGAGAGGGTTAGGATGAGTGTGAGAGGGGAGGGGGTTAGGATGAGTGTGAGAGGGGAGAGGGTTAGGATGAGTGTGAGAGGGGAGGGGGTTAGGATAGGTGTGAGGGTTAGGGTGAGTGTGAGAGGGGAGAGGGTTAGGATGGGTGTGAGGGGAGAGAGGGTTAGGATGAGTGTGAGAGGGGAGAGGGTTAGGATGAGTGTGAGAGGGGAGAGGGTTAGGATGAGTGTGAGAGGGGAGGGGGTTAGGATGGGTGTGAGGGTTAGGATGAGTGTGAGAGGGGAGAGGGTTAGGATGGGTGTGAGGGGAGAGAGGGTTAGGATGAGTGTGAGAGGGGAGAGGGTTAGGATGAGTGTGAGAGGGGAGAGGGTTAGGATGAGTGTGAGAGGGGAGAGGGTTAGGATGAGTGTGAGAGGGGAGGGGGTTAGGATGGGTGTGAGGGTTAGGATGAGTGTGAGAGGGGAGAGGGTTAGGATGGGTGTGAGGGGAGAGAGGGTTAGGATGAGTGTGAAAGGGGAGAGGGTTAGGATGGGTGTGAGAGGGGAGAGGGTTAGGATGGGTGTGAGGGGAGAGAGGGTTAGGATGGGTGTGAGGGGAGAGAGGGTTAGGATGAGTGTGAAAGGGGAGAGGGTTAGGATGGGTGTGAGAGGGGAGAGGGTTAGGATGGGTGTGAGGGGAGAGAGGGTTAGGATGGGTGTGAGGGGAAAGAGGGTTAGGATGGGTGTGAGAGGAGAGAGGGTTAGGATGGGTGTGAGAGGAGAGAGGGTTAGGATGAGTGTGAGGGGAGAGAGGGTTAGGATGGGTGTGAGGGGAGAGAGGGCTAGGATGGGTGTGAGAGGAGAGAGGGTTAGGATGGGTGTGAGAGGGGAGAGAGGGTTAGGATGCGTGTGAGGGGAGAGAGGGTTAGGATGGGTGTGAGAGGAGAGAGGGTTAGGATGGGTGTGAGAGGAGAAAGGGTTAGGATGGGTGTGAGAGGGGAGAGAGGGTTAGGATGCGTGTGAGAGGAGAGAGGGTTAGGATGAGTGTGAGAGGAGAGAGGGTTAGGATGGATGTGAGGGGAGAGAGGGTTAGGATGCGTGTGAGAGGAGAGAGGGGGCTCCGTGACATGGAGCCAGGGCCAGTGGGCCTTCAGTTGCCCGAGGACCAGAAAGGCCTGGATACAGACCGGAGAGAAGTCCCAGGAGGGATGGGCGGCGGAGGCGGGGCTGCGGGAACTGCTCACACAGAGAACGCTTTCAGGGCAGGAGTCAGATGATGGCGCAGAGAAAGGGGCCCAGAACTCGGGGCCACGCAGCTCCTTCCAGGGGTGGGGGCCGAGTTTGCACAGAGCGCAGCCTTGTCCCGATGGGGAGACAGGTGCCGTTCTGACTGATGTTTCCGCAGAAACCTCTGATGTCAGGGGCAGCTGTCCCTTTACACCAGGACCCTTTGCAGATCCCATTGCGCTGAGCGAGTCACTGTCTCGGGGGAGACACAGAGGGCAGCTGGGGGCCTGCCCGGCCTCCATGGACGTGGAAGCGTGTCCCATGATGGACGGCCCGGGGCAGTGCCGGCCACGGTGGGGCAGGCCCCTCTGCTGCTCTCAGACCTGCACGCCTCCATAGCTTGTCTGCCCTCGGAAAGCAAGTCTCATGAGAGGTTGTATGTGGAAAGCACAGATAGGAAACCCTGCCCAGACATGCAGTTCCCTCTTCGAGAAGGTCATAGACACGTGGAGCTCACACGAGGGGCAGAGCCGCACCCACAGGTCAGGGGGGAGAGCACACCGTTTCCTCCCGGCTCCTCGGAAATGCTCCGGCCTTTAGGGTGACGTTCCCTGTGGGGTTGTGGGGTTGACTTTGTCTCCCAGGGGCTGGCAGACAGAAGACAGGGTCTAGGCTCCCTCCCTCCCCAACTGGAGACACTGGGACCAAATGAGTGCAGATCCGGGAGCCATGGATTCATGCTTGTCCAGACCCTAATGGAAAACTCCTGAATGCCCTGCTAACTCAGAACGTGTCCCGTGACACCCCCCGGCCCACCTCGGAAAACCCAAGCAGCTTTAATTAGTTTTGATTGAAAAGCGTAGACAATGTTGGTGTTGACTCTCTTGGACTTACATTGCGATGATTGTACCAGGTGTACCAGTTACTAATGTGGGTTTTTTTCAATAGCTGGAGTTACACATATGTTGATATATATATGCGATTTGATATGTATGCTATTTTGTTGTATTGACAACAAGCTTCAAAACTTCATATGTCAAATTTGCTGAAGGTGTTAACATCATAGGTATTTTTACGCTTAAAAATGTCTAATTTCGTGCCATTTGTGTGAAGTTTTAATTCATTACTTTATTTTGAAGAAAAGTGCTGCTGAATACTTCGGGAAGCTTATGGTGAACATGCTCCATCTCAAGATACTTGCGAACACTGGTTTAAATGCTTTAAAAGTGATGATTTCGATGTGAAAGACAAAGAACGTCCAGGTCAACTGAAAAAGTTTGAAGACCAACAATTACAAGCATTATTGGATGAAGATACATGTCAAACTCAAAAACAACTTGCAGAAAGATTAAACGTTGCTCAGCAATTTCCGATCGTTTACAAGCAATGGGAAAGATTTTAAAGGAAGGAAAATGGGTGCCACATCAACCGAACAAAAGACAAATGGAAAACCGACAAGTCATCAATAAAATGTTGCTTCAACGGCACGAAAGAAAGTCTTTTTTTGCATCGAATTGTGACTGGTGATGAAAAGTGGATTTATTTTGAGAATCCCAAATGCACAAAATCATGGGTTGATCCAGGTCAACAATCAACATCGACTGCAAGGCCAAATCGCTTCGGAAAGAAGACAATGCTCTGCGTTTGGTGGGGTCAGGAAGGTGTGGTGTATTATGAGCTTCTAAAACCAGGTGAAACCATTAATACTGGTCACTACCGACAACAGATAATCAATTTGAACCAAAATTTGATTGTGAAATGACCAGAATGGGCCAGAAGACACGGCAAAGTAATTTTGCTTCATGATGACACACCATCACACACTTCAAAACCAGTTAAAGACAGGTTAAAAGATCTTGCCGGGGAAGTATGAACCTACCTGCCGTATTCACCAGACCTTGCTCCTTCAGATGACCACTTGTTCCGATCGATGGCACACGCACTTTCTGAGCAGCACTTCAAAACTTACTAAGAAGTGGAAAATTGGGTCTCTGAATGGTTTGCCTCAAAACAAGAAAAGTTCTATTGCGACTGTATCCAAAAATTACCTGAAAGATGGGGGAATTGTGTAGCTAGCGATGGACATTACTTTGAATAAAGCACTTTTGATGTTTTTCTTGAAATTACTGTGTTTTCTTTGATTACAAAATCCGCCATTATTAACCGGTACACCTAGTAAATAGTAAGGCATTTGGGCACTTTCATTACGGCCTGTGACTGTCTGGTGAACCACAGTGGGATGGCTTTTTAAATTTATTTTTGTTGATTTCAGAGAGGAAGGGAGAGGGAGAAAGAGATAGAAACAGCAATGATGAGAATCACTGATCAGCTACCTCCTGCACGCCCTCTACTGGGGATCCAGCCTGCAACCCGGGCATGTGCTCTTGATGGAATCGAATCATGACCTCCTGGTTCATACGTCGATGCTTAGCCACTGAGCCACGCAGGCAGGGCTGGGATGGCTTTTTAAGGGTATCCCATAAAAGTTCCTCTGTTATCTGAGGGCCCACGGAACGCCAAGACATCCTCATAATTGTGAGCTTGACGGTTTAAATCCATTTCTATGTCGGCCTCACGAGAGAAAAAAAATACCCTAGATGTCTACTAGTATTCTCTCTTGTCCTCTGACCTTGAACGCACCACCCCTGTATGAAGATGCCTGACTCCTGTGGACGCCGTCAGCACTGGCTGGGGGCCGAGAGCCCATGAGGCATCTGCCCACCTGCCCCATGGAAGGGACGGCGGCTCTCCCGGGCTCATCTGCACTTCCCGCTGGCCACCGTGGCCCCTGCCCAAAGTGGGTGGGAATGTTAGAGAAGAGCTTTCTAGCTCTGAGGTGGAGTGGGTGCCTGGATGCGGGAGCTCTGAGCTGATGCAGCACCCCCCACAGGAACTCTGAGCCGGCTGCTCACCCACCGCAGCGGCCTGGCGATTTCCCCTCTCCAACACTCCATCTCCGAGGCAGGCCCCCTGCCGGGAAGTACCCCCGCCTCCCGATTCCTTTGCAGGTGCCCTGCGCACCTATCCTGAGGGTAAGTAAAGTCTCAACTGGCAAGAATAATCTCAGAGCCAGAGGGGCCAGAGGCAGGCAGCAGGCTGGTCTCTTGCCATGGGAATTGGGTGGAAGCCGGCAGGGGGCGCCGTGTGAATGGCTTTCACCACCAGGCCTGCCTGGGCTTTCACGGGGGTCTCTCTCAAAGCTGCACACACACTGCTTCTCTGAAGATGGAGCCAGAGATACTTCCCAGAGACAGCGGAGCTCAGGAGGGAGAAGGGAGACGAACTTCCATCTTTTCTGGCAAAGAACCGATAAGCCATGCTTTGCTCACTCGCATTTTGCAGTTGGACACCCGTAGCTCATGAATTACTCCCAACTGTCACTCACACCCATGAATGGGGAGAATTAAAGTACATCTTAAAGATAAAATGTTTCCCCTTAAAAACCAGCACCACGCGGAGCTGCTTTCACCTGCAAAGTGACGTCGCGCCGTTCAAACTCTTTGTCTCAACTGAGTCACATCATCTCTATTTCCTGAGAAGGACGTGCTAGTGTTGTTTGAGACAGAAAAGAGGCAGTCTCTTCTATCCGAGAGCGTCTCTCCCCTTCTCCGACTTCCCTCTCCGCTCTCTGGACTTCCCTATATTTTCCCAGACCACCGCCCCTGGCCTGCCATTCCTTATCTCCTGATGCAGTCACTATTGCCGTCTTTAGTCAAAATCACAGGTTAAGGCAGACAATAAGAACTGTTTTGTTTTTAATGCTTTTATCGTGACTTATATGTTCAATCCTAAAACACAGGAGCCTCCCTGGGGTGGTCGGTCTCTCAGGGAGGAAGGCACGCCCAGCCCTGACTTCACCCCTGTTTCCTCTCATTGCTCGGCTCTGGGTTTGAAATGGATCAGACTTCTCGGACTTTTGCAGGGCATTTCGTCAGAGCTTTCACTGCCAACTATTCATGAGAATTGTTCAGTTTATTGTGCAGACCAAAACCAATAGGACTTTTGTCTAGGAAAGAATCAGATCATAGTGTGGTCAAATCAGATTTTCCTATTTTCAGCTTCTTTTAAAAATAGCATCTATTAGTTCTCTCGATAATGTCCAAAGGACTGGTTGGTCTTAGAAATGGAAACAAACATGGCATTGTGAGCATGTTAATCATGGGTCTTGGTTTTTAAACTATGTACTATACACACATATCCCATATAGTATATTATATATTGTACTACTGATAGATGTACTTTTCATATATATTGCTTATCTCCATGAGTGACAACTAATTCCTTTATAACTGGACCTTCTGGACACACCTCACCCCCTGGCTTAGCTCTCTGGGCCCCGAGTTAACTCTTTAGCTTGAAGGCAAATGTGAAGACACTGGATCTTTTCTTTCTTTTTCCTTTCCGTCCTCCCGTCCTCCCTCCCTCCCTCTCTCCCTTCCCTTCTCTCTCTCTCTTTCTTTCATTTTCCATTGAGGCATTAAAAAAATATATATTTTTAATATATTTTATTGATTTTTTACAGAGAGGAAGGGAGAGGGATAGAGAGTCAGAAACATCGATGAGAGAGAAACATCGATCAGCAGCCTCCTGCACACCTCCCACTGGGGATGTGCCCGCAACCAAGGTACATGCCCTCGACTGGAATCGAACCTGGGACCCTTCAGTCCACAGGCCGACACTCTATCCACTGAGCCAATCCAGTTTCAGCTAAAAAATATTTTTATTGATTCCAGAGAGGAAGGGAGAGGGAGAGAGAGGTAAAAAACATCAATGATGAGAGAAAATCACTGATTGGCTGCCTCCTGCACGCCCCTTACTGGGGATCAAACCCGAAACCCGGGCATGTGCCCTGACCAGGATTCAAACCCTGACCTCTTGGTTCATAGGATGATACTCAACCACTGAGTCACGCCGGCTAGGTGAGGCATTTTGTAAGTATGTCATAAACCCTAGAGAAAAAGTCCCAGGATTTTCTCTCCTGTGTGTGTTCATTTTGCTTCTTCAGGGTCCATGATGCCTGCTGAGATTGTCAGGACAATGAAACCAAACTCACGGGTTGGAAGCAGGTTGTCCTGCCACTTTTCTAGACGTTAGAGTTGCACATCAAATCTGGGGCCGATTACTCCACACTTGTTCAACCTGTGAGGTTCACAACAAGTTCCTCAGCTCTGTGGTCATCCGTTATTTCAACGTCACCATGCTTCCTCATCACGGTTAGAAACCGAACGATGACTTTGGAGCACGGCTGAATAAGAATCTGGTGTTTGCCTCTCTCTTCGGCATTGTTGATACTCTTCAGAGCATCGGCCAGGACATTCATGGGCACCAAAGGGTAGGACACGGGATCCTGAGTGTTTAGTACAGTCATGCCTGCCCACCTGGGCCGGAACAAATAACAGAGGCCTTGACCCCATCCTACAGGTGGTCTGGGACTTCTATGATGGGCTCTAGGGACGCAAGGGTGATTTTTTAGGAAGGAAGGATTTACCTCTGTGTTCTAACAACAGTGTGGAGGATAGCATGCACTTCCTGTGAATTTAACACCCAAACTTCCCCTGGTCCTACCCTCACTATATTTAAGACCCTGCAGCATCCTAATTGGTCCCCAGTAGCTTACTAGTTGAGTCATACTGAACTGAGATCGCCTGCTTTGCTTCTTTTTAAAAATATTTTTATTGATTTCAGAGAGGAAGGGAGGGGGGAGGAAGGGAGGGAGGGAGAGAGAGAGAGGTCAATGATGAGAATCATTGATCAGCTGCCTCCTGAAAGCCCCACATTGGGAATCGAGCTTGAAACCCAGGCATGTGCCCTGACCGGGAATCGAACTAGGACCTCCAGGTTCATAGGTTGATGCTTAACCACTGAGCAATGCTGGCCAGGCATGCTTTGCTTCTTCAATCTGTCAATGTGCTGAGAAGGTATGGTAAGGGATCATCCCCAAATCATTTGTTCACAAAAGTCTGTATTGCTGAGTATGGCACGAGATTAGTGTTCATTCATTCAACCACCCAACCATTAACTTGTTGATTCATTTCAGAGCTATTTACTGAGCACCTTGATAAGGCACCAGAGACATATGGGAACACACAGTAGGCGTTTATAGCCACTCACTATACAGAAGGGACTTCCTTACAGACCCTGGAAAACTGGAGGATGTATTGCAAGAGGAAGAGCAGGCCCAGGAGATAAGGCAGCCCTGGAGCCCAGATGAGATCATCACTCAAAAGAAAATACACGTTAAATGCAGGTCAAGGACCAAACCTATCTGAAAGGAGGCAGCCTTCCAGGCTAAACTTTTCTGGGGCTAATTTTCACAAGGACAATGATAGAAGGCAGACCCTGGGGCCTACCTAACTTTACATTTTTTAAAAAAATTAACTCTATATAAGAACTTTTTGAGCCCAGGGGGCATAGCTCAGTGGTTGAGCCTCAACCTATAAGCCAGGAGGTCACAGTTTGATTCCTGGTTGGGGCACATGCCCGGGTTGTGGGCTCAATCTCCAGTATATGGCATGCAGCAGGCAGCCAATCAATGATTCTCTCTCATCATTGATGTTTCTCTCTCTCTCTCTCTCTCTCTCTCTCTCTCTCTCTCTCTCCCTCCCTCCCTCCCTCTCTCCCTCCCTCTCCCTCTCTCTCCCTTCTTCTCTGAAATCAATAAGAATATATATATTTTTAAAAGAACTTTTTTGAAATGAAATGTCAGGGCAGTCTTTTCAGGTGTTACACCTGCCGCTCCTCAGATTGCCAGTTATCTGATTGATAAATGCATCACAATGATTCAACCTCATTTCTACTTATTTGACTCTGGTAAGGGCGGGCAGCTCAGACCCTTTCGTGTCCAGTTTCAATTCCATGAAGATAAATGCTTCATCCTGACTGTTCCACATGTATCCCCACTACCTAGAAGTGTACCTGGCACATAGTAGGTGCCAAATAAATATTTGTTGACTGGATGATGAGAAAACTATTAAGGGTTAGGTAAATTACTCCAGATTCCAAACCTATCACTGGGTAGATTTGGAAATTAAACCTAAGTCTGGCTGGCACGTCATCCATATGCTTTATTTCATAAGACATAAAATAATTTGAGATGATCCCACTTTTCTAGTCTCTAAATTTATCTTTTCCTTGAATCTTTGGTAAAATCATCTGCGTTAGTGTTTTGTTGTTGAAATAGTTGCAGATTCAAATTCTTTAATAGTTATAGGACTGTTTTGGTTTTCTATTTCTTTGTGAGTCAGTTTTTCTAAGCTATATGGTCTAAGAAACCATTTTTCCAAGTTTTCATATTTATTACCATAAAGTTGTGTGTCATTATTTCAGGGGCCCCAGGATCACCCACTAGTTCAGTGATTCACTGGAAGGACTCACACCCCCTCAACATAAAGTTAGCATCACAAATAGGATGTATTGCATCAGCATAAGAATGGTAGGACAACATACATGTTAGCCAAGGCTAGAAGGTCAGGTGCAGACCTTTTAGTGGCTTCTCCCTGCTGGGGTTGCAAACCTCAAAGACAGTGTGGGACGTCCCCACCCAGGAAAGCCCACCTGAGTCTTAGGGTCCACATTTCTTATTAAATTGAAGAGAAGCACTGTGAGCAGCTGTAGTGTTGACTGGCAGCCAGGTGCTCTTGGTGGATCCTTCTGATGACTTACATGATGCCGCCAGCCTGGGACAGCCTGAGAGCAGTGTCCTTGATGCTGATGCCAGGAACTAGTTCTCACGGTTTGGCCAAGGCACCATGCCATGCTTTCAGGTCTCCCCAAAGAGAAGCAAGAACTGAGACAAGCAGACCTACTGCATGCACTCTTTCTTCATAATAATATCCTCTTATCTTGACCACCACAGCACATATAGCCTTTCCCTGATATTGTTGATCTGTGCTGACAGCTTTTGCTTAACCATTCTTGATAGAATTTTATATTCTTTTATTTCAGAAACAATTTTATCTTTATCAATCCTCTATAAACTAGTTTACAATATTAGATATTCTAACACATTCTATAAAATGTTATAAAAAGTTAGATTTTATAACTTATATACTGTATATACTACATATTTTCTGTTACTACAAATTATATTCTGCAGGTTTTATATTGAATATTATAAAATATATCTAATCTAATCAAACACATTCCGTATTATAATTTAATCTCTCATTTTTATCCTCCTTTTCCCCCTTCTATTTTCTTCAGAATTATTTAGTTGAGGGTTGATTTATGTCCTGGTGGTTGGTCATATTTTTGGTAAATATTGTGTATGTGTCTGAAGTAAAAGCATATTCTTTAACTTTTGGTACAATGCTCCAAATATAATCATTAGCTCAAACTTGTAGTGTTGTCCTAATCTTCTGTAGCCCTTCTCTTCCTCCTCCTCCTCCTCCTCCTCCTCCTCCTCCTTCTCCTCCTCCTCCTCCTTCTGGTTTGTTTGCTTGATTTAGAAGATACTTAATTAGGTGTGTTGAAATATTTCCTTCTAGGTTAACTTGTCAATTCCTCTGCAATTTTTTATTATATATTTTGATGATATATTATTCCATGTACACATGTTTACAATGGCTTATATAACCCTTCAATAAAACTTATTATTGTGCATTGACACTTTCTATTTAGAAATGCATTTTGTCTCAAATCCTCTTTTGTCTGATGTGAACACATTCCTCCTGGCACCTGGCATTTCCTAGCTTTTTAAGTTTTCCAGAGGTGTTGGATGTTTGTTATCTTGATTGTGATGATGGTATCACAGGTTTTTGCATGTATCCAAACTCATCAAATTATACACATTAAATATGTGCACTTGTTTGTATATCAATTAAGCTGTTAAATATGAAACAACTCAGTAAATATTATATATTTAAATTCACCATTTTCTTTGGTATGGTGTGTACTTTTGAAGTTTTGCTTAAAAAGTCTTGCTCCTGCTCTAGCCAGTTTGGCTTAGTGGATAAAGCACCAGCCACAGACTAAAGGGTCCTGTGTTCGATTCTGGTCAAGGACAAATACCTTGGTTGCAGGCTTGATCCCTAGCCTTGGTTGGGGCCTATATGGGAGGCAACTAATCAACATCTCTCTCTCACATCAATGTTTCTCTCTATCTCTCTCTCCACTTCCCTTCCACTCTCTCTAAAAAACCAATAGAAAAATATCCTCGGGTGAGGATTAATGACAACAAAAAAGTTTTGCTTCTCTCTGTATCAGGAAAAGTTTCTTCTACAATATTTTCTATTAACTTAAATTTTTTAATTTTGTATTTAAATCTTTAATATAGCTAGAGTCCACTTTTATAAAACCATTTATATTTTTCTTCATTCAATAAATCAGTTTTCTGAACATTATCTCAAATCACCCATATTTTTTCTATTTAATTTTGGTGTCATTTTTATAAAATAATAAATTTTTGTATACAAAGCATCCTACATCTGGCATCTGCCATTGGTCTAGAGACTGTTCTTATGGGCCAATAAATATTTGTGTCTTCCAAGGCTTTGTAATACATTGTAACATTTGGCAGGGGGACCTTCCACTTGGTTCTTCATTTGCAAAGTTGCGTTACAGAGTCTCCAGTAACATACTGTTATATTTGATGGCACTCCTATCCCTTGCATATACTTTATACATATAAATAGTCGCCTTATATTTGCACATAGTATTTTAACCAAATGTAGGTCACACTGTAACTTATCCTGAGCCCATTTGTCCCTATTTCATTGGGTAGTCTTGTACATGACTGCTCATCATTCTCTGGAATTTCATCCTAGTTTATATGTTCCATATTTTAAAAATCAATTTCTTATTGGCAGCCATTTAGACTGTTTCCAATTCTTCACTATTATAAATTTTTCTGCAATGAACAGCATTGCACATGCATCCCTTTAAACATCTGTGATTGATTCCTTGGGACAAATTGCTGGAAATAAAACTCCATCAAAAAAAATGTGCTGTGTCCCTGAGGCTGTCTCCTCGCTGCCTAATTGCCCTCCAGGCAGTTTGCACTAAGTACACTTTTAGGGAGAGACTAGGGGAGTGCCCATCTCATTGGGCTCCACGATACTGAGGATAACTTCTAATGTGATGGTTAGAAGAATTTCCACGTAGGTAAAAAAAAGTATAATTATTACTAGATGCTGAAAATTTTAAGTCTATTTATCGGCCATTTGAGTGCACGTGTGCACTTATTTCCGCTGTTCACCTTTCATCTGGGAGCCCCATCTTTCTTTTACTTATTTTTGGGAGGTTTTGCTTGTAACGTTTAAGGGACACCTGCTCCTAGGTTGCTCATGTGCTTGCGAGTTTGTTCCGAGTGCAGCTGTGTTTCCGGCCCGTCCACTTCCGGCCACTCACTTCCGGGCTGTTTACTTCCCGCCCTTCACTTCCGGGACTCTCCCTTCTGGGTCCGGTGTTGTCCCAGCGGCAATTTTCTTGGGTTCCGCAGAGTCTCCTTGCTTCCCTCTGGAAAGCTGTTCTCTCCTTCCGTCCCTGCCTCCACCGGCACCACCTGCCTGAGAAATGCCTTATGCTCTTTGTGGGGCCCGGCTCACGTCCCTAGTTTCCAGCATCCTTAGCATGTTCCTCTTTCCTCTTCTTTCAGTGGTTTTCTGGGAGAGCGGGGGTGCGGCCTGAGCCTGCTCTGCATCTCACCTGGAGGGTCTTGATTAAGCCCATGGCTGTGTTCCAGGGGCGCAGCGGTCTGCAGGGGGGCAGGGGTGGGGTCCCCGGCCTGGGCACAGTCACCGACACAGGGGACGTGCGGAGCGCTGCTGAGCTGAGGACCTTGCCAGCAACCCCGACAGCTCTGGCTGTGAACGAGCTGACTTGTCAGCACAAGGGATGCAAGGTCACGTGGTGCCCGCTCGCCAGGACTGGGCGGCCTTGGACCGCAGGTCCCCAGCCTGGGCAGCTTTGCAAACCTCCCGTTGCCCCTTATTTCCCAATGTTTGGCTATTTTGAGCTCTGCCTACGTCTTGTGTGGGGGCTTTTCCTCTCTAAAATAAAACCAGATTTATTGTTTTTACTTAGGATTATAAATAAAAAGTTAAAACATTAAATATTAGAAGTCAAAACAATTTCCATCCAGATATTGACATTTTAATAAAGTTCTTCTGAGATATTTTCTCCCTCAACATCTAGAGCACTATATTATTATAGGCGATGATTTTTAATCATGTTTCCCCTCTCAACTAAATCTTCTGGATGCGTCCATGCGGATAAATAAGTCTGCGTCACCAGCGCTGATGGATGAAGGGTTTTCTTTTGGGGGATGTGCCATAATTTACTTCCATCATTTACTTACGTGGGTGGAGAGCAGTTCCCAGTTACAATTACAGCCGAGCTCCAGGAAACTTCTCCCTCTCTCTCTTTCTCTCTTTCTCTCTCTCTCTCCTATGCGCGTTTCTCTAATCACCTCTATAGGAAACAGTCCTGAAAGCGACTTCATGAGGTCTGAAGCTACAGACACTAGCACATATGTGTGGGGCTGTGTGTATTATATGTTGTGTGTACTGTGCATTATATGTGTGTATATGTGTGTATTATATAGGTGTATTACACAGATGTGTGGTGGGGCTGTATTCTGTGTTGTATGTACTGTGCATTATATATGTGTGTATATGTGTGTATTATGTAGGTGTATTACACATACGTGTGGGGCTGTGTGTATTATGTGTTGTGTGTACTGTGCATTATATATGTGTATTATGTAGGTGTATTACACATATGTGTGGGCTGTGTGTATTATGTGTTGTGTGTACTGTGCATTATATATATATTATGTGTGTGTTATGTAGGTATATTATACATATGTGTGGGGCTGTGCGTATTATGTGTTGTGTGTACTGTGCATTATATATGTGTGTATATGTGTGTATTATATAGGTGTATTACACATATGTGTGGGGCTGTGTGTATTATGTGTTTGTGTATTGTGCACTATATATGTATTATATAGGTGTATTACACATATGTGTGGGCTGTGTGTATTATGTGTTTGTGTACTATGCATTATATGTGTGTATATGTGTGTATTATATAGGTGTATTACACATAAGAGTGGGGCTGTATTATGTGTTGTGTGTATTGTGCACTATATATGTGTGTATTATATAGGTGTATTACACATATAATTTTGATATTTGCTGTCCATTGCCTTCCAGACGAGATGCCTATTTATGCTTCTTAGAATACTTTTAAGACAGTACAACCTGTCACCGTTTGCACAGTTGCCCTGAAGAAACACACATATGGCCACAAAGCTGCCTTACAATACCTCTGCCCAGAAATACAGCCCCAAATCACCACGGTGCAGTCCTCACGGGTATGTGATCATTCCTACACCCGAGATGCTCCCGGCGGCATATAGAGTCCAGAAAAAGAAAGCGGTCTGGATTTTAATTCTTTGGAGAAGTGTTTAGATCCCTAATGAGCATTTAGCTTCTTTAAATGTGTAGCTGCAGGCAGTGGCCTCCACATTAATTTTCTCTGTAACATTTATTCGAATTCTATTCACTTCCAATGTTCCCTCTCCCGTTTCAGGAACAGGCCGTGGCTTCGCCTGGCAGCGTCTCCTTGGCTGCGTGCAGAAACTGTCCCCCGAACAGACTGACATTCAGGCCGAGCGACAGACAAACGTCCACGGGCACTGGGTTTCCTGGGAAAATCACGCGCCCTTCTCCTTAATTCACTCAGGCTTTATTTGTTTGTTGTTTTTGCTGCCCACCAAATGCACAGAACGCTCCTCACCGTGAGCAGGCAGGGCCTGTCAGTGGTGGCATGTAAGACCACATCTCATCGAATCAATGAACACTAATTAACAGCATCTTGCAGGCTTTACGCCACGGAGTCTGTGGAAGGGTTCAAAGGTCTGAGAACTGCAGGTGAGCGACCCTGTCACGGTTCTGGGCGGTAAATGGTCCAATTAGGGAGCCAGCGCTGGGCTGCCAGGGGTGAGGATGCTGCTGCTCTTCCCCTAGGATCTCCCCACCCCTTCCTGACGCCGCCCGCCCTTCTCTCCTGGCGCCTAGGGCTGCATGCTGACTGTTCCAGCTGCTTCGCTCTGCAGACTTACCCTTTCTAAGTGAAGCAAGTCAAGAGATTTTGGCCTTTTTGCGTGCCCTCGCGGGTAAAGGTGAAGGAAGAGGGAGTGTGAGAAGCCGTGGGGGGAGGCGGCAGGGAGGAACCAGCCTCCGTGAAATGTCACTTAAAATGCCGCGGAGCTGGGATCCGTGGAGGAGTCCCCAAACCAGCTAAGATAAGAAGGAAAATACTATGGGTTCTGAATTTTTTCTTTTTTTCTGTGATGCAGCTGTTTAAAGACAATGATTACTCAGCAGCTGATGACAATTTAATATGTTAAATAGATACTTTGTGTCAAAATAAAAATGGAGGGTTTAATCATCTGTTATATAAATGGAAACAAATAATAGATCTCAAACAGACTTCCACCTAAAAGCCGTCCCCTGCTAATGGTCGGTCTGTCTCCCTCCTCCCTGAAGTCAGGCTGTGGACAGGCAGGGACCAGGCCGCTCCTGCTCAGCATGGCCAGTCGATCTGTCCGTCTCCCTTTTCTCAGAGCAGATACTCTGGGACCTGAGATCACTGGCAAGAGGGGCCCTTCCGCAGGTGCAGGGCATGTTTTGGGGGCAGGTCCCTGCTTCTCCTGCTGTCCTGGACTTCTAACAAATATATTGTTATTGATTTCAGAGAGGAAGGGAGAGGGAGAGAGAGAGAGAGAAGCATCAAGGATGAGAATCATGGACCGGCTGCCTCCAGCACGCCCCCTACTGAGGATCAAGCCCACAACCCGGGCATGTGCCCTGACTGGGAATTGAACCCTGGACCCTTCAGTTCACAGGTTGACGCTCTATCCACTGAGACAAACCACTTAGGGCAGTGGTCGGCAAACTCATTAGTCCACAGAGCCAAATATCAGCAGTACAATGATTGAAATTTCTTTTGAGAGCCAAATTTTTTAAACTTAAACTTCTTCTAACACCACTTCTTCAAAATAAACTCGCCCAGGCCGTGGTATTTTGTGGAAGAGCCACACTCAAGGGGCCAAAGAGCCGCATGTGGCATGCGAGCCTCAGTTTGCTGACCACGGGGCTAGGGCTATCCTGTTCTTTTACCCTCATACTCATTCCAGCAGCTGACGAGAGCCACGGCTCTTGTATAAATACAGGGAACATGCAAAATGCGGACCCCACATTTCTAGGCACTCAGCGTTACGCACAGACCCCGGCATAAGACCCCTGGCTGCAGCGTGAGCAAGGACCCCAGGCCTGTGCCCGCTTCAGGATTCATGCGATTGGTTCTTCCTCAACTCCCTACAGGGATGAGGCCAGCCATGCCTTTCCCCTTCCAGTAACATCTGCTCAGGGGTCCCTGGGACACACAGTGGGCATGAACATTGACGGCTGGTTAGGTCCCTGCACCCCTCCCTCAGGTTGCCCTTCGCCTGACGGTGCTGCAGACTCTGGGCGCTGGCACCTCTGCAGCCTCTGGAACTCGAAGGCTCTGCGATCGGGCTGGTTCCCCTGCCGTCCGGGTTGGCTGCACACGTTTTGCCGTTTATCTTTTCATTATTTGGGTCACACACAGTTATCATCAGCGGTTCCCTGCCGCTGTGATGCTGGGTGCGGGGGACAGAGAGTCCCTGGGAGAGAGCTGTTCTCGCCTCCGGGAACTGGGCGTCTGTGACCATCGCCGGGTTGGGATGGGGAGAGAAAATGACGCTTTATCGGCTCCCTGACCAGCGGCCTGTTCCAACTCTGCGCACACAGCGCTTCGGGAGGAATCCCATATGTTATTGTGGCCGGTTGTGAGCCTCATTCTCATCTGCCTGTGCCAGACACTCCGCCGGGCCCCGCGGGCCTCTGTGCCTGCCAGTGACAGCGCCTGCAGGGTGAGCTGTGATCGGAAATAAGCCGTTTACTCCACCGGCACTGTCCTCGGACCCCGGACCCCACGTCCCGGCACAATGGCCGGCCTCCAAGAGTTAACTCCGTGTTGTCACCAGAGCAGAGTGCATGGGACAAGGAGGAGCCCTGGCTTAGAAATGAGCAGAGCTGCTCTGGGCCTGGGGCAATGATCTCACTCATGTTAGAGTCAATACAAGGGAACGGTGACCAGAAGATTTCCGCACTAACTCGGGAAGACACCTCTGGGGGTAATGGACATGGCTCTAGGCTCTAATTGAAATCATGGAACTTCTGGGTTGTGGTCCTACATGGAAGGTGCTTGGACACTCCCGTCTTTTCTTTTTTTAAAATATATTCTTATTGATTTCAGAGAGGAAGGGAGAGGGAGAGAGAGAAACATCAATGATGAGAGAGATCATTGATTGGCTGCCTCCTGCATGCCCCCCACTGGGGATGGAGCCTGCAACCGGGGCCTGTGCCCTGACCGGGAATCCAACTATGACCTCCTGGCTCATAGGTTGACGCTCAACCCCTGGGCCACGCTGTCTGGGCCATCACTCCCATCTTTACAACAAGACAGAAGCTGAATAAAGTGAATTTTAATATCTCATTTTAGACCCACTACAGAGTGGAGGTCTCAGAGAAAACTGCTGCCTTGAAAGTGGGAGATGTTGCGGTGTAGCACCCCAGAGCCAGAGCCAGGAGCTGCAGGGAGACTGTAAATTGCAACCCCTGAATTGCTGGAGGACCGGTGTGAACTCGGTTGAGAGCTAAAGACCCCGGAGTCACCCAGTCTTAGAGGCTGGCTCTCCACTTGCTTTGGTTTACGAGCTTCATACAGGTTCTCACAGCGACGACCAGAAGAAAGTGACCCGGAGCTTCAGGCAGGGGGAGGGAAAGGCAATCATTCTAGAATTCGCCCAGACTTTCTGTCCTCTGCTCTCATGGGAAACTATTTTACCACAACCTAACCCAGTGGTCGGCAAACTGTGACTCGCAAGCCACATGCGGCTCACGGCCGCGGTTTGCCGCTCTGTTGACTAATGAGTTTGCCGACCACTGACCTAACCTATTGGGATTTTGCCAAAATAGAGATCATATAAAACGTGCTTTCAGGCCTCAACAGTATTAAACTGAAAATTAATCACAACACATAGGGGGAGAACCCCCCAAATTTGGGGAGATTTAAAACAGCTCACTTCTAAATAACAAATGGATCAAAGAAGAAGTTTCAAGGGAAGTTAAAAATATTTTGAACTAAATGGAAACAAAAATGCAACTTATCAAAATCTGTGAGATGTATATGCAGTGAAAGCAGTCCTTCAAGGGAAATTTACAGGGTTGAACACATGTTAAAAAACATCTAAAATCAGTAATCTAAGCTTCCAACTTAGGAAACTAGAAAAAGGAAAAGCAAATTATATCCGAAGTAAACAGAAGGAAAAAAATTAGAGCAGAAATCAATAAAATTGAAAATAGGAACACAGTGGAGAAAATCAATGTAACCAAAGCTGGTTGTTTGCAAAGATCAATGTGTCTGATAAACGCTATCCATGGTAACCAAGAGAAAAAACAAATTAACATCTGAATAGGCTGATATTTATTAAATAAATCAAATCAAAAATTAATAATCTTTCCAAACAGAAAGCACAAGGCTTAAATATTTTCATTGGTGAAGCATATCAAACTTTTAAGGGAGAAATGCTACACATTCTATAAAGAAAGTAGAAGCAGAGGAACAGTTCCTAACTCATCCTGAGGCCAGCATAATGTCACTATCAAAGCTAGACAAAGTCATTACAGGAATGGAAAACTACAGACCAGTATCGCTCATATATATTTAGATATAAAAATCCCCATCAAGATAATAGCAAATTGAATAAAAAATGTATATTGAGAAACATACACCATGGTCTTGTCGGGCTTATTTCAGGTATGCAAGGCTGGTTCAATATTAGAAAATCAATTATTGTAATTTATTACATTAGTAGATCAAAAATAAAAAAAATCATGTAATCATATTAAGGAAATCAGCTGAAGGAAAAAAACTGACAGAATCAAACTACCAATTATGAATAAAGAGTTCTCTGCAAACTACGAATAAAAAGGAACTTCCTGAACTTAATTTAAAAAAAATCTACAAAAATGTTCAGCAAACATCTGACCGAATGGTGAGAAACTACATGCTTTCCCCCTAAGATCAAGAACAAGTTAGGAATGTCCCTTCTCACCAGTCCTACTCAACATCATCCTGGACTCTCTAGCCAATGCAATAAGACAAGAAAAGGAAACAAAAAGCATAGAAATTGGGAAGGAAGAAATAAAACTGTGTTTGTTATCAGGTGATTAAATATAAAAAAATAACCCAAAGAAAAATTTAAATTTGCATTAACTATTTTATTACACAATAAAATGACCAATTACACATAAAAACTAACAAAATACACAAAATCCAGGACCTGATAATCTTTTCAACCTATTTATTTTTAAAATTTATTTCTGTTTGGACCAACTTCTTTTCCCCTAAAAATCTGCAGAAGAGATATTGTGGGATATTTCCTTACAAATAACTGGAATGCTACCGAGGAGTGTGGTGTGTGTGTGTGTGTGTGTGTGTGTGTTCATATATCTTTTTTTAAAATATATTTTATTGATTTTTTACAGAGAGGAAGAGAGAGGGATAGAGAGTTAGAAACATCGATTAGAGAGAAACATCGATCAGCTGCCTCTTGCACACCCCCTACTGGGGATGTGCCCGCAACCAAGGTACATGCCCTTGACCGGAATCGAACCTGGGACCCTTGAGTCCGCAGGCCGACGCTCTATCCACTGAGCCAAACCGGTTTCGGCATGTTCATATATCTTATTAACTTCTTTTCAATAAAGGGAGCATGTTATTAACTTATGATAGGTCAAATATTCAGAGAAAGATCCCTTCTGCAACCCCAACATGGAGAAACTAAAAGAGATACTTGTCATATGTTAAAAATGTAATAGGCATTATTTTAAGTTGCTTTTGATTGAATGCAATGGAAACTAATTTGTAGAGGGCGCCTGCTAGAGTACCTGAGCAAGGGTTGTTGACTGAGTCCAGCAGCATCAGCAAAGCCATGTCCTGGAAACATATCTTGCCAAAAGGCAAGAATGTTGTCAGTCCTGACCTATAGCTCAGGCGCCAGGGGGTGGGTGTAATTATCTAAGTTCAGCCAGGCTCCAGGAGGAGAACACAATTAACCAGGCTCCAGGCCTGACAATTACGAGAAGCCACAAGAATGAGGAATGCCGCTTAATCTTGATAAGCCTGATTTCACATAATTTCCTTTGTCTTAAACTCTAGTAAACTTCCCGATATCATGCTGTATATAATAAACATGCTGCACTAGCTCTGGGTCACTGCCTCTCCATCCGAGAACAGTGTCCCACCTGGTCCCAGCTTGCCCTACTAGTCTCTATGTCTGTCTCTTTCTTTTTATCAATCCCCAGTCAGCCCTACTCAGGACTCGTTTGCTCGCTAGCCGTGCTGGTCATGGCTGGAGAACCCCCATACTAATTTGAGCTTCTTTAAGCAAGAAAAGAAAGCCTATTGTGAAACAGAGCACACATTGTATAAGCAGCATTGTGGAAAAGCAAGGGAGCGTCTAGTTCTACTGCCCCCTCCGTAGTGGTGTGTGTGTGCAGGCACATGTATGTGCATGCATGTGTGGGTACACACATTTATGTGTGTACATTGTGTGCGTGTGTTGGCTGTAGATAAGAATAAA
The DNA here is from genome assembly GCF_951640355.1 of Cnephaeus nilssonii. Classification (NCBI taxonomy): domain Eukaryota; kingdom Metazoa; phylum Chordata; class Mammalia; order Chiroptera; family Vespertilionidae; genus Cnephaeus; species Cnephaeus nilssonii. The sequence goes on from NC_137083.1 coordinate 1,947,927, forward strand.
CGTCTAGCCTCCTGTCACACGTGCTATATGCTTATTGCATTCAGAGGACGTCAAATTGGCCTCTCCATGCAGAAGCGGGCGATTGAGTTTCAAGACAGACTGGACAATTTATCTGAGTTAATTGCCCTTTTTTCATTGTGCTTTGCTCAGCCAATTTATGGCATTATTCTAAGCACCTGGATCTGGTTGCTCCCTGTAAAAATGGATTTCATTATGAAAGGCCCTTTGCTTTGAGTGTGGTTTCTACTGGCTGAGATTTATGACAATGCCGTGGAGCTGAAATCCATTTATTTTGAGTTTTCAGCAAATTCCCTCAGATTGCCAGTGATCCCCATGTTTGAAGGCACCTGTGGAAACATTGTGAGGAGGCGGCTGGGATGCAGTGGGTTATTGGGAAAGTAAAAACAGTAAATACTTAATTGAGTAGAAAATAGGTTTGGCAAGGTTTTATTAGCTGGAGATAAAAGATGATCGACTGGACTCTGGAATCATGCGTATGAGAATTCATATCGTCCAACCTCAATTCAATGCCTGTGACGGCTGCAGGTCAGTCATGGCTTTGGCCACGGGCCTTCGGAGGTGTGCTGAGCATGTGTTCGGAGGCGGCCACTGTGGACATTGCTGGGACAGACCCTCCTCTTCCTTGGAGCCACCACCCATCCTTTGGGGAGTACAAAAGCAAACCTCACAATGGCTTCACCTGGTAGCCACGTCAATGGTGTGACCCTACCCAGGTGTCGCCAATTGCAAAGAGGTCTCACTCTGGACAATACAATTGAGGTTTTGGTTCTGGGAAGTAGTTGAATCTGCCGTTGCTTCGGATAAATTTGGTTTACAAAGTCTGTTGGGTTTTCCTTATGGAAAACGAAACAGGAAACTAAATATAAAACGCTCAACAGTAAAAAGGTAAGAAGAAAGGAAACAAAACGTTTTCAATAACACACATCAGTAACAGCCACGCCGATAACGACAGCCAGCCATTGTGTAGTGAGTACAACGTGCTGGGGACGTGCCAAGCGCTTTAGGTACAAAAATCACTTAATCAGAAGGTCCTGTGAGATTGGCACCAACAGCGTGTTCATTTTACAGATGAGAAAACCGAGTCAGAGGGAGGTTAGGTGGCTTTCCTGCGACAGCACAACTAGTAGGAGGCATAAGCGCGGAGCGGGCTGTGTAGCCTGCCCTCCTAGAAGTTCCTCCACAGCATTTCTGTGCATCTCTGTGCATCTCAAGGTCTGGAGGTTGACTTAGAGTCATATATGAACACACTAATTGAAATGCATAGGCATGTGTACATGCACATGCGTGTAAATCTTCATACCTGTGCACACACATGCATTCACACACAGTGTTATGAGATGCAGTGCTTTCTCAGAGAAAGAGCATGAACCTGGAGTCAGAGGTGAGACTGATTCTCGCTCTGCATTTGCCAGCGGGGCAGCTGGGTCTCCTTACTTACACTCGCACCCAGCGCTTCTCATAGGCATACGGGTTCAATGATGCTTTCGTGGGAGGATTAAGGCAGTGGTCGGCAAACTCATTAGTCAACAGAGCCAAATATCCACAGCACAACGATTGAAATTTCTTTTGAGAGCCAAAACCCGACTTCTGCGCATGGGCCACGAAGTTTCAATCGCACTGTACGTGCGCGCCCGCACGTGGTATTTTGTGGAAGAGCCACACTCAAGGGGCCAAAGAGCCGCATGTGGCTCGCGAGCCACAGTTTGCCAACCACTGGATTAAGGAATAGTAGCTGGAACTAAAAAAACCATTAAAAAACGTGGCAACTTCTATTATATTGTTATTACTGACAGGGTTGGGTTTTTTGTAACGGAAAAGTACTTGTTGTTGGTTTTGTAGAGTGAGGCCTCCAGGATGCTTTTCTGCCTAGATCGCCCCAATGTTTCTTTGCCCTCCCTACCCTGGAGGACCGGCCATATCTGCAGAGTGTGGAATCCTCCTCCAGTTCCTGCCATCACTGCCTGAACTTTACTTATGAAGAATGAGACCAGCAAGGAAATGAATTCACTGCCGTGTTCGCCGAGGCTGTACAGCTTTTCCTTACGTTTCCCCACCCTGAACTTGGCTGGCTCGGGGCCTGGCTGCTGAGGCATGGGGGGTGGGTGGCAGGTGCAGGTGATTCGACAAAAGCCAGGCTAACCTCAAAGCCAAACGTCTCACAGGACCTTAGCGTCAGGGCACCAGGTGCTGGGATTCTACAGGCCGTTGGTCCTATTGTGAGAACCAGACCCATGTCCTTCTGGACGCTTTCGGCTGTGACCCTCTCAGTGCAGACCAAAGCAAAATGAAACCAGGGCACCAGTGGGACTCTCCCCCGTCCGCTGTGTCCGCACTGGCTTTGTTCTTTTCAAGGGAGAGGACGGCAGAGGACTCCCTGGCAGCTGCTTTTATACAGGGTTTTGGCAGTTCCTCGGGTGGAACCGGGCTGTGGCCTGGAAGGAGACTCGGTCTCTCAGAGCCCTAAAGTCCTCCCCTCCTAAGCCTTCAGACCAGGCCTCTAACCACAGAGCCTCTTCACGTTTACCCGTCCCCACAGCATCGCCCTCTGCCCTCAGTGCGGCAGAGGAGGCCGTGCGGCCACAGACGTGTCAGAGGGGCAGCAGCTCCGTGCTCTGCGGGCCTGGGCTCTCCGATGCAGGGCTGCATGGAAGGCCAGAGCGCCCCCAGGAGGCCATGCCGGGTTAGGGCGGAGAGTGGGAACCGCGCCAGGGTCCCCGGAGAGTCGAGGCCACGGGGTGCACAGAGGCCTTGTTAGCAACACACCAGCATGGCCAAGGCCGCTCTGAGCACGAGCCTAGGCGGGGTGACCCAGGACTCAGCCTGGGAACGCGGTCAGGCCAACACACCAAGCGGGTGCCCTTCAGAGGCCAATATGACTGATGGCATGAAGCCTTCTCTGTGAAAGGAGGGTACAGACTAGAGGGTGTGTGTGTGTTTGTGTGTGTGTGTGTGTGTGAGAGTGTGCGTGCGTGTGTGTGTGTGTGTGTGTGTGTGTGTGTGAAGAAGTCTGCTGGGGCCAGCAGCTGGGCAGAGAGAGGCTAGAGAGCAAAGCAGCAGAGGCGGCAGCACAGAGAATGCAGCGCCTGTGTGTGCAGGGGAGAGGGGAGCTCAGGGGGAGCTGAGAGCTGGGGCTGCTGTGATGTGAGGCTAAGAGCTCAGAGAGAGCTCAGATACAGCGACCATGTTACCCTGCCAGTGGGCGGGGAGGGGAGAAGCTGCTGAGCAGAGAGGCTGGGGAGGGGAGAGGCTGCTGAGCGGAGAGGCTGGGGAGGGGAGAGGCTGGGGAGGGGTGAAGCTGCTGAGTGGAGAGGATGGGGAGGGGAGAGGCTGCTGAGCGGAGAGGATGGGGAGGGGAGAGGCTGCTGAGCAGAGAGGCTGGGGGAGGGGAGAGGCTGCTGAGCGGAGAGGCTGGGGAGGGGTGAAGCTGCTGAGTGGAGAGGATGGGGAGGGGAGAGGCTGCTGAGCAGAGAGGCTGGGGGAGGGGAGAGGCTGCTGAGCGGAGAGGCTGGGGAGGGGTGAAGCTGCTGAGTGGAGAGGATGGGGAGGGGAGAGGCTGCTGAGCGGAGAGGCTGGGGAGGGGAGAGGCTGCTGAGTGGAGAGGAGAGGCTGGGGAGGGGAGAGGCTGCTGATTGGAGAGGCTGGGGAGGGGAGAAGCTGCTGAGTGGAGAGGCTGGGGAGGGGAGAGGCTGCTGAGTGGAGCAGAGAGGCTGGGGAGGGGAGAGGCTGCTGATTGGAGAGGCTGGGGAGGGGAGAAGCTGCTGAGTGGAGAGGCTGGGGAGGGGTGAAGCTGCTGAGTGGAGAGGAGAGGCTGGGGAGGGGAGAGGCTGCTGAGTGGAGAGGCTGGGGAGGGGAGAAGCTGCTGAGTGGAGAGGAGAGGCTGGGGAGGGGAGAGGCTGCTGAGTGGAGAGGAGAGGCTGGGGAGGGGAGAGGCTGCTGATTGGAGAGGCTGGGGAGGGGAGAAGCTGCTGAGTGGAGAGGCTGGGGAGGGGTGAAGCTGCTGAGTGGAGAGGAGAGGCTGGGGAGGGGAGAGGCTGCTGAGTGGAGAGGCTGCTGAGTGGAGAGGAGAGGCTGGGGAGGGGAGAGGCTGGGGAGGGGAGAGGCTGCTGAGTGGAGAGGAGAGGCTGGGGACGGCTGGGCTGAGGCTCTGAGGAGCGCAGGTCTATTCCTGTGTAAAGTGAGGGGCCTGGGGTGGCGGGCGGCTCTCAGAGGGCAGCGGTGGGTACAGAGACAGAGACGCCGCTGCTGAGGGAAGATGTTCGTGTTCACCAGCGGTGTCGCTGGCTGCCCGTGGACTTGGCTGGGAGCACTATTCTGTCTGATGGCGATGTGGCTGCTGGCTTCTGCAATAAAGACTCTTCCTCATATGCCCACAGCCTCTCATGGCTTCCCCGTTTGCCCTGCAGCCCAGACTGACCTGTGCCTGTGAGCAGAGGATAAGGAGGACCTTGGGCTACGTTCCCAGCAGCTAGAACAGCGGGTGGGGCTGGAGGAAGAGCCTGGGGAGCGGGGGACTGGGGGGTGCACCTGACTCAGCGCTGAGCGCCAGGGCCGCAGGCTCCGCCGCTCTGCCCGCATCTTGTTAGGAAACACGGGCAGTAACGCCCAGACCCTCACGGACAGACGTGGTGCCCACGCAGCGCCGAGGGCAGAGGAGACTCCGGAGAGGATGAGCACCCGGGCTCCATCCGAGGAAAAAGCTTCTGCCCAGCAAAGGAGCTGCCAGCGAAGCGACAAGGGAGCCCGCTGCGGGGGGAGCACTCTGCCCATGGCGCCTCGGACAAGGGGTTCATTTCCAAAAACATCAAGCACCCCAAGGCGAGCCCCAAGGCGAGCCAGCTGGCGGCGCGGGTCAAGGCCTGTACCGCCTCCCGCAACCACGTCCAAACTACAACCAAAATACAGAGCGACCACCACCCAGACCCGCCGGAAAGCTGGCTGAATGGAGGTCCCACAACGAGAGTCGCCAACAAGGAAGCCACTGAGACGGGTGGGGGCGCGGAGCCCGCACGGCTGGTCGGGCGCCCACATGGGCCGCCTGCTCAGTCAGGAGGGAGATGTCTTTGCAGAGGCCGCGGGAGGAGCCAGGGGTCCCAGCTCCGCGCCAGCCCCAGCCCCGGCTCCCTGAGCGGGAAGAGAGGCCCCCCAGCTACAGGCTGTAAAACCCGCGGGCACTGTGACAGCGGCGGCCGGAGACCCAGGTTTTCCTCTGGAAGGGCCACGCACACACTCACCTGGTCCCGCTTCTTCCACCTTCAGGCCGGGACCCGCACCAGATGGGGAGGAGCGGGGTTGTCTGGCATCGGGGCCGGAACGCCAGGGTGCTTTCTTCCAGACAGGGGTGCCCGCAGGGCTCAGGGTCCCTGTGCTGGGCCCTCCCCTCCCCTGCCGCAGGGCAGACTGGCAGCCATGTCTGAGTCTCCATCAGCTTGGAGCACGTGGTTAGCTCCAAGTGGGGAGGCCCTGAGACCCCGCCCCATCCAATTGGCTGTTTGCCGCCTCAGCTGTTCCACATGAATGGCCTGTCCTGGCTCAGGCCTCAGACTTTCTTAAAATCTCTCAAACAAGCTGCAGCTGGTGACAGCATGCCCCAAACCCATCCATAAAAGGCCCAGACCCGGCACCAGTACCAGCCGGCCTTGCTTCACAGCTGGGCCTCGCCTCCTGTAGTGACAGCGGGTCCTCACAGCCAACTGGCCTGGAGGTCAGCTCCTCCCAGTGACACCAACAGCAATCAAGGCTCAACTACAACAAGACGGCACACAGCCCACACTGGGGTGCACCCAGAGTGCCAGCTCAGGTGACCTTTGCCCATTTCAGTTCTCCCTTTCCTGCTCACGTTATAAAAACATTTCCTTGGAGCCAGGGATGCCCATGGTCTGGCCGTTGAAGAGAGAAAGGTCCCAGCGTAGCACGCAACATGCAGGAAGACACTGCAGGTGAAACGCCACACTTTTTATCTGGTGCATTTTCATCCCCATATTTCCACGTGAAGAGACACAGCTCAGCCACGTTACATGCCAGGCAGCCCCTGAGTTGTGGGAAAGCAGGGATCGGGAGAGAAGACTTATTTCTGAATTTCACGTCAGAAATACTGTGTTCGGGGAAAGGAATCTGACCGGAGCAAGAAGCTAATATCAACAGAAAATCAGATAGAAAAACTACACAAACAAGTAATTCAACCAAATTGCCTTTTTTGAATAAACACGGAGGGTGAGGAACTGCGCGAGTTAATTACCATGTCGCCATGGTTACGCTTCCTGATTGGAACAATGCTGCTGGTTATTCCCAGGTGACTTCAGGTAGCGCTTAATTAGTTGGGGAAAGGCGCTTGATTTGCGCTCAGATAATTTAAAATCACTATTTCTATGGCATCTCGGTGTGGATACACAAATCAAACTTAGCAATTAGTTGTTTGTGTGGTTTAGAGGCATCTTAAAAGCCAATGTGTATTTACCTTTCAAGAAAACCATGCTAGAGGGTGTCTTGATGGTTTACACTTTTCGGGAGATTATTATTATGGAGGCAATGACGGGATATCCTAAGTTGGGGGTTAGACCTATGCTCATGTCATGTGACCATTGCTCATGAAACATGCAATCAAGATCAAGTTAGTTAAAACCCTCAAGACTTAGTTGTTTGTTTGTTTTTTTGTAAATATGTTTTTATTGATTTCAGAGAGAGTATGGGAGAGGGAGAAGGAGAGAGAGATAGAAACATCAATGATGAGAGAGAATCATTGATCTACTGCCTCCTACACGCCCCCTACTGGGGATCGAGCCCACAACCCAGACATGTGCCCTGACTAGGAATTGAACCCTGACCTCCTGGTTCCTAGGTCAATGCTCAACCACTGAGCCACGCTGGCCAGGTTCAAGCCTTAGTTTTTTAATTCATATAACAGATAATTTTAATAGCAAGTACTAGGATGTGAAGTGATCTGCTGAGATTCGGTCTCCATTCTCCTGGGCTGCCATTTCTGTAACTATGGCCACTAAAATGACATCCGTAAAAAACGGGGGCTGTAACTAGCCTCCATTCTGTTGCAAACCTGGCAGCAGTGGTTAAACTGTGTCCGCTCTCCGCATATGCAGACTCTCCTGCCCGGCGTCCGAGGGACTCGGCTTATTCTCACCGTCCTGCCTCATTGTTATCGCCTCCTTTTCATTTCTACTCTCCCCTGTTTGACCCCTCCTCCCTGCGCTCACATAGTACTTATTATCTTAAAAAGACTAGTACTTCTCCCCTTGGCGCTTTACCTGTGTGCTTAGAAATTCATGTCCTCCACTGAGCTGCTGGGGAGAGAAGGAGAGTGTCTCCTCTGAGGGTGTCTTTTACTCCGGTCTGTGTCCAGCCCTGGGGAGGTGGGCTGGTGACTGGGACAGCTCCACGGGAGGAAGTTATAGGAGTCCTGAGAGAGGAAGGCTGTCGTAGTTTCTTTTTATTTTTTAAAATATATATTTTATTGATTTTTTACAGAGAGGAAGGGAGAGGGATAGAAAGCTAGAAACATCGATGAGAGAGAAACATCGATCAGCTGCCTCCTGCACACCCCCCACTGGGGATGTGCCCGCAACCAAGGTACATGCCCTAGACTGGAATCGAACTCGGGATCCTTCAGTCCCCAGGCCGACACTCTATCCACTGAGCCACACAGGTTAGGGCGGCTGTCATAGTTTCTAATCACACAAGAAATAGGTTGAATTCCAAGGCAAAGCCCCCGGAATCTGCAGGAGTTTGGTGCCTGCGATCGGCATGTCTGGTGCTGACAGTGACCCGTCTGAGGCTGGGTAGCCTTGCGTTTAATCCCGTGTTGAAACAAGAAACAAGAGCGCCACGCCATTTGCATATGCAATAAGTATATGGGATCCACATTTCTGTTCAAGTGGGAAGATACAAAGAGCAATATTGAAAAGCATGAGGAACTTGGAAAACTTTTAGCCAGTTGGCGTGGAATGCTAATTGCTTTATTTCACATTTACTGCGCTTGGTTCCAAGCAATTGGCAGCGTTGGGAGCTCCGTGCGTGTAAATACTGGACGTTTTGTTTTTAATTATGATGAGGGGGTCTCAGCACCGCTCCCATCTCTCCCTCCACAGTTCCTCCACCTGCTCTAATTGCCCTGAAAGATTCCACATAACACTCCTCGCTGCAGCCAGTGCCTGGGTGCTCAGCTATTTCTTTCCTTAAAAGATGTTTTTATTGATTTTTGAAAGAGAGGATGGGAGAAGGAAGAGAAAAACATTGATGAGAAAGAAGAATGGATCGGCTGCCTCCTGCATGCCCCTTACTGGGAATGAACCTGCAACTGGGCATGTGCCCTGACTGGGAATCAGACCAGTGACCTTGTGGTTCATAGGTGGACGCTCAACCACTGAGCCACGCTGACTGGGGTTTCCTGACCTTCTGGAGCTCTGAACTCTGCAATGGCAACATCTCCGTGGGTATCTCCATTGCAGCCACGTGAACATTCCCTCACAGTGTGTGCTTTATCCTAATGTACCTTTCAAAATTGTTATTTTTTATTGAATTTATTGGGATGACATCTATACTAATAAAAGGGTAATTGGTCAGGACGCCCTCACAGTAATGACTGAACAGCAGGCTGCGTGGGGCGACAAGGCCAGCAGGAGGGGCAGTTAGGGGCGATCAGGCTGGCGGGGGAGGGGGGCAGTTAGGGGTGATCAGGCAGGCAGGCAGGTGAGCAGTTAGGAACCAGTGGTCCCAGATTGTGAGAGGGATGTCCGACTGCTGGTTTAGGCCTGATCCCTGGGTTGGGCCTAAACCAGCAGTCTGTCATCCCCCAAGGGGTCCCGGATTGGAGAGGGTGCACCTGGGCGGAGGGGACACCCCCTCCCATGCACAAATTTCATGCACCAGGCCTCTAGTTGGTTAATAAAATTATATTGTATTGTGTGTTCAGCACCCCAAGTCAAGTCTCCTTCCATCACCATTTATCCGCCATTTACCATCTTCTACCTCCCCCCACCTCTTTCTCTCTAGCAATCACCATGCTGTGGTCTGTATCCACGAGTCTTTCTTTTTAAAAACTTTGCTTAATTCCTATACTCTGGTTCCTTCTCAGAGCGTATAAATCTTCCACCTTTCACCTCATGTACTGTAAGGATAACTTTTCAGTGCTGTTTGTGCTGGGGGGGAAAACGAAGGTCATTTACACCCATCACTTCTCACTTTAAAACCACGCCTTTTATTTGTACAGCCCTTAGTTTTTAAACCATGAGGCGAGCTATGAGTAATTACCCCCAAATTACAAATGAGAATACGGGACAGAACGGTCATAGAAACTGTGACTCCAATGTGGTCTCGCTCATAAAACACTCCTGGCTAATCCTCTCTCCGTGGGAGAGATAAGATTTTAGATGAGAAAAAATAGAATTCTTGACTTTAAGTATTTGTTGATTGCAACCACTCAATATTCTTCCACCACGAATGTTGTCTCTTTAAAAAGCCAATTGTTGGCTTGAAAATTCCTTTAAAAAAGTCCCAGCACAGAGCACTTTCTTTCCCTGATACAACCCTCTTGCCAAAGATGGTATTGGGGTGAAGGTCCGGGCAGTCTCGTAGGGGCATCATGCAAATGTTGAAGATGACCCGTGGCTGCACCGAGGCTGTTCTGTGGACATTTGAGGGGTCCCCACCCGAAGGCCCTCCCGCCCCGAGGAACTTGGATGCGGCAGGATGCAGCGCTCACTCTGCTCTGGGGCGAGTGACAATGTGCCTTTTCTTGCACTTCCTGGCTGAGGTCTCCACTCAGCCACTGAGCAGCCCGGTCTGGCTGTCTTTGGTTTGTTGATGAGCTCATCTGTTCATTGCTCAGGGATCAAAACAGACGGCCACCTCGTAGGCCAGCCGAGAGTTCCAGGTGACTGGGGCTACAGGCCTCTAGCTCTTCCCATATAAAATGGCTGTGAAATGGAACATTAAGCCTGATGTAGAGCACATTTCAGTATCTTCTCGCTCCTGAAACCTGTGGAGGCAGCCCTTGGGAAGTCCGGGCGCTATGGAAGCAGCGAGCTGCAAAAGGACAGCACTGCGGAGGGAGCATCACGGAGCACAGATGGCGGGGGCATGAGCGAGCACAGAGGCCTGCACGGCACTCGGACTCTTGCCTGCTGTGACAAGCCCATCGCCCTCTCCAGCCTGCCCGTCGGCTGCCAAAGGGACATGAGACTGGGGAGGGCAGGGCTGTATTTTTCGTGTGCTCAGTGCTCAGTGTACACTGGCCATTTCCTCACACTCCTTGGGGATCAAACTCCCACAGATACACAAGATGGACTGGGCACCCGTGCTAGGAGCTCCCCAGTGTGTGATGGTGGAAGCTGGGGCAGCAGGTGGTCACTGATCTGGTTACGGGGCAGCACCAGGCTGGACTCCAACAGGCATCTCAGGCTGACGCCCTGCTGTTCTCTCTGTCCCCCACGTTCTCCCCTGGAGGGTGCTTTCCCAGTCTTTGTCGGGGGGTGGGGGGGTTGTTTACAGCCATGCCGGCCCTGTCTGAGCCGAGAGTGCTCTCAGCTGAGCTGGGCGGGCCTGGGCTTTGTCTTCCGTGTGGCCTGACCGTTCTGAACAAAAAGCCCTGAAGTTAAAACCGCCATGTGCGCCGTTCAGACACTCGGAAGCTCTTTGTTCCGTTCTCTATTGTTGCACAACAAGGGCAAACCCAGTGGATGAAACAACAGCAATTCATTACTGACCACGACTCTGTGAGTTGGCCACACCCCGTGTGCCGTGGGCTGGGGCTCACCCTCCAGGACACACTGAGGCTCCTGAGCCTGGAGCTTTGGGAAGGGCTTCACGCATGCGCCACGTTGGAGCCGCCTGAGAACTCTCTCCCTCCAGCTTCCTTGGAGGGTGGAGGCCAGGACCTAAGAGAGTAAAAGTGAAAGCTGCCAGGCCTGGCAAGGACGAGTGTCAAGTCAGAAGTCCACCCATCTGGGAAGGAAGGGGGAGCCGTGTGGAGGTGGGGCGAAATGGTTGGAGGCCATCTTTAAAGACCGTCTATCACACCCCTGTTCAAGTCAGAGACCCCTCCCGAGCACCTGCACTGAGTTCTGTGGGCCCCTCTGAGGGCGAGGGCTGGGAGGGAGGGTATCAAGGCTGGACGTGTAAGAAAACACCACCTAAATCTCGCCGTAAGGAGACTGGGGTGAGCATTGGGCCACGGCACTGTCCTAACACCCCATCAAACGCATCTCTTGCTGGATGCTGCTCCTGAAGCACGGAAAACACCAGCTGCAAATAATTTTCAGTGATGTTTTGTTTTGTTTTTCTTTTGTCTTAAACTTTATTGTTGAAAGTATTACATGTGCCCCCCTTTTCCTCCCATTGACCTCTTCTACCCCCCCTGCCCCTCGCCCCAGGCCCTCACCACCCTATTGTCTGTGTCCATGGGGGATGCACGAGGTCTTTGGTTGATCTCTTACCACCCACCCTCCCTCCCTGCCGTCCTCTGTGATATTTTTTAAAGAGAATCTAGTTTCCCTTTACAGACGTTTTTTTACCCCAAGCCAGTGGTTTATTTTACAAAGAAGACCGGAAGCCCGCAGAGGGAGGGTGAGTGCAGGTGAAGACAAGGCCTGCTCACACCTGACCGGGCTCTCGCCGTCGGAGACGGTCAGCGAACGCCCCTCACCGCTCCCGGCCTCTCGCCTCACGTGGGAAACCGAGGGACTTGACTTATTTGTCGAAAACGAACCCCGCTGTCCAGTTTCATCCCGACTCCGTAGGCCATGCGCTGGGCGCTCTTGTCCAGAGTCTCCGCCAGCTGCCGGGCCTCCTGCAGAGAGACGGGGAGGCCGGCTGGATGTCTCGCTCTCCCCACAGTCGCCTGGGCCTGGCAGACAGGGTGCGTGTGCCCGGCAGCCTCGGAGCTGTCAATTCTCGTTTCTGAAAAATGAACCAACCCTGAAGGAATTCCTGTGCGGATAGTGCGGTTTGGCACGGCACCTGGATGAATAATTCAGCTAATTTGCTCCGCCGTTATTTGTGCATTAGGAGCGCTCGGGCTCGGGAGGTATTTCTGTCCCGTTGCCATGTCGCCCATTAACGGTGATGGGAAATGGGACGCCACGTGCGAATGAAAGGCCACGTTTGGAGGGTACGTGAGTCCCCGTAGCGTGACCCCCAACGTTGGCCCCCGCTACAGACTATTTTTATCCGACTGTGGCTACAACACAGCCTCCCCCTCTTAAAGGTTTTGAGAACAAACATTTCTCAGGTTCAATGTGTTTGTTTCAAAAAGAGTAAGCGTATTGGTTGTGGGGCACGGTTGCATTTGTTGTTTATGCCATAATTTAAAAATTAAAAATCAGTTGAATAAACCCCACTTAATTATCCCACCAGTTACAGAATCCTGGCACGCAGGAGCGAGCAGTGGGAGTGAGAGGAGGCGGCGGCAGAGAAAGAGGAGGATTTCTTAGTCTCACCCCGAGGACTGGTTCCATTTCCCTGTTCTGGTTAATGTGCCCGTGTATTAGTCCGAGTTCTACACAGAAACAGAACCAATCGATTGCGCGGGAACAAAGTAGATAATGAATAGGTGATTGATCTGGAGGAATTGGCTCCTGTAGTTTTGGTGGTGGGAGTGCCCTACCACCTGGGTGTGGCCGGAGGGAGCTGCCCCCCAGGGGGAAGGCGCTTCTGCAGCCAGCGCTCTTGGCGGACGGCTGTGTGTCCCCTCCTGGGCCTCCCCCTGTCTGCCTTTTGTCCATCAGCATTGTCCTCACGACAGTCACACAGGAGATAGATTCTGAGGCCCCGAGGCTCAGGGATATCAGGCGCGATCCCTCCTGAGTGGCCAGGTGGCAGAGTCCAGGACAGCATTCTCTGGGTCCTCTGTCCCTCGCCTTTCCTCATTCCACTGAACTCTGAGGGTGGGGGCCCTGGGAAGCATCCACCGCATTTCCATTTAAATGCAAATTCCAGGTGTAAATAAAGACAATTTTCACATTGCCTCCCTCTGGATTTCCCAGGCCACAGCTCTATTTCGGTTCACAAAAGTAATCAGGGGTGGCGGCGTATGGAGAATGTACCCATGGATAATTTTGCTTTTGGTTATTTTCCTAAAATGTTAAAGACTTGGAGACTTTTAATGGTAGTGAAAAATGCCCAACCGAAAAGCATCGCAAATTTATTATTATTATTATTATTATTTTTTTTTTTGAGAAATGATTCCATTAGTTCACCTGCATGCTCTGCTTAAAAACAGAGGCCGCGCATGGAGAAAAAAATCCGGGAGGTAACCTTTAATTTGAAATTGGACGCATTGTGATGCTCTTGCTGTAAAAATCTGATGGTGTATTAATGTCCTCACATATATTATCTCAAATTGTACCTTTCAGTTATAATGGCTGTTCCATCACATAATAGCCACTCACCTGTAATTATAAGTTTCACAGCCTGAAATGATTCCAGTGCTTTCCTCTGCACTTTCCGTGTGCGTCGGCTCTGTGCGGCCGCACGTTTGCGGGCGGATTTGCACTTTGTTCCCATGCGTTGTCTCAGGAAGCCACTGAACTTAGCCTTGGGCACATATCGAACCCGGCGATAGCACCGAGGGTGCATCTTAGATAACACGTCAGCCTTGTACCAGCCACCCCCAGTTCCCACCTACACACACCTGAACCCCATTTGTCCTTCTAAACGGCTTTACCCTAAGTCCTGGTTACCTGCGAGTGTCCTTCTGTATCTCTTCATGTAGTAGGTCCAGGCCCAGGGCCAGCCCTTCCCGCTGCCGCCCGGTGATAAATACATAAAACCCGGCGTTTATGTGGCCTCAGGGGCCATACAAGAAGAGTGGAGGGGAGAAGGAAAGTGCTCGACACAGTGGCATGTGAATTGAACTAAATTCTGTTGGAAAGAGACTGACTTTTAACCCAGACACTAGTACCACGAGGAGCTTAAAGATCTTGCTCTGCTGCTGCCTGGGAAACACGTAAGGGGAAAAATACAGTTTTATATTCATACTAGTGGCCCGGTGCATGGATTCGGGCACATTGACAGGAAGTTAATTAGAAGAAATATTTTAATATCGCTATTTGCCCTTTCTTATATTAGAAGTGTCAACCAAATTCACGATAGACAGTGACAGATTGAAACACATGCGTGTGATTGGCACCAGCGAGAGCTTTATATGTATTGTGCATGCGCGAGTCAACGTTTATTTTTAAATTGCCAGTATGCGTCAAACTTATGGCCAGTCACTTAGCCTTTTATATATATAGATAGATAGGGGTCTTGGAGTGCGAGAGGGCACTCTGCAAAGTTGCTGTCGTACAGGGTGTGGAACACAAACCCAAGTGTGCAGTAAACCAGATTTGGGGCCGACAGAGCCCCAGCAACACATAACCCACGGCCGAAGGTGGAATTGCATGCTGGGTGAGGAATTGGGCTCCCTCCTCTCTGGTTCCTGGGTGCGTCACCCAAGAACCGCTGCTGCCAAGTCACCGCAGCTCGGCAGCTCCTGTGTTGAGCATCTGCCCCTGGTGGTCAGTGCACGTCATATGTACCAGCCGGTTGGACAGTCAGACGTTCACTTAGCCATATATATATAGAAATACAATTGAGTTGACATTGTCAAGGGGTAGAAAAACTAAGAACGTGTCAGTTGATCCTTGATTCGGATATATCACTCACTCAATCAACCTCCAGTGAGCAGCTAATCTCGGTGGTAAGCTCTAGCGATGGGCTTCGGCAAATCTCCACAGAAGAGTAATATATTACAAGATATTGGGCTTTTGGTGAGGCGTCATCATCTAAGCAGGTGTCAGACACTGAGGGTTAAACCCTGCCTCCAGCGTTCAAAGGCTGGGCCTTGGGGCAACTCCTGGAGGGTCCCCGAGTCTCAGTTTCCCCTTCTGTGGAGAGAGAGCAGTGACTCACAGGTAGGCAGGGGGCTTCACAGGTAATATTGCCCAGTTAGTCAGGGACTCTGGAAAATCAAGCACACGGCATTATGATATCTTTGTGGTCACATCTACTGTATTAAGTAATGATTCATTTTCTTCCCAAACTTGTCACTTGGATAGGAGGGAGTGTGCGCAGAGAAATGGAGACACTTTCACAGGCTGGAAGAGAGCCTCGCGGTGGGCGCGTTGCTAAGTGGCCTTGGCAGTGAGGGGTCCCAGGGTCTGCCCGCTGCTCCCCTGGACGGTGCCGCCCTGGGCTCGCTTGGGTCCAGCCAGCAGCCTTTCACGCCCAGAGTGAATTAACACCCGGAGAGTGATTGTCAAAGGGCTCCGCTCATTTGTAGTCTATTTGCGTCCCGCGTGTTATTTCAGCTTCTCTCCACAGAGCAAATATCACCAGAGGGAAGCCCTTATCCTTTCACATCTACACGGAAGAAAAGGGCAGTTTAGCACTCGCGGTAAGAGATGTAAAGATCGGGGGTTTGGGGAGTTTTTATGTTTTCTTCCCCCAAGAACTGAAGAAAAATAAAGCCAAAGGGCAGAGAAGCCGGGATGGCGATGAAAAGTCTTTCTCAATTGAGTACGAACTTGACACCTAGGCTCTCAAGACTGCAAACCTGGTGGGGCGATGGCATCCTGGCCGGTTCCTCTCCGTCTCCACAGATTTCTCAAGAACAGGATTTTAATTTCTTAATCCCTGTGACGCATTTCAGCTACAGAACCAAAACTCAGCCTCCACACACCAAGGGAAGAGGAAAATCAACCAAACATAAGGCAACTGGGCTTCTGTGGTGCCACCTATACCTGTGAGGTTTCATGGCCCAATACAAGGGATTTTCTCAAAGCTAGAGACAACACAAGCTTTACTTTTTATCTTCCAACTGTATGGCTTGTGTTTAAGTTAAAAAATTGTAGCATCTATTGGGTGCTGGGCTGGAGCAGCCAGCATTTCTGCCCGTGGACTGAGCCAGGAAGAGCTTCGGGCTCTGTCCTGTGGCGTTCTCGCCAGTTGGCTCTGCGGGTTTTCCTCTCTGCGACCGGTTTCCTCATCCACAGACTGACTTTCTGATCCTTGAAGGGACTCAGGTGAGCGTCTATGAACAGAGGGGCCCCAGCGATGCCACAGCCACCCAAGCTCCTGTTGACCCAGTGTTGTTGAGTTCCAGGTCCTTACGTTCCTGGTTCCTAAGCCGTGTGTGTGAGATGGTCAGGTGCCATCACACGGCAACAAAGGACCCCAACTGCACGGGGTCAACTGCTTTCTCTAGGGCCTCACAAGCGGAGAACAGTGAAGACAGAATTGGAACTACCCCAGGCTTGTCTCGACGTGACGTCTTGTAAGACATGGGTTTCTAGGTGTTGAGAGTGACAGAGGCAACAGAGCAGGGATTCTTAGAGGAGTCACTTGTTGGTTTGTGGCCATTAATGGGGATGTCCTAGGTGGGTGCCAGGAAGCAAGGCTCGCGTGGCGTCGCAGGCTCACACTGGAGTTGGTTGTGGGAGCACGGAACAATGGTGATGCCCACATGCTTCTTTCCGGTCTTCAGCACGATGAACACTGGAGCAGGCTGAAAGGACAGTGACATGTACCTTTTATCTTTTCTAGCTCCCGCAGATGAAGTTTTTTATTTGATTGATGCCTGGCTGTCTGGCATGGGGCTGTGGACTTGGAGAATGTCAGACCAGTTTCCTCCGACTCTGAGGTCAAGATTCTAATGAATGGAGACCCTCCAGCCCTGACCTCAAGTCCCATTCCCCAGTTCACGTCAGCGTGCACACTTGTCACAGTCTAATGAGAACTCAATCAGGCACCTACTGTGCAGTGACACAGGACCTGAGCCAGCCAAAGGGGCGGGCCTTCCTGATGGCTGTCCCCAGTCAGAACTCCCTTCCAGCTTTGCCTCCCCCTTGAAGGGGGGCAGAGGTCAAGGTTAGGATTGTGCAGTGTGTCCTATGATCCTCATCCTAGAACTACGTCTCTGCCCGGCCAGTTGTGAGCAGCCAGGTCTGTCTTCACACACCTTCCTACGTCTCAGTGGACACTTCTTCCAGGCTCCCTGCCTCTCCCTGGACCAGGCACCTCTCCTTGGTGAGTATCTTTATATCCCGGTGACCATTTATTAGCTAAGTTAACGTTGCGAGCTACTTACCACTCCTGAAACTCATTTTCTTACCTTGAAAATGGAGAGTTACCATCAGTGTGTTAAGATATACAATGTCTATGAAGACAGTTCAAAAACACAGCCCAGTAATTTCATGGATGTTCAAAACATATCCATTTCTAATTTATACTACTCCTTTCTTTTCCTCTTTAAAAAAAAAATAGATCCTAGGATCCCACTATCATAAATTGTTCTCTAAACTTGATGTCAGATTTTGCAATTACTTAAAAAAGTTGGGTAATGATCCTTAATGCAGTTCATTTCTCCTTTATTTTGGAACATCGTAGATATCTAAGTTCATGCTGAAAGGGAGTGTCCCCCTTTGGTGACGGTCATGCCCATGCTTGTCATTGATATCGATAGTCAGACGTTAGCAAAAGAAAGCGATGGCTGTGGTTGAGAATGAGCTTGGACCTCCTCTCAGGGAAGTCAGAGCACCCTGCTGCCTCAGGAGAGTTGAGGTGGGGGAGGGGGAGCCTGCAGGAACAGCACCTGCTGAGCGACTAGACAGGACAGAGCACCGTCCACCTATGCCCCCTGGTAATTCCCTCTTCTGCTAATTGAGACACAAACTTGTCAATATACGTCCCAATCTTGGACCAGTTAGGGTCCTCTGTAGACAAGCAGATACACAAAGTTTAAAATGTGTGATTTTTTATTTAGCAGATGACCCAGCAACTTCCCTTGCAAGTACCTTCCCAAAGTGGGGAAACACAGCAACGCAGGCCCACACAAAGAGCTTTGTGAAGAGAGGGTTCATCCGAATGCGTAGGTATTACAGGTGAATTCGGATGAGTTCCTGGCGTGGCTTTATAGCTTTGGGAGGACTCTTAAAAGTGCAACGGTAGACCTTTTATAGACGTCCTCACAGGCTTGGTGTGAAAATGTCATTGTATCACCCCTCTCTTGAATGATGGTTTGGATGGATATAATGAGAACTTAGTCATGTGAATGTGGAAAGTTCTGGTGCTGTGTTGGGTGCGAATTGAATTGGCAGAAGAGGAATTATTAACCAGTCTCTTTTGGAATCAGTCTGTGCCCCAAACTCAAAGAGACTAACACTATGAGCTATAAGTACTTCTTGAGGATAATATTACCTATGTCCAGTTTTTATGTAGGTTTCAATACTCTGAATGCAATTATGAATAAAAACAGAGGTATATGAGAGCTGAGTAAAAAAAAAATACATGGAAGTGCTTAGGGAGTTTGCATTAGTATTGTAAAATCTGACTTCTTAGTCATCTATTTTTCAAAAAGAAATTTTTTAAATTCCATAGTAGATTCATAATAAAAAAATTGGCATTGAACAAATTAAAATGAAAGAGTCATTTGTAGTGCATAAGCCAGGGTGAGGGCTGCTGGCCGTGTGCTGGCTGCTGTGTGTACATTCTTAACAGCTTTCTCGTTGTGTTCTTAATGATGTGGGGATTTTACCAGCTTAAGCCCCATAGATATAATCCCAGAATAATTGTAAAGCAATCAGAATTCAGTGAACAACGGGTAGTCGACACTGTGTACAATCATAAAATGTCAGGGCTCAAGGAAGCAGCGTCGGGTGCTGACTTATAAAAGGATCACTGTCACTTTTGAATAAAAACATTTGTTTAGCATCACAAACATGGAGGGCGTCGGATGCCCTTGCGTTGGGCTGCTCCTTCCCTGAATGAAAATGAGGCTTGCCTTAGCTCTCCTTCCAAGGGTTGCGAGTCTCACCCCCACAAAGTGGTGGGATTCTTACTTGTTACCTGGGCTCACAGCCTCCTAGGACAAAGACAGAATTCCCCAGCCCCTTTGTAGCTACGTGTGGTCATCCGACCACGTTCAGGTTCACAAGACAGAACAAAAGAAAAACGCTCATCTTCGGGGGCACGACCTTGACAGTCACTCTCCTTCTCGTCCACTCCTCTGTCCTAGACCCTTCCTGTGGATACTATACTGGTTTATCATAAAATATGACCAAAATGAGGGCATTGTTCCAGGACTGGGCCAGCAAACTTGTCCTATAAAGGATCAGAGAGTAAGTACCTTAGGCTTTGGAAACCAATCGATACCAGCTCCACTTAGATTAAAACAAACAAACAAACAAACAACAACAACAAAAAACACAAGCTAGAAACGAGTTGGTATGAGAACGCATTTTAACTGGGAACATAATATTGCATCAGGGAGGAGACCAGTGTGAACTGACCTCTAGCTACAAAGGCAGGCTTTACTTTTTTTTTTAAATATATTTTATTGATTTTTTACAGAGAGGAAGGGAGAGGGACAGAGAGTTAGAAACATCGATGAGAGAGAAACATCGATCAGCTGCCTCCTGCACACCCCCTACTGGGGATGTGCCCGCAACCAAGGTACATGCCCTTGACCGGAATCGAACCTGAGACCTTTCAGTCTGCAGGCTGACGCTCTATCCACTGGGCCAAACCTGTTTCGGCGGCAGGCTTTACTTTTGTCCACATGTTCACACGTGATGCCATCACCATAGTCAAGGCAGGAGATTGCATCACCTCCAAAAGGTGCCTGGTGTCCTTCTGCGCTTTCTTCCTTTTTTTTTGGTGGTAACCTGCCCTTTTCACAAAGTTTTAAGTGCACAATGCAGTATCGTTGACCATGGGCACCATGTTCTACAGAAGAGCTCTGGAAGAGACCTCTCTTGCATAACTGGAACTTTGTACCAATTGAGCAGCTCCCTTTGCCTCTCTCGCTGGCCGCTGATCACCACTCTCCTAGTCTCTGCTTCTGTGGGTTTGAATATCGTGGGGACCTCATTTAAGAGGCATCATGCAGTGCTTGCCTTCTGTGACTGGCTTCTTTCAGGGAGCCGAATGTCCTCCAGGTTCATCCACGTTGCCACAAATAGTATTTCTTTCTTTTTAAAAGATGAATAATACTCAGTTGTATATTTCATAGACATTTGAATTGTTTCCATACCTTGCCTGTCGTGAATCATGCTGTACGTGGGAGTGCAGATATCTCTTGGAGATCCTGAATTCGATGGTTTTGCATATATACAAGCAAGTGGAATCATTGGATCATCTGACTGCTCTACTTTTAATTTTAAATTTTCTAGATACCTCATGTTTTGCAAAGTGGCTGTGGTATTTTACATTCCCACCCACAGTGTAGAAGGGTTTCACGTTCTCCACATCCTCCCCAACACTGCAATCCTTTTTTTTTTTATTTTGAGAATAAATAGCCGTGTGTTTCGAGGAGTGATTTGAACGTATTTTGATTTGCATTTCCCTGGTAATCTTGATGTTGGACATCTTTTCATTCACCTGTTGGGCCTCAGTATGTCTCCTTTGGAAAGTTGTTTAAGTCCTTTGCCCATGTTGAAAACAGGTTATTTGTCTTTGTTTGTTTTGCCATTGAGTCGTAGGGCTGGCTTATATATTTTGGATATTAACTCCTTTTGAAATATATAGCATAATGGCTGATTTTACGTGTCAACCTGACTGGGCCAAGAGTGCACAGATTAAGCAGTATTTTGGGCGTGTCTGTGTCTAGACGAGTTTAGCATTTGAGTCAGTGGACTCAGTCAAGGAAATCGCCCTCCACAGTCTGGGTGGGCGACACCCAATCCATTGAGCACATGCAGAGAACAAAAATGGGGGAAGGACAAATTTTTCCCTATGGTTTCCTATCTGCCCATTGAGCTAGGATATGTCTTTCCTCCTGTATTTGCCCTGGGCTTAACGCCAGCTGCTGCCTGGCTCTCAGGCCTTCAGACTAGGCCTGGAACGACTCCACCATCTTCCCTGGGTCTCCAGCTTGCAGACAGCAGACTGTGGGACTTAGACTTGGCCTCCATAAGTACATGAGCCAATTCCTCATAATCAATTCCCATAATAATATATATTCTGGTTGACCCTTGAACAACATGGGTTTGAATTTATGGGTCCGCTCGTACGTACATTTTTTTTTCCACTCAACACTGTTAATGTATTTTCTCTTCCTTAAGGTTTTCTTAATAATTTTCTTTTCTCTAGCTTACTTTGTTACAGGAGTACAATATATAATACATGTAACATACAAAATATGTGTTCATCAACTGTTGAGGTTTTTGGTAACGCTTCCGGGCATCAGCACGCTATTAGAAGTTACGTTTCTGGAGAGTCAAATGTTCTGACTGCACAGGACCAGCACCCCTAACCTCCCTGTTTGCTCAAGCGTCAACTGTATACCTTACTGGTTCATTTTCTCTGGAGAACCCTGAAAGTTACATATGGTTTGCAAATATTTTCCTCCATTCCACAGACTGCCTTTTTTCATTCTGTTGATTGTGTTTTTTGCTGTTCAGGGCAATTTAGTTTGATTTAATCCCACTTGTTTATGACATATAGACCAGTGGAACTGAATAGAGATGCCAGCTATAAACCCACACACATATGGTCAACTCATCTTCAACAAAGGCGCCAAGAACACTAAATGGTGAGAAATAGTATCCAACAAATGGTGTTGGGAAAACTTGACATTCACATGTGAAGGAAGGAAATTGGGCCCCTATCTTACACCATACAGAAAAATATCTAAGTAAGTAAAAGATTGGAACATAAGACCTGAAACTATAACATTCCTAAAAGAAAACCAGGGGGAAACTTCTTGACATTAGTCTTGGCAATAATTTCTTGGGTATGAGACCAAAAGCACAAGCAACAAATGCAAAAACTAGATAAGAAGGGCTACATCAAAACAGATCTGTCTTTTAAAAATATGTATTTTGAATTGTTTCATTCTCCATACTTAAGGGGGAGTAGGGGGAGGATGTGGGAGCTGGTACTGAGCCCTGAGTTGGCACCTGGGTGTCTCAATGACACTCTGAGGTCACACCTATGCGGTGACTTCCAGAGGAATGAAGGAGAGGTCTGGTCCCCGCTTTCATGGGGTGTGAACAGGGCGGAAATAAATCAGATGGAAGTAAAGGGTGAGTAAATACTTTTGTTTTCTCACTGATTTTCGAGTAACAGTTACCTGCACCGTCATTCTCATAGGTCAGTTTCCTGGTATTAAATTTTCTCTTTACACCGCGTTGGCTGTATTATTTGATGTTGATTTTTGGTTTCATTGTAATTATCCGTGAATAACCCCAAATTCTGTTTAAAATGGTAGACACATAGACACATCCAGAAACAGAGAGAAGAAAGAGGAAATTTGCCTTCCCAAGGCTTATACGATAGTTACTTTATATTTGGAATATAATATCATCGTTTAGAATATGTATTTGAATAAGTAATTTCAACGCAAAGAAGAATGAAACAGAAAAAAAGAAAAAGTAAAAACAATAAAACCTTAATATTTTTCCTTGTTGCATAGTACTGGAGAAACCAAAATGTATTGCTGGATTGGTTTCCGCTTTGTTTTGTATTAAAACAACAGAAGTGGAACCGGGATTATTATAACGATTCCAATAACTGTCAGATTTCTGTTGGCAAGACTGACACTGCTTTTGTCCTTCCTCTCACCTCGCAATGTGAACGCATTGGGACGTTTCTCCCATTAAATTTCAAATGTGTCTAAGCAGCTGGGCTTGTAGAAACACATTTGCACTGGCATATATTTTAAAAGTGAAATTCATAAAGGAGAAAGGTAAAAGGTCAAGCGTTCCCCCGGCGGTGGCAGTATTGTCTGCATAGACATTTTGCCTGCTTTCTGAAGGAATCATCAGACACTACGCTGCACTTTAAAACTTAGAATGATGAAATGTATCCAATGCCCAAAAAATGCTTGAAGTGAAGGCTATTGCAGGTGTAAGAAGACATTTTTGGTGAATTCTGTGGCATTGCCTGATAATAGGCAATGGAAAGGGGATTGGCAATAATAATGCATGCTTTACCCACTTTTTCTTTCTTTCTTTCTTTTTTAATCCTTGCCCAAGGATATTTTTCCAATGATTTTTAGAGAGAGTGGAAGAGCAGGGCAAGGAGAGAGAGAGAAACATAACTGTGAGAGAGACACATCCGTTGGTGCCTCCTGCACTTGCCCCCACCCAGGCCAGGATAGAACCTGCAACCCAGGTACATGCCCTTGATTGGGAATCGAACCTGAGACCCTTTGGTGGGTAGGCCAATGCTCTGAGCCATACCACCCAGCATCACTCATTTAAAATCTCTCAATATGCTGGGTTTCCCCAAGTATTTATTTCACAAAAGACTAACCGGGCAAGCTCTCCTCCTAACCATGGGCTCCATGTCTGCGTTGTGAGTCTGGCAGGACCTCACACTCCCTGTGGCGTGGTAAAGCGAACCTGCAGACTGTGTCCTGACTTGCACCGGGCCCACCGCCGCGGCGTGCCTGCCCAGAGGTGACCGCTCAGATCCAATCAATTTCAAATTTATTTTCTTAAATGACCGTGATCCTGGGTGTTTCTGATCCTGATACCCACGGGCATCTCAGCGTTTGCTGTTTCGGTATCTCGCCCACGTTTTAGAATAGGGTCACCCCTCTTCATGCTTAGCGTTCCCCGTCTTCCAGCGTTTCCATGGCGTTTCCAGGTCTATCGGGTTGGATCCGAGAGAAGCGCGTTCAGTCCTGTCACCGGGCGCTCAGCAATGTCACCGAGGGACGAGGGTTGCGAACAGCACTGTGTCTTCTCCGAGGGACGGTCACTTAAAGCGCTGTTGGCGAAGCGATGAAGCCCTCGCCACTCGGAGGAGAGTCTCACCCAGTTGACTGTAGAGAAAGGAGGAGTATGCTTGCATTTTCTAATATTTCCATGTTGTGCTCTTTGCTGTTAGTGATTTGCTTATTGACCCTACATTTATGGCTACTTGACTTCATTTCTAACAGATTCCTGACCTCACACCCCTCCTCCCAGGCCCCCAGAGGCAGGCAGGGTGGGAGCTGTGATGGACAGAGAGTCGTGTCTACAGCAAGGACCTGCCGTTTTAGGTTTTATTTTCTCATCATCAGTTAGATGTAAGGGCAAGAAGGGGACCAAATCAAAATCTTGTCAGTTCACATAGGAAGTGCTGATACTAATTATTCCAAACTCAACTCAAAGTTCAGCTCACCGTGGAACCCTCCGGATGTTTCCTGTGGGCTTCAGAACAACGTCCGATCACCTCAGAGCCAAGACATCTGCCTCTACCACTCGCCTATCCACCTACACAGTGTGCACGACATAAAGGAGCACTTGACTTACATGTCTGTTTTCATTTTACAATGCAGTTAATGCTGCTTCTGAATTACTATCTTACTGAACAATTACAATTAGGATATTGCTCTTTAAAAGGTAAGTTACACAAAATGACATTTCTATCCTGAAAAAAAAGCTGTTGCAAGTTTATGGAAGTACATTTTCATAGTGTAAAAATGTAAAAATAAGGGGAGTAAGACCCTCCTGCAATCGTATGAGTAAGAGTTAAAAGAAAAAAATCAATGTTTTAATTTTATGGTACAAAGGTGTATATATTTATACATTTTATAAAATTTGAATCCTACTGTTTTGAAATACTTTCTGCACTTGCTTAAATGTAAAGATGATTCCCCCTCTGAATCATCAATGACAGGAATGACCGTTCGACCGGTAGCTATGACGCGCACTGACCACCACGATCTTATATCTTCTTTAACATAATTTTAATAGGTAAACTCCTCATATTTGGGAAATATTTTTAAGAAACACACCTGTCATAAAAGAAAAGAATACATATGGTTCTATTTGTCACTATTTGGGTGATTTTTGTCTCTTTTACTTCTTTCTTATCTTGTATGTATTCTCCTTTTAATGATTTACTCCTTTTATTTTTCCTGAACATTTAGAAAGCATGTATTTCCATTTACGTTATTTTATGAACTATTTTAAAGACATTGTTCAAACATAGCTTACTAATACAAGCTAATATTCCCAGAGAGATGTGACTCAGCGGATGGCTTAAAAATAATCAGTGTTAAAAAGAAAATATGTTGAAAACCCAAAATACAAGGTACTTTTCCTCCTTCCATCACTCACGAGGGCTGTGTCCGAGCCGAGGTGATCTTACTGATGGTTAAACCGTGTGTCTTCTCACAGGCCTGCCTTTTGCTTGAATTTGGTGTAGAGACAAGCTCAAGCCAATGACTGAGTCATCATTGTTAAATTGTGACTCTCAGTTACTCCTTTTACAGTAAAATACCGCCATTCTTGCTTTTATTCAGAAGACTGATTCAGATATTTGTAAGCTCCTTAGGAATACCCTCATGAAGGGTATCCTGATAGCTTCTGCTCAGGTCTTTGCCCCTCAGGGAGCACAGGTCAAGGCCTGCACTGAACTCTAACTTGTCAGTTCCCCTCCAACTCCTAGATATTGGCCCGTAGCGTTCAGTTGCCTGTGTTAAACAATAACAGTATTAATGACAAGAATATAAAGTGTTAACCATGGGAAACACTGATTCATACTCCATATAGTATACTCCATCAAATCCTCGACTTTCTTTTTTTTTTAAACAATAAAATTTAAAAATATAGGTTTTTATTGATTTCAGAGAAGAAGGGAGAAAGAGAGAGAGAGATAGAAACATTAATGATGAGGGAGAATCATTGAATGGCTGCTCCTGCACACCCCCCTACTGGGGATGAACCTGCAACCGGGCATGTGCCCTGACTGGGAATTGAACCATGACTTCCTGGTTCATAGGTTGATGCTCAACCACTGAGCCATGCCTGCTGGGCAAATCCTTGACTTTCAAAGCATGTCTAGAACTGGCCATTTCTCCCACCACCCTGTGGCCCGTTGCAAGCCACCATCTATATATATAAAAGCCTAAGCCATCATTATGACTGAACAACCAAAATGACAGGAACGACTGTTCGACTGGTAGCTATGACATGCAATGACCACCAGGGGGCAGATGCTCAACACATAGGCATGAAAACATGGAACAGACTGATGACTCAGAGGGAAGGGGGGAAGGGAAGGGCGGGAAGAGATTAACCAAAGATCTTATATGCATACTAGATGCCCGGTGCATGGATTTGTACACCAGTGGGGCTTGGGCTGAAACTGGCAGACCAACATCCCCCGAGGGGTCCCGGACTGCGAGAGGGGGATCAGTGGGGTTACCGTGGCTTTGGTGGCCTTGTTGGAATACCCAATGTGGTAATTCTCCATTTCAGCAGAAATGCACAACTACCTGGGCCAGAAAAAACGGGAAGCATCCACCCAACTCACAGAATCTTCTATTTTAGGGGAGGAAATAAAATTAGAACCAGTGCGTTCAATCCAGGGCGAAACCATAACTCATTTCCTGGAAAAGAAATTGCACCCTATTTTTATGCATCTAAACGGTGTCTCTCCTAAAACCAATTGAATACACATGGCCTGTTGTATAATATCAAGTCTATATTAGGTGTTCTTACAGAACAAACTGCTGTCAGCAAGCGGCAATAGTTCAACTCCCTGTTTCTGTCACCATCACCCCCTGCAGCCTCCCCTCGCTGCCGGAGGGGGTGAGGACCGGCACCCTTAGGGGAGGCGGTTCCCCCTCCTTCCCACTTGACACAAACTCGGGACAGAACAGAAAACACAGGCACGGTGAGTTCCACCCAAGCAGAGGCCGCGCTCTGAGCCGCCTGCTCATAGGACCCTCCTGGAATATTCGGGAAGCCGGGGAGGAGGAGCCCTGAGGTCTGAGCACATTTTACCAGAAGATTCAGAAACCAGGAGCGGGGCAGGGCTTCCTTCTCCGGAAGGGGAGATCGCAGTGGCACGTGGGTGGGCGGGGCGGGCTCTGGGGTCCCCGAGCACCACTGTCCTTGTTCCACCAAGAGGCACAGGTACCCCCAGACCTGCGTGCAGACAGCTCACAGGATTTTGGGGGTGGAGATTAGGGGGTGAGCAACACCCTGTTTCAGCTCCATCCAGACCCTCATTTCTCTCCTCTGGGGGCGCAGCCCGGCAGCTGCGCCGGGACTTTAGGGAGCGGTATGCGGGGGCTTTGCCGCCTCCCTCCGCCCCTTTCAGCCACGTTACAAACCCATTACCCACCCAGGTCCGTGCACAGCAGAAAGGAAGCGAGATCACACCACAGCGCAAAGCCCGAGGACGAAGCACGCCGCTCCCAGGCCTCCAGCAGCGGGCAGGTGTGTGCACACGCACCTCCAGCAGCGGGCAGGTGGATGACACGCACCTCCAGCAGCGGGCAGGTGGATGCACACGCACCTCCAGCAGCGGGCAGGTGTGTGCACACGCACCTCCAGCAGCGGGCAGGTGGATGACACGCACCTCCAGCAGCGGGCAGGTGGATGCACACGCACCTCCAGCAGCGGGCAGGTGTGTGCACACGCACCTCCAGCAGCGGGCAGGTGTATCACACGCACCTCCAGGAGCGGGCAGGTGTGTGCACACGCACCTCCAGCAGAGGGCAGGTGTGTGCACACGCACCTCCAGCAGCGGGCAGGTGTGTGCACACGCACCTCCAGCAGCGGGCAGGTGGATGACACGCACCTCCAGCAGCGGGCAGGTGGATCACACTCACCTCCAGCAGCGGGCAGGTGTATCACACGCACCTCCAGCAGAGGGCAGGTGTGTGCACACGCACCTCCAGCAGCGGGCAGGTGGATGACACGCACCTCCAGCAGCGGGCAGGTGGATCACACGCACCTCCAGCAGCGGGCAGGTGTGTGCACACGCACCTCCAGCAGCGGGCAGGTGGATGACACGCACCTCCGTGTGCACAGACCAGCCCCCCTCACGCCTCGCCACCGCACGCACACCTGTTCCCCCGGGCTCACTCACAGTCATCAGCCGTGGAGTAGGATGTGGAGAGGAAGTCGGGGTGGGGGGAGCCCTGTGAGGCCCGGGCCCGGTGATCTTGGGGTCCCCACACGAAGCACGTGTCCTGAGACGGGGTGAAAGGCCACGAGACACCGTGGTGTCCTCTTCCGTGAAAGTCCTGGCTCCACGCGTGTGAACCCAGCGCGTGTGGCGGCTTCCCCGTGGGAACGGCATTGTGAAGAGTGTGAAGCAAATGTTATTTGTAGAAACTTTAAATGTATTTCATCGGACTTCACAGTTTCCGGAGAAGGCCAACGCCCACAACCTCCCATCTCTCTATCTCTCTCCAGGTGCATGTCCGCGTGTGTTACCTGCTATCACCAGTATTAAAAATTCCTTTTGCTCCATTCTTCTTACTTTTCCAGCCATACTAATATTTTATTGTTTAAGAAGGAAAAACAGAGAACAGAGGCCTAGGAGAGGGGAGGGGCCAGGAGAGGGGAGGAGTCAGGGGAGGGGAGGAGTCAGGGGAGGGGAGGGGCCAGGAGAGGGGAGGGTCAGGGGAGGGGAGGGTCAGGGGAGGGGCGGAGTCAGGGAGGGGCGGAGTCAGGGGAAGGGAGGAGTCAGGGGCGGGGAGGGTCAGGGGAGGGGAGGAGTCAGGGAGGGGAGGAGTCAGGGGAGGGGAGGGTCAGGGGAGGGGAGGGGCCAGGAGAGGGGAGGAGTCAGGAGAGGGGCGGAGTCAGGGAGGGGAGGAGTCAGGGGAGGGGAGGGGCCAGGAGAGGGGAGGGTCAGGGGAGGGGAGGGTCAGGAGAGGGGCGGAGTCAGGGAGGGGCGGAGTCAGGGGAGGGGAGGGTCAGGGGAGGGGAGGGTCAGGAGAGGGGAGGAGTCGGGGAGGGGAGGGTCAGGGGAGGGGAGGGTCAGGGGAGGGGAGGGTCAGGAAGGGGCGGAGTCAGGGAAGGGAGGAGTCAGGGGCGGGGAGGGTCAGGGGAGGGGAGGAGTCAGGGAAGGGAGGAGTCAGGGGAGGGGAGGGTCAGGAGAGGGGAGGAGTCAGGGAGGGGAGGAGTCAGGGGAGGGGCGGAGTCAGGGAGGGGAGGAGTCAGGGGAGGGGAGGGTCAGGGGAGGGGTGGAGCCAGGGGAGGGGCGGAGTCAGAGGAGGGGCGGAGCCAGGGGAGGGAGGAGTCTGGAGAGCATTCAGCAGCTGATTAGGAAGCTGTCTCCATGGTCTTTGCAGACGTTTAGAAGCTGCACCAGGCCCTCGGAGTCCTCGTGCTCATAGAAGAGACATGGTTTCCGGGCCAGCGGCTCCGGTCTATTCCCACAGAACAGGGGGTGGGAATCGGTTGGTTGGTTCAACAAAAGTGTACCTGCCCCTCTGTTTTTTTCTCCATCTAGATTTCTACTCATAGATCGCTGGGTGGAGGGGACACAGAATCGATTTTTAGAATCCTTCCTGCTCTATTTATTTCTGTTATTTTCATCAGCATTTATGTTTAAAAAATTCAAACATACATGCCTTGAAGAAAGTCATAAAATGATCATCTTTTACCCACCCAGGTCCAACAACTGTGAACATTCTGCAGTAATTCCTCTCTACATATGTTCCTATCAACCCACCTCTGTCTGCTCTCAGCCCAATGTTTCTAAACCAAAGACCCAACTGAGTTTCACACATTAGCCCTAGCTGGTGTGGCTCAGTGGACAGAGCGTCGGCCTGCGGACTGAGGATCCTGGGTTTGAGTCCAGTCAAGGTCACATGCCCAGTGATTGATGTTTCTCTCTCTCTCCCTCTCCCTTCCTCTCTGAAATCAATAAAAATATTGTGAAAAGGCTCACACATTACATCACACCTGCTGTTGCAGGTCCTCAGCCCCATTAGTTCTAGAGTAGCCACCTGCGCTGAGACCCCGAGGTGTGGAATGTGAGGGCACCGAGCGTCCCCCACGCTGGAGCTGTCTGAGAGCGTCCGAGGTCCTCACGGGAACGCTGCGCACCTCAGCACACACACCCTAAGGACTAGCGTGCTAAAGCCGGATTTTCCAGATACTAAAGGGAGACCCAGAAAGCACGCAGTGGCTTATGTTCGGTCGCGCCCTTAGTGGCGACTTTCTAAAACAGTCAAGCAACAAGACCAGCCTGTGTTTCCTTCCTAAGAGGAGCGTGGGAAAGGCGGGCTGGGGGGCCCCGGGGCCTCACCCCGGGCAGCTGCAGAAGCACCTGCTTCTTCCAGACTAGTCCTGCCAGCAGCCCCTCCCTTGTCAAAAGGTCAAAGGCCGTCCTGCACGAATGTAAGCCTCCCATGGGAGAAGAGCAGGTGGAAAACTGAGCTGACTCAGGCACCTGCCTCCTGGGCACCTACCTCCTGCCAGTCCTGCAGCTCAGCCCGGGATGCTTCCATCTCGCACATCACCATCCTCCCGAGGCCTCCTTAACGCCCAGGTGCCAGGCCGCTGCCAGGGCTCCTGATTGCCAGGTGGGGAAGGGAGCCAGGGATTGACAGGTACAAGTTCTCCGGTGAGGCGGATGGCGCGGGTGCAGGGACCGCGCGGGGAGAACGCCGGGCTGCAGGCCACAGTCCTCGTCAGGATTCTGCAGCTTCCTTCCAGCCAGTCTCACAGGCTGACACCCTTGACTAAGCCAGAGATGCAGGAAGCGAGGCAGCGGCGTGCTAAGACCTGCACTTGCACTTGGGAATTTCTCCTCTGTGTTTCACTGGCGGGAACTTCCCACCTCGCTTTGCTTCTCCATCTGATAAATGGAAACCTTACCCCAGGTTGTCTCACAGGTCACCAGGCGAGGCCCACAGAACTTCTCCGGCCTACAAGCAGCTAAATTCTCACATACCTCCCGCCGGCAGGGCCCACTGGACACAGAAACCTGACCGAGGGTAAGGGTGGCCTGGCGGGGACCGTGCCGCCTGGGAGGGACTGAATCACGACTTCCTGGGCCCTCGGAGAGGACACAGAGACAACCGGTGCCGAAGGTGAGCTCCCGAGGAAGCAAAACCAAACTTTCCTCGCTTCTCAATCTTCTTTCTTTCTTTTTTTATTGTTTAAAGTATTACAAATAGCACATACGTCTCCTCTTTTTTTTTTTTTTTTCAATTCGCTTCTCAATCTTAGTGACATGAAGTGTCAGTTAAAGCGGAGGAGGGAAAGGAGCAGGAATGTCACCAATAACTAAGATTGTGAGATACCTGCCTGGTGTAAGTGAGGTGCTGGGGAAATGCATGCCTCCTCGGACATTGTGCTTCCAGGGAATGGAGCTTCCTCCTCCACCAGGGGTCGGCAAACTCATTAGTCAACAGAGCCAAATATCAACAGGACAATGATTGACATTTCTTTGGAGAGCCACATTTTTTAAACTTAAACTTCTTCTAACGCCACTTCTTCAACATAGACTCGCCCAGGCCGTGGCATTTTGTGGAAGAGCCACACTCAAGGGGCCAAAGAGCTGCATGTGGCTCGCGAGCCGCAGTTTGCCAACCACTGGCCTACACCGATGAGAAGCACAAGCCCGCACAATGGAAGGCGGTGCTAGAGCTTGGCGCCCCTCCTTCCCGCGTCCCTTCCTCGGTCCCGCAGGCGTGAGAAGGGACGGAGCCTCTGAGCCTTAGTGTTCACGGCTCAAAGTATTTCATGATGATTCCTGTGGCTCAGTGACCTTTCTGAGAAAGTATGCAGCATTTCATTTTCATGTTTGTATTCTATAATTTTAGAAGAATGGGTAAACTTACCTTTTAAAAATGTATTTTTATTGATTTCAGAGAGGAAAGGAGAGGGAGAGGGAGATAGAAGCATCAATGATGAGAGAGATTCGTTGATCGATTGCCTCCTGTACACCCCACACTGGGGATGGAGCCCACAATGGGGGCATGTGCCCTGACTGGGAACAGAACTGTGACCTCCTGGCTCATAGGTCGACGCTCAACCGCTGAGCCACGCCAGCCAGGTGAAACTACCTTTTGTACCATAAAGTTCATTACATGAAACATATCAATCTAAGTACTGATTATATTTATGGATTGTTGAAGCCACTGTAGTGTTCAATAAACATTTGGAATTATTTATAGTGCTCCCTCTAAGTTCAATTTTTATGTTATTATGATGGATGTTATTTCTGTTTTCTCATTAAGGGGCTTTCTGACTTCACTCTGAACAACTCTTCCGCACAGATAGGCCTACAGACAGCAACGTTCCTTGCCTTATCCCCACACCTGCGTGTTCCTCTGTGCGTCTCCCTGCGACGGATGCTGCTGGGACAGGAAGCCCCCACGGTCCCGGCAAGGCTGCGGGTCTCAGAATATAGACCCTCAGGTGCCTTGACTGCCTACCAACTCTTACATCTACCCAGACCTGGGCGTGCGTTTCAGGCAGCCCAACAGACGGCGTGACCAGGGGCTGCTTGCTTCCCTGCCCTGTGCTGTTTCTGTGTTTCGTCGAACAGATTAGGTTCTGAAATGCAGGGCAGCTAATGGCAGAGGTAAAAGCGATGATGGGGAGAAATGAGTAGGATGAAAAAGACTTAACAACAACAAAACAATGAGGGGCTCCAGGAAGTACAGAAATGGCTAATGGAAAATCAGAGATACCTAGACAATGAAATATGAAAATCAAAACATTGATAAACTAAAGCTCGTTTTAAACAGAACCATCCATCTTAGCCACTGTGCTCCTCTCAGAGCACACGCCAGGTGTCCATGTCGCATTTCCAGTGTCAAAGGTTTCATTAAAAAATATATTTTTATTGATTTCAGACAGGAAGGGAGAGGGAGAGATAGAAACATCAAAGACGAGAGGGAATCACTGATTGGCTGGTTGCCTCCTGCACATCTCCCACTGGGGATTGAGCCCACAACCCAAGCATATGCCCTTGACTAGAATTGAACCTGGGACTCTTCAGTCCGCAGGCCGATGCTCTATCAGCTGAGCCAAACCAGCCAGGCCCTAGTGTCAAAGGGTTTAGAATGTCAGCGTTAGTGGAGAGCAATGCCTGAGCTAACGGTTGGCTTGCCTCTTTGTTTGGGGGATTACGGATGGCGCACCAGACATTTCCCTCCTGGAGAAGTGACTTAGAGAAGAATCAATTGGCTGGACAAGTTGAACCTGCACCTGAGCACGGATCGCGGCACCTGCAATCCATCTTGCGTTCTAACCATCATTGGAGAAAATGGGAAACAAAAGGAAGCAAGCAGCTCATTTAAAGCAAAGGAAGAAAGAGTGAGCGATTCAGGCATTTTCTCTGAAAATTCATCAGTCTGTGGGCAGCCCGATGGGGGCATTCCTGGGGGAGAAACCATGTACAGAAGGAGATTTATCAGGCCAGACACTGCGGCATGTGCAGGGGTGAATGAAGACACAAAGAAGAAAGAGCTGACTCCAGGAGCAGAGAGGGGATCTCATTGCAGAGAAGGAAGAAAGGGAAAAAGCACAGAGGATGGGTGACATGATAACGTCTTAGAAAATTGGGGCTAATGATATTTGAGTCAATTGCTGCTCTAAGGAGACGTTGTTATGATTAGTGGAACGTTTAGAAGTGCAATGTGTCCTGGCAGCAGGGTGTTGGTGGTGAGCATGATGTGCGTCTAGGTTGGGCGGTCCGGGGATCCAGATGCAGCCAGGTGAGGCAGGCAGAGGCCTAGCCCACACCTCCGGCAGCCAGGTCCCTACCCACCTCCCAAGTCCTTTTGCCAAGGCAATGGTGCTGCAGAACATGAAAAGAAAGATTGCCATCTTAGTTTGCCAATGTTTGCCTCATGTCTACAGAGCTGTGCCCAGGTGTGTGTGTGTGTGTGTGTGTGTGTGTGTGTGTGTGTGTGTGTGTCTCCATTTGAACAAACAGTTCTCCAGGATGACCTTGCTCAGGAAATTTCTTGAAATCCGCCTCAGAGGCATCTCTCTTAGTGACAGCTGGTGATAATGATCTTGACCTTTCCAACCACTCTTTATTCAGCTCATTTTTCTGTAGTTTTCAAACTCAGTAGTTTGGCCAATTATGTCACAGATAACAGTCTTGGGTGCTACTGTTTTATAATTAAGCTGATTTCTCGATGGCGAGATCTATAATTAAATTATTCAAGGAGCCGTGGTCGAGTGCTCACCAGGATCCTCATTGCTTCTTCCCAATTAGCTGCACGGAAGCCTGGAGCTGCTGGGAGCTGAGGTACTTTAGGGAGGGGACCTGCTGACTCCCCGCCCCATCGCTAGGCCAGCCAGCCAATGAGCAGCTCCATGCGGAAGGACTAAGGCAAAATGGCTTTTATAAGCTTGGTTTCAATTAACGTCTGGGTTGGCAAAATAATGTAAACTCTGGAGAGACTTCCTCCGTTGAATCATTTCATAGGAATAAATGCCCCGGAGTTGGATTAATGGGTCAAAGATTAATAACTTTCTCTTAGCTCTTGACATGTATTCCCATTATGTTTTCCAAAATTGTACCAATTTGCAATGTTACTGGGAAGGAATTAGTGCGATTCTGTCTGTTTCATTTTTTATTCAATCCTAACGTGTATTTAGATGTATGTTAATTTAATAAGTGTAAAATTGAATTTAATTATTCCTTAGCTTTCTATGCATTCCTTACAAATGTTCTTGGACATTTCCCATATGTTTCTTTATTGTTTCCATTTTCTAATTTATGACGGTTCCACTCGTAATAATTACCCATCTATC
The DNA here is from genome assembly GCF_951640355.1 of Cnephaeus nilssonii. Lineage (NCBI taxonomy): Eukaryota > Metazoa > Chordata > Mammalia > Chiroptera > Vespertilionidae > Cnephaeus > Cnephaeus nilssonii. Next base: position 1,982,396 of record NC_137083.1, read on the forward strand.
TATTGGAGTGTTGGTGATTTTCTTACAGTTCTCGAATCATGACTATTCATGTGAAAACGATACTTGCTAATTGCAACAACAATGAATATGTACAGAGAAGGGTGAAGAAAAGGTGCGAGGCTGCCAGGAGGGCTTATATTTTCTACTTTATGTTTTGTTTTCTATTTTTCTGTTTCTTGCTTTTTTTCTTTTTGTCAGTTTTTGACCTTTTTTTAAAAAAATAACATTTTTATTTTTCTAATGATTTTGATGATACAAATATTACTTCTTTTTTCTTTAATAGCCCCAGAGGTCCCCAAGACTCTCTTGATTTCTTCCTTTCTCTATTTTCTTTTCTAAGGAGTATCTTTTCCTCCTTTGTTTGACTGGGAAATCCTCTTGTTCTGTTCTTCTTTTCACGAATTCTTTCCTGTCCCTCCTCCATTCTTCTGTTCATTAATCCACTGCGCCTTTTCTTTTCTTTATTTTTCAGTTCTGAAATTGCCATTGGACTCATTGTTCGTCTTGTATTGCTTTGCCAAGGTTCTGGATATCTTTAATCTATGCTCGTTATTTCTTGTTGAAGGGTATTTATGGTGGCTGTTCTAAAGCCTTCGTTAGATAGTTTCACCATCTCAGTCATGTTGATGTTGGTATATCTTAATTCCTTTCCATTTAGTTTGAGATCTGTTTCTTGGCATAGTGAGTGATTTTTTGAGTTGAAACTTGAACATTTCCCTATGATGTTATGAAAGGCTGAAACTTATTTAAGCCTCTGTGTTAGAGGGCTTACCTGGCACCGCAGGGGTGGGACTGCCTCATGCCTGCCTGTGGATGGAGAAGTCCCGGTTCCCCACTTAGCCTCCTCTGACACCCACAGGACTTTCTCCTTGCTGCTGGCTGGGAGTTGCCGATCCCCATGTGGTCTCCACTCCCACTGTGTGGAGGTGACCTTGTTACTGCTGGATGTGGGTGAAAGGTCACACTCTTCACTCTGAAACCACTCCAGTGGGGTCGAATGTGGAAATCCCCACGTGGCGCCCCCCGCCCCCCCATCCCCTGCGGGAGAGAGCCTTGCCGCCAGCAGGCGGGGATGAAGGGCTCGGCTCTGCGCTTGGTTTCCCTGACTGCACCGTGGGTGGATGCTGGAGCATCTCACACCGCCTCAGGAGGTGCAGTCCTGGGCGCCCAGTCAGCCTCTGCCGACGTGGGTGGGCAGCACCTGCTTTCCCAGGGCTCTGTAGTGGCGCGTCTATTACGGGGAAGTGTCCGTCTTGCTAAGCTGCGCCTTTCCTGCTCCTTGGAATACAGGCAGCAGGTGTTCATTGGGGAAGAGAGCTTTACTTTTTGTTGTTGATGCTACTTAATGTTTCTGGTTCGCTGTCTTTTTCATATTGAAGTCTGGAACACGAGGCAGAAAGAAATCACCACTGTGCCAATCTTGGCCCATCCGCCTTCTTCTCCTCCCCTTCTAGTCTTCCTGCGTGTATTTTGTATGTGACTCTGGGAGTTTAATTGGACTTAAAGGTAACTGAGACCAGCTTTGCTGCACAGAAGAGACAGGAAGGACTATGCCTGATCCGTGTTTCCAGACGCAGAGGGCTCTTTCGTCTTTTAACTTGGAGAGGAATCTCGCTGGACCGGGAACAAGGTCATTCTCACAACGTACAAGGTTCTGTCCAAAGGAGATTTGATGGGACAAAGTTGAGACAATCAGAGCACCTCCCCCCAAGTGAGGAAACAAACACAATGGATGGGAAAAACAAAAGCTCTCTCTCTTCTCTGTGTGTTTATTTCTTAACTCTATAATTATATTCACAGATTGGAAAGCCACAGCACAAAAACTGACAAAATGGATTTGACACTCATGGAGGGGACTATTGCACTGAGTCCTTTCTCTGAAAATGGGTCATTTAAAGGAAAGAAAGAGGTATTAAACGGCCTTTCCAATACCACTGTAATTCAAGGTAACCAACGTGTCCATTTCTCCAGCAAAAGCTCTTTATACCAAGGGAATTATCGATTTTCATCATGGCCATTTTAGAAATCCTAATGAAATAATTGATTCAGACACTTGTCATCAAAGGGTGATAAAAATCATGATTTGAAAGATTGTCAGAAAATGAAACATTTACATTGAGCAAAGTTATCACTTCGCATGTCATTACTAGTCTGCGGGCTGCACTGTGACTTTCACAGAGAGGGCTGTCATCGGCGTAACCCAGAGATTAATCTCAGCATCATTATTAATGGCCTGATGGCACCATTTGTGCCTCCTGGGAGGGTGCAAATGAAGCAGGTAGCACCTTCTCTGGAGATTCTCAACTGTGCCACCTGAGCTGGCTGAATCTTTAGACTGAACTTTCAGTTAACAACATAAAAGCACAGAACAAGAAGTTAAAGCACATCAGGATGGAATTTGTAAAAATCCAGAAGGTGGATCATCTTGTAGCACAATCAGGTGGCCTCTTTCCCACGTCGATCCCTCGGGCAGGAGTGGGGTAGTACTGTGTATTCAACCTCATTATCGCTCGGGCAGAGACCTTTCAGTGGCTTTTAAATGGTCAGTTTGACCTCAGTAATCTATCCTGAGGGTGGAAGGAACCAAGGACACTCAGTATTTCCCGGTCACCACTCTTGGTGCCGAACAGATCTGCACAAGGAAGAGAGATGAGACTGTGAGGGAGCCGCACCCTCACTTCAGAGTCTAAAAATCATACACGTGGTTTCCAGTGCTTTTCCAAGGGATTCTTTAGTATCTTTCTCCCCGTCCCAGATAAGGTGGTCTTGATGGACAATGGCCAGAAGATGCAGATTGTAGAGAATTTCAGTGTTGTCATTTGCTGTGTTGGAGGTCACTGAGTGGCGAAGAGCAGGGGCTGGATCCCGACTCCCTTCATTTGAACCCCAGCTCTGCCAAATGTAACCTTTAGCAATTTCCTACATCTTTCCTCAGTTCTCTGTGTGTAAAATGGAGATAATAATACCCCCTATAGTATAGGGCAGTTTGAAGATTAAACAAGGTGTTACATGTAAACCAGTTAGAAAAAGACCTGCCTCCCAGGTAAAGAGCAGGCAGACAGCTGTGGTGGTGATGGTGGTGGTGGTGGTGTGTGTGTGTATGTGTTAGGGGGGAGGGATTGAGCAAAAAATTAAAAAAAAGAACTCATGGACACGGACAACAGTGTGGTGATGGTGAGGGTGGTGGGTGGAGGTGGAGGTGGAAGAGGGCACAGAGGGAATAAATGGTGTTGGAAAACAGCAACAACAAAAACAACAACAAAAAAGGTTGAAGACCTCCACCCACCAGGACAGTATCAGCACAAACTTAACAGACGGGTGTTCCTTAAACTTGCTGTGAGGACACATTCATGTCCGAGTTCATCCAGACGAGATCCATCCCCCACGTGCCCTGTGCCCTCACATTCAAACCCTTTCTTCCCCAAGGGCCCGAGACGAACTCTGCCTCTGGATTTCAGCAGAGCCTTGCACACTCAGCTCAAGTGTTGAAGGTGTCTCCACCTCATTTGGCGGGCACGAGGTCTCAGCCCCATGCACTCATCTCTTACGCTGTGTGAGCATCTGGTTTTGCACTGGCGCCATTCTTTCCCCCAGCCGGGCATGAGTCACGCACAAGGCCACAAAGCGAATGGTGAGCGAGCATTCACTGTGTGCCAGAGGTCATCTGACGGACTCACATTCTTTAGTTCATCTGAGTCTTCAGCAATCCTGTGGAGCGGCTGCCTTTGTTTACTTCTATAGATGGGGAAGCCTCGGTGAAGAGACCTTCTCTGAGGTCTAAGTCTGTGTGAGCACGCTGATGGCATAATGGACTGCATGTGTAAGCTTAAAGCCGCATTATGACTTTGCTTTAAAATGCAAAGCTGGACTCCCTGGTTCCCAGTGCTGGGGTCAAAGCTTTGACGAGCACACACTCTGAGGGGTTGGAGGCTGGTGTCTTCTGGATGCCTGAGTCTGGACTGATCCCTTCTGCTATTTCTAATTGACGAAGTCACCATCTGACATCGCGTTTGCCTTGTTGGCTGAGTGACTTCATCAGCTGCTATTCATTTGTTAGAAAGTTTCACAATTGAAACTCAGATGACAGGCAGGTGAAATGAGTTCTTTTCATAGATTTTTAAAGGTCTAATTAGACGAATCCTTGCAGATGTTGTCAGACTCCAAGGACCCTGACCTTTCCCATTGAGAAAGCAAATCAATTGTTTTGGAAACATTAATGGGTCTTTGATAAATGATCGGCTCTTCTCACTTGACAAGTATACACAATAGAAAAATGGACAAAAGTTTGTTAATTCATAACAAACTGCAATCCCCATGACTGTCTCGGAGGGTTTCACTGACATATTCTGAGAGTTCTTTGGATAATGAAATCACACATCTGTAGATGATCTTGCATGTGAATTGTGTTCACCAGGAACAGCATGACTCCAATCAAACTGGGTGGTGAGTTAGTGGCCTTTGGACTATGACCGGTGCTGAGTGTGTCCACTAACTCCGTCCTCTCTCTGGCTGGTTTTCCTCTTGATACCATGAATGGCTTGGCCAAGTGCGTTCTTTTTCCATGAGCTCACACTTGAGATACTGATGCTGTAATCCACAGTCAATGACACCCTGGATGCCTACATGAATTGTTGCTTCATCACCGTATTCCACATCATGGCCACGTGCCTCCACACAGAGGGCCCTGGCTGCCTCTGACCATCACTCTCTGTGCTCACTAAGCTCCGCCCCACTGGCCTCCTTGGCCCCATAGTGCCATGACCTCTGTTTCCTCTCTCTGGAACCTGTTTTTCCTTCTTACTCTACAGCTGTCTTATCTTCAAACCTCCCATGGACACCACGGACAAAGGTAAGTGTCCAGCCATTGTCAGCTTTATGGCCCCGCTGCCTCCCTCCTGCCTGCCCTCTGTGGGTTCAACCTGTGCCATGTTACCCGAGCATCTCGCCTCGCAAGTCCTGCCCAGCTATGTCTCTGCCCTGGGCCTCTTTGGCCTCTTTACCTTGCCTTATTTTTTCCCCACTACTTCTGCCATCTGACATTGAGCTTCTTCTTTTTTCAGTTTCCTACATTATAAGACAGTATCCTTAAGGGTAATTGCTTTGTCACTGAGGGTCCCTGTTGAATTCCAGGGCCTGTGCTGGTGTCGGGTACATGATAGCTCGATGCACATTTGTTAATGAATCAATCAATGAATCAAATAACCAAGCAATTGATTGCTTCATTGATTTTACAGGCAGCCTGTGCAGTGGTTGGGGTCCAGGGCCTGCAGACAGACTGTGTTGAAATGCCCGGTGTACCTCTTGGCACCGAGGTGGCCTTGGGCATGCCATTCACGCCCTGGGACTCATCTGTTTGGTGCATAGAGTTACAGTCCCATCTCATTGCAAAGCTGTGAACCTTAAAATAATCAGCATGGGGAAGGAGTTTGGAAAATGGGCAGGCTCCTAGGAATTCAGCTCATACCACATATTAGCTGTTATAATTCCTCCCACAGTGCCTCCTAATTCTCAGAGGATTTCCCACTCATCGCTGTTAAGTCCCCGTGATGATTCTATGAGCAGAAAGGCATTTCAAAGATGACAAACTGAGGACAGGGGTTGGGCATCGCCTCATCGTTGTGCGCCATCTCAGGGAGCACAGGGCAGCACCCAGCTCTTCTCAGCTCGAATCTAGTCGTCTTCCAAGTAAAAAAAAAAAAAAAAAGTTTCTCCGAGTGGTTTTTCTGTCTTCACTGAACTGCCACGTCGCCTTACCACCCTCCTCAGTCACTGTCATTTTCTTTTTGGCTGCCTTCGGGGTCCTGAATTAGTTAACCTTTCTAGATTTTAACATTCACATCAAATTTTTCCCTAATATATAGCATCCCTACTGGTTTGAATGAGAATGAGGATGAGGAGGGTGATGATGACAAGATGGCGATATGTAGGTAGCATCCTATCCTGTGCCCTTATGGTTCTCTGAGCTTTACAATGTAGCTATCCCTCCAAACACCCCTATCAGGGGGCACAGTTTTAATCCCGATCTCACAGATGAGCACACGGAGGCACAGAGTTAAGCAAAACTCAGCCATCCCAACTCCAGCAGACACAGCCGTGGCCACCACCTCGGGGCCGACAGCTGCCGTGGCTTCCTGCAGTGCCGGCCGCTCGGGAGAGAGCGAGGCACATGCTAGGCTCCCCGCTCCCCTCTCCCTTCCAAAGGGCCCGCGTCTGCACCCACACCTGGGAGGAGTTTATGTCATTGCTGCTCTGATCCCCTCACCTGGCTGAGCTGTCAGCGGGTGAAAGATGCTCATGTTGTGGTGTGAGGACTGTCCCAGGTAGTGTGCTTGCATCTGTTAGGACGGCAGCGGGTAGGGGAGGAGCGGGGGGGGGGGGGGGGGCGGGGGAGAGGGTGTGCGGGGGAGAGGGGTTTTGGCCTGGAGAGTCAGGCTCTAGCCAATGAGGGCATTGATTCTGCTGGTGCCCCCCAGCCGCCTTTCGCATGGAAACAAGTCAAAATAAATCAAAAGGAGGCTCTGACTTAGGATTTGACTTAGAACAAGAAAGATTTGATTCACGCGTCCCAGTGAGATGATATGAATCATAACCAGGAGGCCTGCATGTCAACAAACAGCCCCCCCCACCCCACCACCCTTGGGCCAGAGTCCAAAACAATAGTTTCCTGAACCAACGGGACAAAGCGCCTCAGCCCACATCGCGCTTACCCAGAGACGGGCCACCTTCTGTGAAAATGTAAAGCTGACCTTTACCCCCAAATTTCAAAGGCAGGAACCTTTTCAACGTGCAGGAAAGGAACGTGAAATGTGTACGAGGCTTCGGCGGGAGGAGTAACCTTGGACTGCAAGTTCAGATGTATCGATTCCTTCTGCCCTTTCGTTTCAAATGTGTTTAGGCCTCAGGTTTCCCGGGAGGCACCCCTGAGGCCCTGAGGCCCCGCGGCCTTTTTCCTTCTCACAGTCTCGGCGCCGCTGTCCTCGGCGAGACTCTGTCCATCTCGTTGGCGGCCCGAGACATGGGCTCCTGACGGCCTTCCACCACCGAGCCCGGCTGCACCGACCAGCCCGCAGGCCCCGGGGGGCTCAGAGTCCGGGAGTCTAACTGGGCGTCAGGGGGCAGGTGGTCAGAGCGGTGACTGAACAATGCTGGGGTCCTGGGCACCCACACACCCTGGCAAGGGAGGCGAGCATCGCCCACACCTTCTAGGCTGGGAGAGCATGATCACACTCACAATGGGCCTCCGTGAAACGGGGCAGATACGCGGGAATGACAGGGAAAAGGGAAAAGCCGCCTGCTCCCCGCTCCCTTGGGGGCCTCTCGGCAGAGCGATGGCCGGTCTCCGGCAGGAAACCAGAGGCCCGAGGACCCGGTGACAGGCTTGGGGTGAAGCAGCGGAGAGGGTTTCTCTGAAGGAAGCCCTGGGCTCCCCCTGGACAAGCCTTGCCCATCTGTGGGCCAGTCCGTGCTGTGCTGCTCGGGCGCTGCCTGCAGGGGGCGCTGATTTGGCCACTGTGTTCAGTCCCAGACCTGGTGGAAGCGGAAATGCCAGGAACCGCGCAGGGACGGGGCACAGAACATCTCCTGGGTGCATCTGTCTCCACAGCTCGAGGCTGAGAAGGTCTGCAGCGTGGGGAACGGATGCCTTGGCCTCCTCTCCTGGGCCATCGCGGGCTGGCTCTTGTGTGTGGCCCGGGGACCCCCTAGCCAGAGGGAATGGCTCAGTCCTAGCAGCGCATAGAGGCGGGCCTGCTCCCAAGAGCTGGGACTGGGTTCTGTGTGTGGTATGTTGTGTGTATTTGTCTTTGCGTGTTTCTTGTGTGTGAATGTTGTTTATGCTGTGTGTGTGTGTGGGGGAGGGGGTAGGTAGGGGGACCTATTTCTATACACCCAGATGCCTGAGACGTGGAAGTTGGTTTTGGGCCCCAAACCAAAGATTCTGAGACGAACAGAATCAACCATAGCAGTGGCGCCTGATTGGAGACTGGGATGCGGGACCGTGCTGGGACTGTAATGCAGCGATGCCTCCTGCAGCCGAGATCCTGGCTGTCTTCACGGAGCAGCTGGGGAAATAGAAACTCAGAGCAGGGAAGCCAGGCGGCCAGGCTGCCCCAGGAACAGCCGAACCAGCACCCGGGCCAGGTCTGCTTGACGCTAAGGATGATGGTCTGTCCAGACTCAGGGAGCCCGTCTCCGCTAGGGTAGCCTCCCAGGGAGCCAGCGTCCCGGGTGTTGCCTTCCTGCCCGCCTTCCTGCAGAGTGGGCTGGTCATGTCCTAGCGGAGGTCCCCCCTGGCTGCCCCCCTCCCCCCAGCTGCGATTTTAGGGCTTTAGGTCATCCACGGGGGACATGGGCACAAGAAAGGAGGAGCCACGCTCATGGCCTACAGCCCCTTTGCTGAAATGGAGCTGGCACGAGGCGCTGCAGCGATGCGGTTATTTATGCCGCGCGTGGCGGATGCTTAGTATTTGCTGCCTGGTCTCACCGCTGGAGGGTAACAGAGTCATTATTATAGGCGGTCGTCAGACTGAGTTTCTAAGGTATTTTCCAAAGTGCATCTCAGAAAAGTTAAATACATTCCCTTCACATTCTGTGGCTTAAAGGCCACGGTTCTGCTTTTCCTCCTGTCCCCCCCCCCCCCCCCCCCCCCCGCTGCCTCCTTCCCTACAGCAGGAGGAATAACGGTGCCAAATAAAAAGAAAGACGTGGCGATTATTCAGGAAAAGAACGGCATCTTTCAAAGCTCTGCTCACGGCTCCTTCAGAGTAACGGCGTCCGAAGGAGGAACGGCTGCAATGAATTCGGTTTGACTAGGCTTCCCGCAAACCGGGCTCATGGTGGCGAAGTTAACGCGCTCATAACCCCAGGCAGTGGGGCGCCTGTGCCCGGCCTGGGGGGCATCTTGAAGTCCTGGGTGGAACTCACAGGCGTTGTGTTAGGCATCTGGGAGACAGATACAGCAGCGCCCTCCCCTGCCACAGAGAAGCAGATAATTAGAAGTTCTTGCTTGAAACGTGGTGACTTTTCTTTTGTGCCGGTGCTGCCACAGCTGTGCCCGCGCTTGCCAGCGTGCCATCTGCTGCCGTCCATCACGGCGCCTGCGGTGGCACCGAGCGCGCAGGCTTCCCTGGCATCCCGAGGAAGGGCGGGCGCTGTTCTGGGTCCTGGGGTGACGCCCACAGCACTCGGTGATGCCCGCAATCACGTGTCTGTCTTCTGAGTTTTCATTTTGGCAGGTCATCACTGGGCTCTGTGCTTTATGGCAGAACTCCCCATCCAGCGAGTCCATTTGTAGGTAAATTCCCAGGAAACATTGCCCGATGCCTCCCCTTCTGACCCCCCAAACCGTACCGGGACGTGCCAACTGGGCAATGAAGTCACGGGGGCATAGCATCAGAGACGCTAAGATGTCAGAGCTGGCAAATACGGAAGGGAGAGCTCTCCTCCTTAGGCACCCCGAGGGCACCAGAGGGAAACACGGGGGCATCGTGAGTTGAAGTCCCCACACCTGCGGGTGCTTTGGTTCGAGGGTGACCCCCTTTAGGCTTGGTGCCGCTTCCCCGCGGGGTGACGCAGCATTCCCAGCCGCAGGCTCGGGCTGTCTGGGCAGGTTAGTCCATAGCAGCTCAGCCTCCGCCTCAGTGGGCCCCTAGCTGGATGCACACACAGCAGATGAAGAAAGAAAACCTAAGCAATTGAGGTTATCTGAGTTGTTAAAAGCTTGACATTGCATTCGGCCTTTCAGGTGTCTGTAGCTGCTGAGTAGCTTTCAATCACTGGGAGAAATCCTAATGACAAACTTGTTATCCTCTTTGTCCCAATATAATATTTTTATTTTTTCCTCTTTCTTTCTTCCTTTTTTTCCTTTCCAAAGGCAACAAGTACTAGTAAGTAGGACTTACCAACATTTTCTTGGACATAAGCCCCCAGGGAAATTCCATTCTTCTATGATTCAGAGGCTAATGGGAAAAAAGAGAACTTGATAAGGATGATGGTCCCATTTCTCCCATTCTCTCTGTGCCGAAGCTCTGCTGTGTGTCCTGCAGGAACACTCACTAGGTGGACAGCTCCGTTCCCGGCAGACTCAGATCTCTACCAGGGATCAAGCTGTGGAGAGGCGCTGACCCAGCATCCTCTTGCCCCACTCAACAGTCCTGGGGGCGAACGGAATAGGATGGCTAGTACAGACTGGCCCGTGCCTTCCGTGTAAAACATATGCTGGACAGCAAAGACCTGGCACAGAGAAAGAGCGAGAACGAGATGTATGCCATCAATATTTCACTATTTTGGATATTTTCAGTTACATGAAAATATGATCCAAAGTTATTTCCTGTTTCTTTTTACGTTTTTAAAATGTGGTGGCTACAGAAACATTTAACACGACACCTGTGGCCCACACTAGATGTCCATCAG